>NC_139346.1:29957844-30499314 GCF_055883805.1 Amblyomma maculatum
CGTCTGCAGTTAAGCAGCTACAGCAAGGTATGTCTCCTATACAAGGATTCCGTCAAAGACTCGCCAAAAGGAACAGGGCTGCCACCAGACTCCTTCAGCCCCTTCAGACTCACGTCAGTAAAAGCAGAGCTGCAAGTGCGGATTCCTTCAGAACTCTCACAGTCGCGCCGATGCAAACAGGATTGCCTGTAGCGAGGCTGACGGCACCTTCAGAACAGCAGCGATGCGATCAGGCTTACCTTCAGAGTCATTCAAGCGCATGTAGAGGTGCATTCAAGAGCATTCAAAAAACCTACTGGCACCCTCAAGAATCTTGTTGGTGCCTTCAGAATACTTTGAAGGATTTTTTGACTGGGTACCACTACTGGGAAACATACACAGCATAGCAGCGCTTACAGATGGATGAAGAATAAAAATTTGCTGTGTCCCCAGTCATGTTGGAATCCAAGGTAATGAAAAAGCAGACGTGTGCGCTGCCAAAGCTCGGGACAAGAAAGTGAAAGAAGTGCAGATACCATCTAAAGACTGCATGAAATTAGTACATAGTAAACTGATGAGTTCACATGGAACACTGAATGAAATAAGAGTGGAAGTTGAGTACCCACTATGAACATTTCAAAGTGGCTGTGTGTTGTCTTTGCATAGGACACACACATTTAACAGATAGCTTCATTTTAACAAAACAGGATAAGCCCTTTTGTGATTCATGCGGACACGAGCTAAGTCATCAACGTTCTACTCTCATGCAGAACGCTCGAACAAAAAAAAACACATTCCTCTTCATCAAGTGTTGCTTTTAAGTGAAAATGCTCTCTTATTTGTCCTGTGTTTATAGTTTTTATTAACAGCAAACATTCTGAACAGAATGTAAGTTTTAATTGCGTAAATGCAACACAACCTTGAAGTTGCTTATGTGCCACTAAACAACACTCACCAAAGTCATTCATGCTCCCTGGATATGGCCCATCCAGCTTGCATGTTAAACCATTAGGGTACATCACAGCTTGATATTTTAAAGCATATGCAGCCTTTTGTGCCCTGTGAAGTATATGCGCTGGTTGTTTGATGGCCTACTACATATTGGTCGGGCTGTGCCATCAATGAATGCAAAACAGTTTGGGAGTGGTGATCCTTTGTGATGAATAGCCTGAAATGAATTATAGCTATAGTCAAAATCATAAACACAATGCAACTTTTTTAGTTGCATATACATGAACATTAGCAAAGTAGCCAAAAAGCAATGCTTGTACATGGCACACCTCCTTGTTATATACATTAGGCATTTGGCATGAAAAAGAAAACTATAGAGAAGTAATGTAGAATATCAGTCATTACATATAACATTTTCTATAGGCCACAAAGTCCTCAGTTCAGTACCAAGCTGCGTGACAAAGCACTCAGAAATCGCCTTGTAAAATAGAAAGAGGTTTTGTGCTCAAAAACATCATCCTCAAATGGTAGTAGCAGAAGTGACAAGCTGGAGAAAATTACAGATCAATTTAGACAAGAATTGTATACTAGTAAACATCATATACTTAGGAAAGGGGCTTATAGAAGTTAGCATGAATATTTATTAATATACCATACCATGCAAAAAGCACTTGCTGTTTGACAGACATATATATATATATATATATATATATATATATATATATATATATAAATATAATATGTTAATAATTTATACCATAGGCTAAGAGCTTGGACTTCTGCAACCGTTATACTGTATTAAGGGAGGTTTTAGTGTGCACTAATTCATTAAACCGTACAGAAACATCAAATTTATTTTCACCTGCAACGTCATGATGCTTATTAATCTACATCCTTGTTCATCTCCTCCAAATTGACAAGTGACATCCATTCATGTCTTATGAGGTCATCCAATAGGTGGTCATTCAAGTTGCGCTCCATGTGTAGCATCACCTCGTTAGTGATACTCGAAATCACACTGCAGTACTCCTGTAGGTCCCACAGCCAGTTAGGGTATGCCAATCTGCGTAAGCACATGCAGAGTGCTGTGCGCCCGGAAACTCTCACTCCCTGGGTGCTCGTGACGAGTTGTAGTACGCCAAGCACATTAAGAAGCACAGGAAAATCTGCTCAAAGCGGAACTGCCGACGGAAAGTGACTTCAGGAATGCTGTCGATGCTCAGCATGCCGTTTCTTGATGTATACACCCTGATTCACGGTTCACGTCGACAGGGCCGCATGATAAGCGCCTCGATATCTGACCAGTCTAAATAGAACGAACAGTACGGGGCTCAGAGAATACTAGTGTGGGCCATGATAAAATGTTCAATGTCCGTACAGCACTTGTAACATATATCGCACTCAACAACGAAGGTAGGTTGCTGGACACATTTTCCTGAACGCAGCAGCAAAGTTCTCTGCAGATGCTCAAGAGTGGCAGTATGGTGCCGGATATACTTTTTTCAAGCTGGATGCCGTAGCAGCAGGCAATCCGATTCATTCACAATACACCTCTCCCTGTTTGCAAACAATGTGACGTCAACGAGGCACGTGACAATGGGGGCGCGCCAGGCTTGGTAGGCATAAAGCCCCTTGATACTTTGAAAGTTACGCCAACGATTGAACTTTGCCGCCGTGCTACCTCCTCGCCCCTTGCGCGCCCCTTCGCTGAAGGCCGGCTCTCCGCCAAAGCAACCTAGACAACTTCAAGGCCTCCGCACGGCGGCGTGACGTCACGCCAGTGCGATGGGCCTGCAAGTCGGCTTCGCCCATCCGCCACGCCTAGCCTTGTGCCGCGAACGCTGGGACTGGCGCAGGCAATTTTTTTAAAACATAATCATTGCGCACAGGCACAGCCAGTGCGCATCGTACTGATTATGGTTTAAAACAATTGCCACTTTTCATTAATAGCAACCTAGCTAAATCAATATTTTACTTCTACAGAAGAACACTTAGAAGTGGCACAGAAATGGCTGGTGCTTCGTGGTTCTTTGCAGTCAAAAACCACAATAAAAAGTGATATTCTGTTATGGTTTGCTTACACTCGACTACTTACATGTCCTCAAAAGAACTCAGCCAGTGCTCTTATTGTCCTGTGTGCTATTAGGTCACTTTTTTCATGGACTGAAGTTATTTTTGTATAACTGATGGATGGTATTCATTTTCACAGTCCCCTTACTGGGGAGTTGAATAACAACACAACATTTTTAAGGCCCAGAATAAATTTATTTCACACATACAAACAATTGTGCTTAAAAAGGGAAGATTTCTTCAAAATTCATTTCAAGGTTCTTTGCTGAAAGCAATTTATCAACATGACAGTTTCATGCACAAACTATTGTCACAGAACAAGCCTTTACAGTAGTTTTTTTTCCTTCCTCATTTCCATCAGCCTTGTTTACAAGTGTTCAGAGATTTCATAAAATGCTGAGAAATTGAAGAAGCTATATCCACAAATGAAATGCTTGACACATGAATGTTAAAAATGATGAACTGATAAAGTACAATAGCTCAGAGTGCCCCAAGAAGAAGTAGGTATCATTAAGGCTAAAAAAAACAGCGAAAGCAATTCCTTCAACATGTGGAGAATGCTGCTGACAAGAATGCTGCAGATAACCAGCGCATGCGTAGATAGTCCCTCTTTCCTTCTTCCCCTCCTTTCTTTCCTTCTCTATATATTTCCGAGCCGGAAATAAAGCGTCGTCTTTTCGCTCTGTGAATCTGCCTGGTTTTCATCGCGTTGCTGCCGGCCTTTGGCCGGTAGAACGCAACAGTGGCGACGAGGATTCTGCTGCAGCAAGGAAACCAGCAATACGCCCAAGCACGACAGTCATGCAGAAGGAACCCACCGCCAAGGATCAGCCATGGCACACAGGCTACCGGATTCGAAGACGAAAAAGATAAGTGGCAGCCGTACCTTGTCAAGGTTCAAGCTTATTTCGAAGCGAATGATCTGATAGACGATGCTAAGAAAAGAGCCCTGCTGGTAGCGGCGCCTGGAACAAGGACAATAGAAATTTTGAACGCGAAGGTAGCACCGCGAAAGCCTAACGACCTTACCTACAAAGAAGTTGTGGAGACGCTAAGCAGCTACCATGACCTGGTTTTCATCATAAAGCCTCGTGAATCGACGACGCTTTATGATGAAAACCAGGCAGATTCACAGAGCGAAAAGACGACGCTTTATTTCCGGCTCGGAAATATATAGAGAAGGAAAGAAAGGAGGGAAAGAAGGAAAGAGGGTCTATCTACGCATGCGCTGGTTATCTGCAGCATTGTTGTCAGCAGCATTTCCTTCCCCTAATAGCCATAGCGCTCCACTGGCTTTCTAGTTCTTGTGGACC
This sequence comes from Amblyomma maculatum, assembly GCF_055883805.1. Taxonomy (NCBI): domain Eukaryota; kingdom Metazoa; phylum Arthropoda; class Arachnida; order Ixodida; family Ixodidae; genus Amblyomma; species Amblyomma maculatum. The sequence goes on from NC_139346.1 coordinate 29,962,158, forward strand.
GGCGTAGCTCAGGAACAGGCCCTTCGGGAAGGTCGTGAGCCTCGTCTGTCGGGGCCCCTAAGGTCGCAGGAGGCGAGGCGATTCTGCAGGACTTGATACTTCTCTGCTTCCGTCGGTGTCTGATGAGCGTTTTCGGATCTGGTCGACATGACGTCGAACGACTCCGTCCTCAGTAGCCACAGTGACTAGACGGGCACAACTCGTCGATTTCACTTTGCCTGATGTCCACTTTTCTCCTACGCCGTAGTTGCGCACGTAGACTGCGTCTCCCGGGGTGAAGTGCCAACTGGCGGAATCAGTCTCTGAATGCTTGGGCATTTCGTAGTTCCTGGGAGGAAAACACATATCTAATTTTGTACGCAAACGGTATCCCAGAAGAAGTTCGGATGGAGTAGAGCCTGAAGCTTGTGGCGAATTTCTGTAGTTACAAAGAATTCTCGCCAGAGCAGTTGTCAACTCCACGCCCGGCATTTTCTTCAAGCTCTCCTTGACTGTTCTTACGGCCCGTTCCGCAAGACCATTGCTCTGGGGGTGATAAGGAGGGGTACGAATATGCTCGATTCCATTTTTCTGTAGGAATACCGCAAACTCTAACCCAGTAAAGGGTGTACCGTTGTCGGTAACTATGGTGCGGGGCAATCCAAACCTGCTAAACGGTTCTCATGCAATCGACAGTGGCTTTAGCGGTTGCTCGAGATACTGGAATGGCTTCTATCCAATTGCTGTGTGCATCGACAATTACCAACAACATTTTGTTTCCAATAGGCCCTGCATAGTCTGAATGCAGCCGTGACCACCTCTCTCTTGAAATCGGCCAGCTGACAAAATCGGCCAGGTGCAGAATCCTCGTCGCCACTGTTGCGTTCTACCGGCCAAAGGCCGGCAGCTACGCGATGAAAACCAGGCAGATTCACAGAGCGAAAAGACGACACTTTATTTCCGGCTCGGAAATATATAGAGAAGGAAAGAAAGGAGGGGAAGAAGGAAAGAGGGGCTATCTACGCATGCCCTGGTTATCTGCAGCATTGTTGTCAGCAGCAAAGAACATAATCAAATACAACTAAAGTCTGCAGTATAGGTCCGCTCACACTCAGCCTAGCCACAAAAATTCCGCCATGGAAAAACCGCCCATTCTGAAAGCCTTCGTTGCTGTCTAAACAGATACCTAATCACATGACGAAATTATAGTTGAAGCCTTATGATGCCTCTCAATTTTTTTTAATAGTGAAACAATAAAAATCTTATTTTATTTCCAGTTGTTTGGTCAGCACTGCGGTACCGGATGCTTCGGACCGTGGCCAAATGCTAGCAACTGCTGTTTTTTAGTTTTGCCAAGCTATAAATACCATAGACAATTTTTAGAGTCTATAAGCACAAGCATACACATAGCTAAACAAAACAGAACCACATAAATACTAGACAACAAAAGAGCAGCATTCCTCAGGCCTTCAAGGTTTTTAGTTTCAGCTCATTCTTGGCATGGGACAATTTATCATTTTCTCTGCGGCACAAATTGTTCAGTAGGGTATTCGCTGCAGCACTTATGACAAGCTCCATCACTTCCTTTGCTGTGTGACCAAAATCGCTCACATCTAGGTCATCAATGTCTCCAAGGGCTGAAAATGCAAGGGCAACAAGAGCGTCCTTCTGCATAGGAAGGCTAAAAAACTGTGTGGAATATTCTGGGGCCCTGAGCTTGTCCAGTACAATTTCTGTGAAAAGCACAGCGTTCACAACAGTGGCTCGTGGGAACTTGAGCCCTCCTCTCGACATGTTTGCGATCAATGCATTGTCTACATCTTGCAGGACAAGGTTTTCCCTGCAGGATGTGCATGCTAGTTTCTTTAAAGCTGCATGGGCGCAATAGCCAGCGACATATGTTACCGCTGGCAGCCTCGAAGCTTTTGCCTCAATGTCAGGATCAGCCACGGCAACACGAAATTGATCTTGCAATGAGTGTACATCTACATCTAACTTTGATGCACTTGACGCTTGCACCATGTCCAACTCAGGCAAATCTAGACCTTTTTGCAAACGCAACTTGTTCTCCGACTCATATTTGCCTGATGGACACGTGGTAGTTGGCCCCTGACAGTTGCCGGTACTTGCCAAAGCGATCCTCAAGGCTGTCAGTTTGTAATTTTCCCAAGAGCACATAACTAAAACCAAGCTCTTCCAAACAATACACGGCGAGTTCGTGCAAGGCATGGGTAGTGTGGTCAAAGCAGAGTGTTTCTCGCATCAGGCGGCCATTGTCATGCTTGAGGCTTGCCCAGTGGTCAAGCCAGTGAACTATTCTCAAGAATTCAAGTTGAGGGCATGAGGTTGATGTTATTGGGCCTTGCAACTCATCTCGAAGCCGTTCTCCTTTTTTTGGCGTTTTGACATTTATTACATTCCACCAAGTCAATATGGTGTCAATGTATTTGGACGTTTCGTGTGCATGCTGGAATGAAGCTGTGTTAAGAGCGGCAACAGTTGATAAGTTAAAAATCTTCAGGGCCAGTTTAACATTTTGGCACTCCATGTTTGACGGGTTCAATGCCTTTAAGGTAAGTGTTGGCGCTACCTGTGAAAGGTCATTTTTCTCGGCTTCGTGAAGCTGTCACAACACTTTAAAGGGTGCTGTAAGTATCTTTGGTTGGGCATCGGTACTTTTTGGGTAAGGAAAGTACATGCACTTCCCAATGTTGCGCTGATTCAGCCAGTTATTCCTAATGCACTTAACAAGTGAACCGGATCTATGGCAAAAAATAGGGGGCGTGATGGATCAGCAGGATGCTGGTACACAATGCTGAGCCTTGCGGGCTTAGCAAAGAATGACAGCTTTCCTGTTTATGGAGTTGTCTGATATCAGTGCTACGATTTTAAAACCAGATGCCTCCAGATCAATAATAAGTTTCCGAAGAAAGTCATGCAGCACCCTGGCATCAATTTGTGCAACAGGTAGAATGTGTACAACATCTTTGTTTGAAGAAAGCAGGCTCTGGATCATGAATACATGGGCTGTTTTGCAGGGCTTGAGGAGTTAACAGCAGCACCTGTCACGAAACCAGCCTTGTAATCAAAATATGATTGAAGGTGCACTTCATCTATCATTAAAGTCGCTGTCCGTTCATGCTGTTTGTATGTGTTCACAACCCGCTTCGCATAAGAAAGAAAGTTAGATTCCTGTTGCTCTGTTGCAGGACTTACATCATATGATGAACAAAGCCTTCTGACTGTGTCAGGATGCGACAACTTAAGTTTCATTGAGCTTCTCAAAAACTTGTAAGCGTGAGGTGAAATCGTGAACAAAAGGCTTGCAAAAACTAAAAAATCTGGGGGATATCGGTTAGCATTGTTTAAAACAAGACGTACTCTGCTTTTGAAGAATTTCAGTACCTCGAAATGCCATTCTTGCAACTTGCATGCAGAATGTTCATCACTCACTTCATCCAGTAAAGTTGCTACCAATTGAAGAAGATGACGAATCTTCTCAGAAGGCTCAGTTAAATTGGTTAAATTGGTTCACAGGAAGGGAAAGGCGCAGTAACTGTCACACTTGCTCTGTGGACACCCGAACCGCGCCGTAAGGGAAGGGAGGAGGGTGGGAATGAAAGTGGAAAGAGAGAAAGAGGAGCCGTAGTGGAGGGCTACGGAGTAATTTCGACCACCTGGGGATCTTTAACGTGCGCTGACATCGCACAGCACACGACGCCTCTTCGTTTCGCCTCCATCGAAACGCAGCCGCCGCGGTCGGGTTCGAACCCGGGAACTCCGGCACAGTAGTCGGGCGTCTTACCACTGCACCACCCCGGCGGGGCAAAAAGGCTCAGTGGAGATATTGCTTTGACTGTCTTCAATCATCTGTAGCACTCTTTTCAAATCTCTTAGATCACAAAGCTTTTCAGGCACAAGCACGTCACCACAATTGCTCAGGCGAGTTTCACCAAAAAACACTTCTATGCGAAGGTTCGATGACACAATCACCGACGGACTGCAGGAGCAGAATCAAGGGTCAGATCCAAGAAGAAAACCTTCCTATCCTTGTTGATAATAGTCCAGAAGTCAGAATTTTGAAGGCTTGGCAAAGCGTCGAGCAAATCGGAGAAACCATTTATCCTGTTTTTGGCCTCCTCTTCAGCTTGAGTCTGCTTCGAAAGCAGTATAAATGGCTTGCACGTGACGTCACCTCCGCCCGCACCGACGCGTCACAGCCATGCTGGAGCACCATTCGGAAGTGGGACTCCGCGCACGCCGCCTGTTACAGTGCTTGCAGTGTTCGTTTTTCTTTGTGCTTCTAGACGGATGTCGCCGCTTTTTATGAGAAATGCCGCCTGTTTATAGTAAGCCTGCTTTTAACGAGGCATATTATGCTGGACTGATTGGATCGGCGCGTGCACGCTACCAAGAGAAGATCAGGCTGTGCAATGATGTGGACCCGTACACGTTGCGACCGGGTGCGGACACGACGATGGATGTCGACGCTTTCCCTGAAGTTTCACACGGAGACATTGTAAACTACTTGGTGTTCTCCTCGAGTTTCGTGACACTGGAGGAAATGAAAGCGTACAAGTCGCTTGAGTCTCACAACTATTTTACAAGCGGCTGGGTGAAAACTCTGTCGGCGAAGTGCCTGCAAGGAGAAAAGGTGCTGCTACTAGGAGAGGTAAGCTTGATCCTTTGCTTTGGTCTCATACGTTGTGTAGAATAATATGAAGTATTTCCTGATTGGTCGACGATGCATGCAAGAGACGCGCGCGATATTGAAGCGCACCGCAGAGGTCAACTGAATCACTCTAAAATTAAAGTAATCGCGCTAGCTGCATTCATGTGCCATGCCTCAGATTTCATAATTTTTAAACAAGATAGCTTTTTTGCGAGTGTTTCATAGCTGAAAGGATGGCAGTGCGTCTTTGCTGTGATATTTTTTTTTCATACTTCTGCACTGTGTACACGATGTGTACTTTGAAGATCTCTCCATTTTTTACTTTGTTTTGCAGGTGAACCACTCACAACGGCTGGGAGAGAAACCACTGAAAGTCTGGATTCTCTGTAAAGAAAATGGTGCCGTGCTGACTGCACATTGCACCTGCATGGCCGGTGTGGGAGAAGCTTGCTCACATGTCGGTGCCTGTTTGTTTGCTGTCGACACAGGTATTCGGATGAGGAGCTCTGTTACCTGCACCCAGAGAGACAACATTTGGCTCCCTATCTACGTAGAAAAAGTGCAGTTTAAAAGATTGAAGGAGATCGATTTTTCATCTGCCAAAGGAAAGAAGCGACAGCTAGAAGAACGGATTGGGAGCACCCCTGCAAACAAAGTGACTAAACAAAGAGTGAATGTGCCACCAGCCTCACCAGCCAAGATGGAACGGTTGTGCAGTGTATTTAAAAGAAGTGGTGTTGTACCCGCAATTTTTTCTGTGCTGCCTGGCCATTCTGCTGCATTCAAAAAGCCAGTGCCCACACAGCCCACGCAGCTTCGAAATTTGTACATGGAGAATTCATTATCAGAAGGACTCGACATGCTTGTTAACAAGGCTAAACAATTTCTAACCAATTTCCATATTACTGAAGAAACAGTTAAACTCATTGAGTCTAAAACAAAAATACTGAGTAATTCACCAGACTGGTATCTTTACCGAGCCGGTAGAGTGACTGCATCACAAATGAAGAATGTGTGCCGAACAACTGTAGACAATCCTAGCCTGTCCTTGCTGAAAGCAATATGCTATCCGGAAAAAAAAATCACTCAAGTTTCCTGCAACAGAATGGGGTTTAGAGCATGAGCGGGATGCACTTCAGACCTACGAAGAGCAGTGCAAGAAGAAGCACGACAATTTCATGTGTTTTAGGTCTGGTCTTCATCTCAGTGCTGAATACCCATTCGCTGGAGCCACACCAGATGGATTAAGCTCATGTTCGTGCTGTGGTAGAGGTGTGGCCGAAGTGAAATGCCCCTATTTGCTTCGGAATGCTGCCTCATTCGCTGAAGCGAAGACCTGTCTGACGAGCATCAATGGTACTCTGCAGTTTTCAAAGCTGCATGAGTACTATTACCAAGTGCAAGCCCAGATGACTGCATGCAAGGTCAACTACTGTGACTTTATTGTGTGGGCTCCAAACCTTTTCTTTGTGCAAAGGATTAGGAGGGACGAAGAGTTTTGCAACGAGATGTTTTCAACAGCAAAAGAATTTTTCATCAAAGTTATCCTTCCCGAGCTCTTCACCAAATTTTACACACGGCAAGAAAGAGCACCAGGAAACGCATTGCCATCAGCAGAAGTTTACTGTTTCTGCCAAGGACCTGAGACAGGGAAGATGATTGCATGCGACAACACGTCATGCAAATTTAAATGGTTTCATTTTCCATGTGTAGGAATGACTCGCGCACCAAAGTCAAAGAAATGGCACTGTCCACAATGCAAGAAAGACAAAGAAAACTAGCTTGCTTGTCATTAGTGCTTTATTCTGCTGGGCTGTTCACTTATATGTAAAATAAAGAAATGTACAAGCTCTGTAACATATTTTCTTTACAGAACCATTTTTCTATCTGATTAACAAATAGTAAGGCAGTTGCAAGATTGTAGCACTACATAATACAGCCAGATTTTTTATTAATCCAGGTTAACACTACTAAACCTCAATCGTAGATGAAGGCACTTCATTGTTGGCTTCCTTCAGCTCTGCTACAATTGACGGACACAAGTTTGACAAAGCACAGCATACACTGACAATTCGGTCTAGTGGTGGCACATCGTCACCCTCTCGACGGGCAACATAATCTATGGAAAGTGTGCTTTTGAGAATGGTAAACTTATTATGAGTCCAATCACACGTTCAACATGAATCCGCACGTTGGCAAGCTTTCTGGTGCTCAGTACTTCTTCCGCCGACAGCTGCTTCTTTACTTTCGTGTACGCAGGTACGTGCAACCGCGCACAATAAAAGCCGACACTCTCCGAGATGTTGAAGCCCCGGTCGGCGAGCACAACATCATCAGGGCGCAGGTTATCAAGAACACCACTATGTTCAGCGATATGGTTGTCGCTGCAGCGGCCACCCCAACCCTCCGATATAAAAGTGACAACACCCTGAGGTGCAATACCTATCAAAAACTTAGCAGTGTTGCTGTTTTTGTACTGGGACCATGTCTCACTTCGTGCTGCATAGGATGATGGCCGTTCTATTTTTATTTCAAAGCAGTCAATTATGACTGCCACATTAGTTCCAAATGAATCAAAAAAGGCCTGTGGCATTGTCTCCTGCAATGAAACACTTTCTGGCCAAGAAATGAATGAGTTTAACCGACAGTCAGCAACATATAGCCACTTATCAAAAATGCGGCCCACAGTGGACTCTGAAACTCCAAACCTGAAGCCAAGGTCAGTGTTCTGCAAATTAAGTTTAAGCTTCATCAAAAAAAGAATAAACTCCTGGAACTTAGGCTGTTTTTTGGACTGTGCTGGACATGACAATCTATAATTTCAAATATACCATAGAGAATATCAAAGTTTGACATGCCAGTGTAGTACACAACTTTAGCTTTGTTCTTGCTGAACGCTGCTTCAGTCCACTGTAGCAGGTTAACCTGGGTACGCAAAGCATACAGGTTGTCATTAAGGGTGGTGCACTGTTGCTCCAGAGCTGCAATGTCTCCCATGGTCAAATCTGCCTGTACGGCAACTCCTGAAATGAACAATGAAAACTTGGATGAAAACAGTGGTGATCACCAGCATGCAGACATTTCATAAATGCGATGTAAACAAATATCTGGAGTGAACGAGATCTACGTTTCAGTCTTAAAGGGGCAATAAAGATGCTGACCTGATTCATTTTCAGTAGCGTTGACTTCAGATTCATCTCGCGGTAGTGCCTGGTTGTTTTCAGCACACGTGCTGTCGTCGGCACCGCCGTCGCAGCGGTTCTCGGATGGCGCGGTGGTGACTCCGGATGCACCTACAGATGCTGTGACCTCTTCGTCGTCGAGCTCAGGTGTCGTTAGCTTTAATCGGTGTTTTGAAGCCCGTTCGTAGCGCCCAGTACATCCGTGCTTTGAGTTGTATCCCAGTAAGAGTTGGGGCCCAGTCCGGGTTCGTTTCGTCCCAGAGCTTGGACGGTCCCCCTACAAAAAGCGAGCAAATGTTATTCGAGTGCAGTGTAAAGTGCACCTTAAGCAATAATAATGAATTAGGGCTTACCTGTTACAAAGTGGGCTCCGCACACTCGAATGTTTGGAAGCTCGGCTCTTAGATTCGCGCGCTTGATAGGTGCAAGCCACAGGCTGCGCCGCTTCGCGCTGAGTTCCCTCGTTCGCTCGCATTGCCCTTCCACGATCTTCGGAAGGCGAAAAAGGTTCGTGTTTGCCGACTCTTTCCTTAAACTGCTTTTACTGCGATTACTACAGCCAACAACAGCGCAAATAGCCATCATAAAAACAGTGCTATGTACACACGACTGACAGCATTGAGAGCACTGGCGCGCGGTCCCGCAGTGCTCCAGAATGCCGGAAAACAGTCCCGCGTTTGCGGAAGTGACGTCAGTGCAAGCTATGTATTGCCTCTTGCATTGAAGCATCTTCCAAGCGTATCCTTTTCTGTTCTGGTGCTTCTCGAACCGACACTTGTGGTCGAGATAAATATGCGGGGCACTTTGGAAACAAGCTTGGAAGTGCAGTTTGTTTCAGGCAAATGGTTTTCAGCGGAACTTCCACAACTTTTCCAGTTTTGATATCTGTGTAGGCAGTTGTTTTCAAGTAGTCCGTTGGCAAAAAATGCTTTTCACAGAGCTGAAATAAAATAATACAATCAAATGAGCATGTAACTGGACAAGAGATGGCATTAACGAACGCGCCGACAAGTTCAGAGACCCTTTGTCTCTACTGCGGAAGCAATAAAGATCGTCAACACGTGCGTTACGATGGTACCGTGCGTAACCGAAATCATGCATTAGCAACCGTCAGCGGATAAACCGCACGATGAAAGCTTTTCGTCTCAGAACACCATATAACAACACAAAAAGCAATGCTTTCCACTGTGTACTTTGTTGGCAAGAAGTCTTTCCGGGGAACAGCTCTGGTCCATGCTGCCCGCATCGTCGGGTCTAGTAGGAAACCTGTGCACTCGGACACTTGGGCCGCCGTCATAATTTGACTTGCAGTTGGATGCACAGCATGAGCCAGGCATTCTTGCATTCGAACAGGTGAAGAGTAGCACACAAACGACCAGCAGCAACTTCGTAAGCTTGACTTACGATCGCTTACGACGCGCCATGCTTACCGATGCTGTGATGCTGTCAAAAACATGATAAAAACGTGGTTACAGTGACCTAGAAGGGGCAGTGCAGCGACCGCCACTCCCCGCGCGACCCTCGCAGCGTCGCCTGTGGCGGCGCTGCTGTCGACCAATCTTCCAAGCAGGCGCAGCGGGTAAGTGAAGCGCTCGTGTTTCTCGAAGGCGCTCGGATGGTTTTGTCTAGCGCAAATGCTTTGAAATTTATTCCACAACAAAACGATGCTGCGAGGACAGGAAAAAGCTGTGTGAACAGCTTGAAAAGCCCTGACCCCCTAGCACACGGGGTAGGATAGAAGCGTGCGGCAAGAGAACACAGTCGGATATGACATCGTTAAAAAAAAAGTATAAAACAGGCAAGAACAAGAAAATCATATGACAACATTATACAAACAATAAATGCAGCTCTTTGGGTGATATATCTGATATGTCAATGTTAGCATCCTTTATCATATAATTCAGAAGTGTAGGCAATTTAATTTTTTTTTTAACATTTAGTTTCCATAATTGGTTCTACAATTTGGAACATACCACACCTCAGGATGGCGCACATTATAAACAGAGATGTTTTTCTCTAGCCGTACAAAACTACCTTCTTTCCTTCAAAACTACCGTTTGTAACCGTTTCAGTCATAGTTATATTGAAGGAATAAATATTGAGTGCTTAAATTAGGTACAAAGCACCCACTGAAACAAACTTGGTGCCCCTCTCTCCGCCTCTTAAACGCACTGAAAAGAAACATGAACTGAGAAGTAGCGCTGCGGTTTTGTTTTTATCGAATTAACTAGTTACAGTGCAAGCTTACTGAAGTTTGGTACATCTTTCAAAAGCATACTGGAGAACTTAAAAAATCGTGCAAATTATCAACATGAGACAGAACTCGTTGATGGTAGCACAAAAGCTAATTACGCACATTACATAGAAAATTCTCGCACTAATTGAAGGGAATAGCCATAGCATCCATCCACGGAGTAAACAAGTCTGAGTCTCGCATGCGTGCACACAAGCAATTTATTCACAGGAGCTTAACGACACATTCAACTGTACAAATTGACCAAACAAACAATAAAGCAGAGGGCAAACAGGGAAACTTAATGGCGAAACCGTTACTTCAATTTAAGCGACCATGCTTAGGAAGGGCTTTTAGAAGGTTATGTAACAAAAAAAAATAAAGCACAAGCGTGCAGTTTGTGCTTTACAGAGCACAGAACAAAATATACATCGAACAAAGTTTACCACATAACACATTAGCTGCACTAGAAGGGCTTATTGGGTATACAATTACAACATGGATGTGGGGCTGTATGTTTCAACAGGACATCTGAATAAGGCAACTCAATATGTATGTCACACACCGAGAACATGCATAAAATAGTAGACCAAGATAACGAAAAATGGTAGTGTGATGCAAAGTTACACTGCACTTACTTCAACCTGCTGAGTTTGATGTGTTTAGCAGAGTTACGCTTTTTCAGCAGATTTGATTTGTGTAGTCCTTTCACAAAAAAATGTAGCCTCATGGTGATATAAAAGCCAACAATCTGGAGTTAGGCTTTTTACGTGTTCTTCGCATCCAAACTGTAGTAGAGCAGCTTTATGAATCATCTGCAGAACATCCATAATGCTTTCACGGTGCAGTTTCCGTGCACTAAAGCAGTTTGTAAAGACATCTAAGCGTCTGATGAACCTGAACAGTTCAAATGAAGGATATAGCAAGCCACCCCGGTCGTTGTGCAGTATATATTCTGCTACAGCTAAGCGGCACCCTTCCTGTGCTGGAAGCAGTAGACGGTCAGTGCAAGAACAGTTGCTGGGCAATACACACTTCCTTGCTACGTAACCGGCAATGTGGCATATAAGCCTCGAGTCACTCCTCTTGACATGGTATGGATGTTCCATAGTTTCTCCTGAAGCAGATGAGGGTATCGGCTTGTCAGTGTAGGATTTTACAATGTCCATCAGTTTCTGTTTTGCATTTTCCTCTTTGTCTTCAACGCCAAGCAGAGAACTAATAGTATCCCCCCGACATTGCCACCTGTGACACTGTGGGCGAGGTTGTAAAATGATAAGCAGTTAACTGTGAGCAGAAACTGCTGTGGAGTTGGGTGGGCATTGCAGCCCGATGACACTCGAACTAGGCCGAAAAACTTCTCAATCTTGTCCTGGCTGAGCCGGGATGTCAGCACATAACTAAAGCCAACCATTTTATTTAGGTAGGCAAGCAGCTCAAGGGAACTAGTAAGGGTCACCCTTAGCCCCTCTGGAGTAGATGCACTTAGAAACTGCTGCTTATTGGCATGAGCCTCCCATCTATTCAGGAAATCAAGCATTTCTTTTATGACCTCGACGTTTGCAGAGTCTGGCCGCAGGGCTTCTGCGGCATATCTGCCAGTCATAACAGATATCAAAGACTTCATTCTCATAAAGAATTTCTCCGTAGCTTGAATGTTGCCGCATCGCCTATCAAGCTGCGTACGGTACAAAAAAAAAATGCCTGCAGTGGACCGTGCCCGAATAGCTGAAAGGCATAGCTCGCTTGCATTTTTTCAAAGTAGTTGGGAGCTAAGTGAACAGTGGTGATACCTGGCATTGCCTTCAAAGTTACTGAATCACTGTCCAGTTTGAAGGCTTCTTTCACAAAGTCCAATGAAACTTGTCCCTCGGGAGTATTAAACGAGGTTGTCAGAAGTCGGTTGCGGACGTTTTTCACGAGGTGAGGAAAATCTGAAAAGTAAAGATAGCGGCTGCTGTCAACAGGGTGCACAGTTTTGCAAACCACTTCCTTCGACGAAGCATGTGTTGAATTTTCGCCACATCGCTCTGTTCCATTCGGCTGCATCACAGGTCAAGTAGTCGACAAATAGACCTGCCTTCTCTGCCAAAACTGTTGCCTCCAGCACGATTTTGGCTAAGAGGTCACCCTTAACGGTCTCATGGCTTGCGAATATTCCAAGCACCTGTGTCCAGCTGCCCACAAGTGGCACAAACAAGACAAGCACATGATTGCAGGGCAGTGATTCTTGGTTCTGAGGCGTGTACTGTGCCAAATCTACAAAGCCTTCAACCTTGCCTTCAGTACTCAGTCAGGTGCTTAGAGAGCTTCATTTCGTCAACGACGATACCTCCATGGCGAAGCATGTTGTCAAGTTGAGCTGTTTTTGATTTCAATGCGCTCAGCATCTTTTCATTGAAGCCATATCTAGTCCTGCAGCCAGCTGTGTATTTGCGTATCGTTGTTTCGCTTGCAAGTGCAAGGATGTTCTGCTTCCTCATGTACTGGTACAACTTCGGGCTTCTCATTTTAAGCAAAATACACTCGAGCATCCATTCGTTGTCATATCGCTTTCCACGTGAATTCTCCCTTTTTGCTGCTTCGAAGCACTGCCTGATGGCAAGCTGCTGTCTTGGAGGTAGAGAGTTTATCTTTGCTGCTAATGCCTCTTCAGTACTTGCAGCTGATTCATTTTTCACTTTTTTAATATCTTTTTGAAGGCTTCCTAGCCTCAACAAGAGCCTCTTGTTTTTGCGCGCGCATACTTTCAGCTTTCGCCCGATACTTCCACGGCTGTTTGGGGATGCTCCCTTACGCTTCTTCAGCCGCGACTGCCGCGTTGCAAGGGCCTTTCTTAAATACTTGCAGCTGATACAAGGCGTTCCCTCCTTCTGTGCGCTTCCTAGGCACTTAATGCTGAAGGCAGACCCGCACTTCAGCTGCATTTGGCCTTGCAGGTTGGTAGTAAGGTTGCTAAGCAAACAATCAGAATGAGCAGCTGCGCCTTTGCACAAGTTCAGTGCACTAGCTTGATCCAGTACAGTTTCTGCATCACGCATCGTAACCACAGCCGTCTCTGCTGCGAGCTTTCCTAGCACAAACGCTCTCGAGTAGAAAACACCATCGCTGTTTACAGTGAAAAACACGGCCTTTTCTGCTCTCACGTCACCTGTGCCGGCGTTCATTGCGCAAGATGTAAAACACACGCCCTCAGCATTACGCAGCTCATGATACGACCAGTACATATCGGGCAGCGTTGTTTCTCTCAAAGAGGCAATTGTCACAACCGCGCTGTCGCTGATCACGGGCTCGTCCAAGACGTCGAGCGCATCTGCACTCAGTCGTGGCTTTTTTCTAGGCATGATATCTTCTGCAGGTTTCCTCTTCCTTACATTTCTTTTAGGAGGCAAGCGCTTGCTTAACTATGAAGCAACGTTGGGTAGAATTGTTGGAACAACGTCAGGTGTGAGCGTCGGGGTTCCGCGTGGAATTCGCACCTCCTTGCCGTCAATGTTATGAACAGAGTCCCTGACAATGAAATGCTGCTCAAAATGCAACTCACAAACAGCGCAATCCGGTGTGAGTCTCCTGTCGCCTCTGCGAAGGTTACGTTCCCACACGCTTCTCTCCGGGTCAGCTGGCGCTTTGAATAACCAGAGTTTGGCCGCCTGCTTGATTCGGGAGTACCCTGTGCTGCACCCAGGTGCGAAGCAGTGGTTCAAGCGTTGCTTCTGAGCCGTTCGAGCTTTGTAGCGACCAACATTGACACAAAAAAACGCGACACACAGCCCAGCAAGCTCAGCGGGCGTCCATTCCCACGTGCACAACCGACAACAACATTCAAGATTGGCCGACAGCAGCGCCGCCGCTACGTTCGCCACCGCCGGAGTTAAGCGCCTCCATGCGTCGCCGCCTCCGCTCGTTGCACTGCCCCTTCTAGGGCACTGTAACGTGGTTCTCGCCAACGTTAATAGATTTGGTTCTAGCTGCCTCAACGCTAATAGAACTAAGATCAGTTGCCAAACTCTCCGGGTTCTCCATGCTGCTGAAGCGGCGCGTCAATTTTAACGCGAGGTGGCGCTGCCGTCGAAACAGGCTCTATCTAGCCGCTGCTTGGCCGCTGTCGAAGCACAATCAAACGCTGCGGGCCCGGCCGTTCAGCGTAGCATGTAGCATTCAGGAATGTTAAATTACTTGGTGTCCTAAATGTCGTACTTATCGTTAATTACTCACAGTCACCAATCAAATCTGAACCGTGTGTGGCGAGCATGCTGCAAAACTTTACTGCAGCAACTCGAGCGATACAGGTGAGCGCTGCTCAGGCAACGCTACCGTTTTGTTTTTTTAGGAAAGTTGTTTTGCTAGTTTCTTCCCCGAAGTGGCATATGAGAAACGTGCAATAATGTTAGAGATATGATCATTGCAAGGTTCATCGTCAGTTCGAAGTATGTTTCTGCAGTTTCTGCTCAACCGCATGCATGTGCATATGTTTAACAAAAAAAATAAATAAATAAATAAAAAAATAAAAATACCAGCGCTTTTGCAGCAGAGCCACATTTTCTGTGGTGCAGTTTAACGGAATAAGCGAATTTTGCGCATTGCATTCATTTCGTCAATAAGCATGCATGTGACTTTTAACCGAGCGCCGCGCGCAATCTGTGCCGCGAAAAGAGCGAACTTCTGCTTCTTGAGTTGTCGGTTTCTTTCTTCCAGCAAGAGAAGAGAGCTTACACAGGAGGTTAGACGCCAACAACTCGAGACAATAAAATTTAGTCTTTTTGGAATTCGAACGGTGGGTTTATCGTTACTGGACTGCGCCCGCGTCGCAAGTACTTTTTTCTTTTTTGCGACCTTTCACGCAGTGGGCTACATATAGACACACAAGTAAATGTAATTTTACATTTTATTCACAGCGCTTTTTCACACTTTACTGAATGCACAAATTACAGCAGGCGAGACTCCTTCCTTGCATTTTTAACCTGACTACTCACATATTGCTCCTCTCGGATAGGAATCGTGTGTAAAAATGCATCCGCATTGCCAAATAAAACTTCACCACTTGCACAGTGAACTGTGCATGCTACAACCTATTCGGGGTAGCTTAGTGCTCAAAAGAAGGTACAGAACAGGTTTCCAAAAACTTTTTCTGTCTTAGTTTGTCGCTCGACCACTGACTTGATGCCAGTCACCAGTTCAGTCAGGGAGCTTGAAGGGTGCTTGAGCGCTCCAGGGACAAATGAGCGCTTGTCAGTTAGGGAAAAGATTCGGTATTGGTAACTTTGACGTACAGTGCCGCCGCCACGCGGCCGCTTCCGGTACCACCCTTGGGGGGATACTCTGACGACGGCTCGGGCTCCTCCAGCTTGCTGCTGCGTCTCCCGCGAAAATTCGTTACGTGGAGCTCGGTACTGCAGCTCCTGTAGTGTGGAACTGCTTTTCGAGTTGACTTTGGCTCGCGGTTATGACAATAGATTAATAATATAACTTCTATTTTGGTGTCTGGGGCACGTAGTACGAGAAGAAAACATAAAAGCAGTCGAATCTTCCATACACCGATGTGTTCTCACTGCACGGTCAAAGGCGGGATAAACTTGCACATGTTACCTCCAGATTATATGCCCCGAGGATAATTAAGTTAATTAAGGTCTCGGTAAGATCAAGTCGGTTACTTTATCGGGAAAAGCATCGTGATAAATCCTGGTCGACGAAGAAACACCCCCTTAGTGACAGTATGAGCGGCGTAGCTATCTCATTTCTGGGGTTATGCATGGGTCTCGTTTTTCCTTGCCGCTCTAAACTCTGAGCAGAATCAAGTTTCGCAAAAAAAAAAAAAAGACTGCGATAAAGCTATGACGGTTTTCGGTGCTCATTTCTGATGTGAGAAGTTAGACTGGCTTAAGTTGCGAGCCACACGTGATAACATTTTTGACTGCCGACCAATTCATGGCCCACACATGTTTGAGAAATTAAGAATGTTTCCTACCCGGTTGAGTGAATGCAGTGTTTGGAATCAGGAGGTGCTGGATGAACGCTAGATTAGGAGCTGGTATTGAACGTTACGGAGCACACACTCGCACTCCATATTCGGACTGTTCTCAAAGCCGGCGCTCTAGCTGTCTTGATTTTCAAGTAACTGTTCCCGAAAAAATGTCTGTGTCAGCACTGGGTCATCACTTACGAAATTCAAAATCACTGCCTGTCAGAGGTGCTGCAAAAAAAAAAAAAAGAAAAAAGGAAAAACAAGTTGTTAAAGTGATCACAGTAGACCATCATTATTACCTTGTAGTGATGTTTTCTTGTGCCCAAACAAGGTAGTAGGTACCTCTATGCGACGGCGTATATTTTGAAGTGAAAGAAAAAATTTGGCCACATAAAATGCGGGGTTGGCCGTTCGGCATGCCTGTGCTACGCGCCTGAATACACAGCACGACATCTTGAAATGCTGCAGTTCGCGAGTGTCCGTGAGGCCTGGATAAAAGTTGAAAGTTTTATCTATATTCATGTTTATTCTGTCTCCGTCGAACGTTTCTCTGTAGCACTTAGTGGCGCGATTAGAGTCGCCTGGGAACCTGTCGTACTTGCGCACAACACAGTCAGCAGTAGGATGTTTCACATACCTGACCAGCCACACTCGAGGGGTCCTTTGTATCGTACCCCTGCAACGCATGCTCACAAAGGGCTTGCATACGCTGGCTGACAATACCGTGCATACCTTCCCACCACAGAACACTCGCGCGAATATTTCCCCTCAAGGGCAGCCATATTGGATTTCCAGTGGCGCCGCCTATAGCCCGTGAAAGTTGCGAATACATCCTTCAGCGAGGTTCCATTTGCCCCTATCGATTTTTACTTCCTTGCCATTAATGATATATGACTGTACGTCTTCATTATGTCTTCATCGTAGAAATGAAGATCGCACACACGTGATTTGTCAGAAAGTTTCCTGTCAACACGCGGAATCGCGCGGTCCCATGCCGCACGGAGATCCGCGTCACGCGGAGCCGAGAAAAAACGCCTCGCTGTGTTGTCAGTGTTGTCGCTCTTGTAACCGCTCGCACAGCCCGGCACGCAGCACGTCGGCATGGTTACTGTAGCCCCTTCAACTTTGCATGCTAGCACAGGTAGCACAAAAAACGATCACTGCAGCAGCCGAGTCGGGAACGCACTGTACTCATGCTGCCCGCACTGCACGTGTTCAACCCACGTTCGGGCCGACGAGAGCCTGGTAGAACTGCAGCGCCACTCAAAGCAGCCAGCGGTGGCGGCGCCGCGAAACAGCTCTCAGTTTTGCAACTGATCTTAGTTCTATTAACGTTGAGCTGCCTGCCGTCTGAATAAGTGTTGCCAGCAACTGACACAACTTCGCTCAAACCAGCGGGCGGCCCAAATATTAGAATTATATATACATATATGATTCGCTCTATACTCCAATAATATTGTCAGTTAAAGGTTTATGTGTTTTGATTTGTATTCATAATTACAAAACTGTCTAAAATTCAACGGGAAACATAAAGACTGCGCTCCTATGCACGACCCTGCAATATTTTTTTTGCGAGCCGTAGAGTCACGCTCAGCCAAGCCAAGCCAAAAAGGATAAGCATGTTTGCGACGCAGGCCAAAGCAACGTTTATAAAAAGTATCTAAACGTTGGGCCAAAGCGCAGGCGCGCGCCGCCGGCTGGGCTTCTCCCATCGGACACAGCCATCCTCCTATCGTGACCAACGTTATTGATTGATTGATTAAAACTTTAATTTCCACCGATTTAGGAGGCCCCCTACTCCCCGCTCCTGGCACGCAGGCCTGAGGAACGGGGGCTGGAACCTCCGCGACTAAGGACTGGCGAATATACATTGGTTATTCGCGGCCTCAGCCGCCAGGCGGACGGCTTTCTGCTGGTCAGCGGGGACGTCGCTTCGCAGCAGGGTTACCCAGGCTTCTCTACTTTTAATGTTGTCCCTAGCGCCCGGAGACTTAGGGCATTCCCAAATTATATGGTCGAGGGTCCCCCTCGCTTCGCAGGCTTTACATTTATCGTTTTTTCTCTCCTCTATCTGGGTGTGAAACAACCAAACAGGGTTCGGGAAATTTCCGGCTTGTAATCGCCGCCAGGCTATGGCCTCTTTATTATTTAAGCTAGGATCCGGTGGCGGCATCAGACGTCTTCCTAATCTATAATTTTCGATTATTTCTTTATAGGTTTGTTAACGTTCGTCCATCGCCTGGCAGTCGGGCGGCTCCGCGTTTGCCCGGAAGTAGAGATCTCGGGCTAAATCGTGGGCCGCCTCGTTGCCGGAGACGGACGTGTGTGCTGGGACCCAAATTAGGGTGATTTTGCGATCGATTTTAGTTGCAGCTTTTAGAATTCGGGCGGCTTCTTGTGAGACCCTGCCTTTTCCGATATTCCAGAGAGCAGTTTTACTGTCGCTAAAGATCAATCTAGCCTTCGTTCCGACGCAAGCGAGCGCTATTGCGACCTCTTCAGCCGTGTCTATGTTTCTACTTCGGATGGTGGCGGAGACGACTGGTGCGCCGCTACCATCGACTACCGCGGCGACTGCCGCCCCTGATAGGCCGCTTGCAGCGTCTACGTAGGCAACTTCTTTTACTCTGAATTCTTTTGCACTTTTAACCAGTGCTTCTGCTCTCTTCTCCCGTCTTTCCTTGTGGTATTCTGGGTGCATGTTGCGGGGGAGAGGACGGACAGTGATGTTCTCGCGACATTGTGGTGGTAGGGCAACATTGTCGGCTGTGCCCCTATCTATTTTTCGACCCACCCATTCTAAGGTGGTTCGACCCGTGCTCGACCTACTTAATCTTTCATGTTGGGCGATTCTCACCGCTTCAGCAAGTTCCGTCCAGCTATTATGCACTCCCATTTCTATCAGGCGTTCCGTTGAAGAGGAGATGGGTAGACCCAGCGCCCTCTTGACGCAACGCCTGATGAGTGCGTCTATCTTTTCTTTTTCATTGGTCCTGATGTTGAGGAACGGTGTGGCATAGCATATTCGACTTATTATGTACGCCTGCATCAGTCTCAAGAGGCTTCTCTCTTTGAGGCCTCTGCCTTTGAATGCAATCCTCCTAAATATTCCTGATACTTGCGTCGCGTAGGTAGTGAGTTTTTTTTATCGTTCCGTCGTTATACCCGTCCTCTTGAATAAATAGTCCGAGGATTCTGATTTGCTGGACTCTTGGTACGGTTTTGCCGTCGACCTTAATTTCTACGTTAAAGTCGCCCTTGCACCTCATTGATTTTGGATTATATATGAAAAGTTCGGATTTTTGCGGAGAGCACGAAAGACCCCTTTCGGCCGCGTAGGACACAATGGTGTCCGCCGCCGCCTGTAGGCGTTCCTCTATGCTACCATCGCTGCCATTGTTCATCCAGAGATTAACGTCGTCCGCGTAAATGCTGAACTTCAGGGCTTTTATGACTTTAAGAGCGGCAGGAAGGCCTCTCATCACCACGTTAAAAAGGAAGGGGGAGAGCACCGAGCCTTGCGGAGTTCCTTTACTTCCCAGGTGGACAGTGGGGGATTCTAGGTCCTGAAACTTTAGTTTCAACGTCCTGTTTGTCAGGAAATCCATTACGTAATTATATGTCCTCTCGCCGACTCCTAATTTCTGTAGTCCCGCGAGAATTGCCTGGTGTTTTACGTTGTCAAATGCTTTTGTTAGATCTAGTGCTAGAATTACCTTCGCGTCTCTGGATTTCGAGTCAATTATGTCATGTTGTAATCGGAGCATTACATCCTGTGTGCACAGACCCGGTCGGAACCCGACCATCTCGTGCGGCCACAGGTCGTTTTTCTCCATGAAATTAGTTAGCCTTGTTTGGATTACGCGTTCCATAAGCTTTCTAATGCATGAGGTTAGAGAAATAGGTCTGAGGTTTTCCAATTTCGGGGGCTTGCCAGGTTTTGGAATTAGCACAACGTTTGCAGTTTTCCACTGCTGGGGAAAACGACCGCTACTCCATACTTCTTGCATGCAGTTGGTGAGTGCCGTTATGGAAGCGTCGTCTAGGTTTCGTAGCATTTTATTTGTTATTCCATCGGGGCCGGGAGCTGATCGCGTCTTTAAGCTAAGGATTTCGGCTCTAACTTCCGCTTCTGAGATGTTCGCGTCGAGGGCCTCGTTCGGTGGGCCCGCGTATTGCCTAAGAGGGAGGGATGTTGTATCGCCGACATATGTGTCTACGAGTTAGTTATTAGTTCCGCGTCAGTCCCCTCGAACGCGTGTCTTGCCTTTGCTATTGTTGTGTTTGACTGTGTTTTCGAACTGTCGGGATTAAGAAGATATCGTAACAGGCTCCACGTCTTTGAAAGGCTCATGTTGCCCTCCATTTCATCGCACCTGTTACACCAGTTTTGCTCGCAGAGTTTAATTGCATAATCCTCAATTTCCTTATTGTGCCTGGCTATTTTTCGCCTTAGGTTTCGGTTCCATCTCTGACACCGGAGGCGTCTTTCCATACCTTTTTTTGCTTCCCACATGTGTAGGAGTTTCCTGTCGACTGTTTTCGGTGTATCGTCCCCCTCTAGGGTAATGGTAGCGGATTTAACGTGGTGTATGAGGGTTTCTGCCCAATCGTACATATTTTTAATATTTTCGTCCAGGTTTGCAGATTCCCTAATTTGTCTGAATTTCTCCCATTCGATTGCGCTGATGATCTTTTCTCGTCTTACTTTGACTCCCCGTTTAAGCGTTATTTCGAGGACGTAATGATCGCTTCCAAAGTTGAGCTCTGTGTTCTTCCACCTAAGCTCCTCTATGTTTTTGGTAAATGTGAAGTCTAGGGTTGTGTCTTTGCTCACACTGTTTCCCACCCTCGTCGGGCAGCCAGAGTCTGCAGGGTGAGGTTTAATTCGTGAAAATCTTCCCATAACTGCCTGCCCTTCGGATCTTGCCTATTATATCCCCACTCTTGGTGGCAGGCGTTGAGCAGGGGGTTAGCTCCGGCTGCCTTCATTGCTTTGCGAAATAATGTCTTGAACCTAACTTTGCGCTGCTGAGGAGAGCTATATATGTTTAGGACGAAAATACTGGGTTCCTTCTTCCTGCCCGTGATGATTTCAACGAAAACCGCCTCAATGTCGCGAGAACTAATTTCATGTTCGATCACCGCTACGTTCCTTTTGACGAATGTAGTGACCTGGGATTTTTCTCCCCGGCCACTAGCAAATGCTTGATATCCTGATAATTTAATTACTCCTTTGCCAGTTTCCTGTAGGGCTACGGCTAGAGGTTTTTCAACTATTTGCTCGAGATGTTGCACTAACGCTCGCTTGCGCGGGAATCCTCGGCAGTTCCACTGCCATACCGTCGAATTAATCTTTGGTTGCGTTTTGCCCATGTTGGAATTTGTCAAGTATCCCTTCTCTCACTATTTGCCTTTCTGCCATTGCAGCAAGAGCCGCGTTTGTTTGTTTAGATTGTTCCTGAATTCGGTTCAGGGCGCCTATGATGTTGATCATGCCTGTCTCGAGCCGCTCGAGTCTCGCCCCGTATTTGGCGTCTAGTCTACGCTCTATTGCCGCCAGCGGATCCGTTTCCCCGCCTCTTCGTTTCTGCGGGGGAGGTGGCCTGCACTGTTCAGTGATCATTGCATCCTCCTCCGTGTCTGACGCCGCGGGTGGTGTTAGCACCTTTGGCGTCGCAGGTGGAGGTGTCGGTTTGGCTACTTGTTTTGCGGGGGGAGCCTGTGGAGACGGGGGAGCCCCGGAATTTGGCTGTGATTTGGATTGGTATTGGTCCTGGGTGAGTTTCTTAATTATCTCCCTCAGTTCCTCAACTTCCTTTCTTAACTTTTCCATTTCTTTATCTTTTTCTTTGTTTTCCTCATCTTTAGCCTGGGGAACCCCACTGCTGAAACTCACGGTTTTACTGTCCCCGCTCGGGCTTCGCTTTTGGGTGGCCGATGGGTTCCTTGGGTCCCTGGAGTTAGCCGTGACTCTGGATTTGGACCCCGACCTGGGCTTGGATCCGGACCGCTCCCTGCTGCTGCGGGAGCTTGAACGGTGACGTCGGTTGGCATCCTCCAACTGCGGGAAGTCCCCGCTCTGCGCCCGGAAGCCTCCGTCCCTGTCTTGAGAATATCCGCGTTGGTCACGGTGGTCTCTTCTGAATTTCGACCGTCCTCTGCGGCCGCTCTCAGGTGTGGTGTTGGGATATTGGTGCTGCTCGTTTTGCTGCTGCTGGTGTTGCTGCTGCTGTTCGGCAATTTTCTGCTCCCATTGACGTTTTTTGGTCTGGTAGGGAGTCCTGTAGAGTTCTCTGCACTTCTTGTCGCCAAGCGGATGGTCTTTACCGCACAGCTGACATTTTACTGCGCAGGTGTGTCCCTGATCTGGGCGCTCTTCTCCGCATCCTCTGCACTTAGCGTTATTCGGATCTGGGCAGACATCTTCGCGGTGCCCTAGGCGCCCGCAAGCGTTGCAAACCTCGTATTTCTTTCTATATAATACACATCTTTGCCATGTAAGTGAGAGTTTCACCCACCTCGGAACCTTTGGGTTTTCAAACAGTATGAGCACGGTGGTTGAGCTCCTGCCCAGGCGCCTGGCTCCTAGCACGGGGGGGTTGCCTTTGATCGTGCGTAGCCGTTGCACTATTTCTTCCTCGGTGATGCGAAGGGGATGTCGTGTACCACCCCCTTACCGCAGTCTTCGGGCATAGCGACGTACGCCGTGATTTCAATTTTCTGGCCCTCGAATTCGAGGACGCGTAGTGCGACGTATTTTCTTTTCCGTTCTTCGCTGTCTGTTGCGATGAGGATAGACTGCTGTTTTGTGTTGACCGAGAAGGTGTCTTCCGCGGCCTCTCTGATGTTTATATTCGCGGTGCGAGCGATCAACTCCGCAAGTTCAATGTTGCCATACTTAAGTAGGCGGCTGACTCCTCCCCGTGGGCGGAGAATTATTTTGTCAGTTCCGTCGGGTATCTTGATCGATTGCCTTTCAACCGACTTTGCTGCCAATCTCTTTCCGGCGAGCTTGGACGCGGCTCGCTCTCTCCCTTGATCATCGGTGACGCTGCGTCCCTCGTTCTCAAGTGGCACCGCCTTTCCTCTTTTCTTAGCAATAAACCACTGGCCAGGTTCTTTCAGCTCCACAGGGTCTATGCTCGTTCCCTCCACGGTTTCCATCATTTTCGTCGAAATTCTAAACGGCCGGGGGTGCCTTTGTTTGCCTAGGCCTAACCAGGCCTAGTGTCCCCCGTGGCTTGCGAAGTTCTTCAAAGCCTCAAAAATGTGCGAAAGAATCGGCCCACCTTGGAGTCTTGATAATCTGCGGTGAGCGCTTCCTGAATAGAGTCCAATCCCAGAAAATTTCCGAAATCCAGTGGCCGAAATAGAGCGCAAGCGTTCGTGGTCGATGAAGCCCATCGATTGCACGTCCGCTCTCCAGCTTGGTCGGCGTGGACCTCGTGACCAACGTTAACGTTGATCGTGACGTAGTGGTAAAAGAGAGGAGTTCGCTCGGGGGCCTTCTCCCTCTTCTAGGTGGCTTTGTCTCCGCCCGATTTCCTGAGCGACGATTGGTCTCCCTGCCGTTGCCCTTGGAAACCAGCGCGCGTCCGGCGTTTTCCTTGTGTTTTCTTTTTCCTTCGCGCCATTTTTCTCCTATTCGCGGCGAGCGAATATAGCGCACTGTGCTTTTTTATTGCAGCGTGCAAGCTCTATGCCGTGCTGTTGCGCGTACAACTGCAGCAAGCGGCCTGAAGATGGTTATGCGGTATTCATGATACCTCAAGGCAAGCGTGACGGCTTGCGCAAGAATCAATGGATTCACAAGATTAGTGGAAAGAAGTTTATTCCTAGAAAGAACAGGGTTGTTTGCGACGCAATGAGGCTTTCTCACTCCCGTAATAACTCGTCACCTGACGTTGCGTTTTCTATTCCTGCTTGCTCCTCAATATTTTTGCGGTGGCAACATGTTCATTGTATAAAAATAAGGTTGTCCTCTGCAGCATGCGGAATATTCTGCGAGGCTCCAAGGCTCCATCATTTCACACGCTGTCGACTTCTGCAGTCAGAAATACGGCACTATAATCTGCTTTTTGCTGACAGTGATAACTGGAAAAGTACAGTCTCTCGATAGCATTTGTCGCGATTATGCTAGGATCTCTGGCCTCCTTCACTAAAAATCAAAATTGGGGCTTGTAGAGGAGCTAGTCTTTCCAGCTTGTACTTGTAGTGTGCGTCGGTTACTCGGGAGCAATGAATGCTGGCCCTGAAAAACTCTTTGGCAAGTAAACCCGAGGTATTGCGGGTAATCTGCACTAGTTAGGCCGTACGGCATTTTTTTTTTTTTTTTCAGTTCTTGAATGTGTCTTGCCATACTTCGACGCACGCGTGGGTTAAGAAGTATGCGTTCGTTTTATCAGGGCTACGGCCAATGTGCAGGGGGTCTTCATATGATCACACACGCTTCACTTTGACCATGACTACAAGGCGTTGGCAGGTTACCTTCACTTTGAAAGCTGGAGCTCTAAAACCGCGATTCCGCGTATTTATTTACAGCGAGAAACGTTTTCCCATCGATGTCAAATCAGCCGGAATCATTGCATCAATTTTCTGTATTTACGAAACTTGATCAGTAATGATTATAGTTATGTAAAAATAGGGGAACATTTTGCGAGTAACAATTCTTTGCACTGTAACATATTACTCATTTCAATTGTATGCAAGAAGATTTTTTTTTCACCTAGCCTGAGTGATTAACTCATCGCTCTATGTTCTAGCTACATTTCACTGAAGACCGGTTTGAGCCGCCAATATTACACGAACTCGAAAAAAAAAACTGAAGCCTAACGCAGTTCCATCAATTTTCTCTCACCGACCTGATCTGAAGCAAAGGAAGCCTCCTCGACAGAGACATGAACCTCGCGCTGATAGTATTCAGTTATTTCTGTGGCTTGCTCTTTTCCTACCTTCATTTATGAGAAAATAAGAAAGTATAAGAATTAAAAGTCAATGTATAGTTGTCTCGTCAGATATTATGAGGTAATAGAGATATGACTGACAACGTAAGTCAATGAAAATTGAAGTATATGAATGGTCATGGGACGGCATCAGATTAAATAGTGATGATTATGAATAGTAATAGCTAATGATGGTGACTGTTACGGATATTAATAGTAAATTATAGTAATAGGCCCAGATAGTGAGGTGATAGCGTTCGTTGCGAATAGTGACAGTTATGATAGGTCACTTGACGGCATTAGTAGATATTGCCGCGAAACCTTCAAAACAGTATTTGTTGTTTTTTAACAGCCGCCGGCATACAGGCTTATCACTCTGATTCTGAACCGCGTATCAGTTCCGTAATCCTTGTTTGTTAATGCTCGGTGTCGCGAGTCACACCTTTATCATTTTTGTTGTAGCACAAGATGCACCAAGATCTGTCTCGAAGGTTCCGGCCACTCGGGTGTCTTTCCACAATGTTCCAGCCCGTGCTGGTAGCTGTTTGCGACTTTATCTAGATTGTTCTGTGCAGCCTTTAAATTGAGCGTTGACGAGTGTGACGAGCATTCTTTGTTCGACGGCCGACGAGCACGTTTGTTTCTATCGCCGCCGCCGAGTTGCTTAGTTCTTTTGCGGGCGCAAGTCAGCCCAAATAAAGAGTTTCTTTAGTGCGGTCATCGACCCCCTTCATTTGTGTCGTCGACCTCGGCACCACTACGTGACAATATAGTGATAGATAGGATAGGAGAAATAGCGTGTCGTGGGCAGCGCTCGCCGCCGCCGCGCGAGGAGAATCGAGGAGGAAAGCGCGGCGCGGAGGAGAGTGTCGCTACTTTCAAATTATCAAGGGACTTTAGGTAGGCTGAAGCACTCCTTTCAGCCATGTCTCCCTGCTGCAAGTAGCGGCGGGAAGCTGCCTGCTGCTGTGCAATTTTTGCTTCAAATCTTGCGATAGCTGTATTCGCATCCGGCACAATATGCAGCACTCCTTAGTACACGCACCTATTAGCAATTTTTTGCCCTGAAAAAGATGACAGTCTCGGCAAGCATGCATGCAATTATCTTTGTTCAATGAACTGGTGTGGCCGCTTACGGACGACCTGAAGTCCTACCAAACGCTTGAAACTCATAGGACGTAAGCATGCTGGAAAACGGGTCAATGCAGGCATATTACAAGCATTTTCTTTTCTTTTTTTTTAATCTTCACAAAATCGACTGTGAGCCCCACGAAGCGCAGGTAGTTATGAGCGAAAACAGCAGCGCATGCGCGAGCTTCGTGCTTGGCTGGATAATTTCCATCCCAAGTACAGATATTTTTAGTTTTTGTTATGTGCGGCCAGACAAAGAAAAAAATATTCCGCCTAGGCGTGTAGTGCTGTCACCAAAACTGTGTTACAGGGAAGCTAGCAAAAATTGAAGAGCACTGCAGAATCTGCATTAGAGTAATGCGAAAGCACGGATGCTGCTGTTGGTTGCTTCTAGTTGCTTAATTCACTTCTTGTTTACCCATTTTAGTCATTGGTACTTTCAAATTGCGTGCCAATCCCTTCCTATGCCCTTTTTCGGCTCTACTTCCGGCTGCGTGACGTCACATCCTCTATCTCACAATTATTAACTTCTGTACCCTGTCTCCACATCAACAGAGAAGCTGGAGAAAATGGGGATTCATAATACATGGCAAGAGCTCACTGAAGCTGTCAGAATCTCTCAACTGGAAAGACTAAGTCAGATGGAGACAGGCAGAGCCATCCTAGACTGGGTCGGACTCCAATCAGACAGAGGCCCACAGACGAAAACATCTATCCCACCCATCATAAGGGAACACATACTGGTACCACCTTTACCTCGAAACATGCACCCAGACTACAACAAAGAACGCAGAGAACACAGAGCCAAAGCCATTGCTAAAAGAATGAAACGCAAAGCAGTCGATGAAGTTGCTTATGTGGACGCATCATGCGGACGACACGGAGCAGCTGTCTCGGCAGTAGTAAATGGAGAAGGTGCACCTAAAATTGCGGCCTCAACACGCACCCGTGACATTAGTACAGCTGAAGAGGTCGCAGTAGCGCTCGCATGCACTGGTACACAGGCCAAAACTATAATCAGCGACAGCAAAACGGCTGTCTGGAATTTTGCAAAAGGACGGATCTCAGAGGAGGCCAAAAAGATTCTTCTCACAAATCCCATTACTAGAACCATACCCATCATATGGATACCAGCACACGAATCTGTCCCTGGCAACGAAGCTGCGCACCTGCTGGCCCGAGATCTCTACCACCGGGCAGCGGTAGAACAGCCCGAATGCAAGGGAATTAAAGATTGCGCTATCACATACAATGAGATCACAGAATCTTACAAATTAGATCGAAAGGTATACCCTCCCCCAGATCGGTCTCTCACTAACAATGAAGCACGCATCTGGAGGCGATTACAAGCCGATAACTACATCTGCCCTGTCTGGGTTTTCTTAACACAGACCGGGGAGGAAGAAGATTCTAAATGTAAAAATTGTGGACAAAAAAGAACGCTAGATCATATAATATGGCAATGCGCCGATTCCCCAGGCGCCGGCATTAACATTGATAGTAGAGAAGCCTGGGAGGTTTGGCTGCGGAGCGGAGATCCCACCGTTCAGCGGCACGCAACCCGCCTGGAGGCTGAGGCTGTGAAGAGTGCTTGTAACCTCACCTGACCTCAGCCTGCGGGGCCCTCCTGACCCGCTCCCCGGCCTGCGTGCCGGGGGCGGGAGATGAGGGGCTTCTTTTCGGTGGAAATAAAGTTTTCATTCATTCATTCTTCTGTACCCATTTTCGTCTGGTACTTTCAAATTGCGCTCCAATACCTTCATATGCCCTTTTTTGGCTATACTTCCGATTGCGTGACGTCACATTCTTGACGTAATATCCACTACGGCACCCCTCTCATTCCGCTTTTACTCCCACTTTCCTCCCTTCCCTTATGGTCTGATTCAGGTGTCCACAGAACAAGTGTGGCAGGTACTGAGCCTTTCCTTTCCTGACAACCAATTCTAATTAGTTACCTAATTAACTTATTGGCCCGATTATTTTTTTTTGGACACAACATGTCACCCTCTATCGATTCACACTACTCATTAGCCTCTAACACTTCTCAATTACAACTGCTGCTGACACGATTTTGCGGACACGGTCTGCGGACAGAAATATGCGAACATAGCGAGGCAATGCTTTTGCATTAATAACATGCGAATGAGTCCCGTGGTATGGAAAGTAACAAAGCGCGATTTGTACCACAAAATAATATTCATGCAAGGCGCACAAATATTCATAAGGGCGCTAAATAATTTCAGTAAAAACACTTTTTGCTTGGGACACGATAGTTTTTGAATGAGCTATATAACGATTCCGTCAAAAGATGCTGCGTTCCTGCTGAGCGAGCGGACGCGTTTAACATGGGCCCCATGTTTTTTTTTCATTGAACTGCCGGATTTTTTGAGTCTCATCTTAATGAAAGTGCATCGACTGGATGCATGAAGTTGTGTGGACCACCGGCAACCCGAATTCCTAGGTAGGGGACCGCTTTTTCCGAATTTAAAGGACTTTTGTGGGCCAAGAGGAGCGCCCACAGGTGGGCTTAACGTCGACTTCGGCCTTGGCCGGAGGACCGGTAGGCCCAGTCCGAGCCTCGGTGAAGCCGCCAGCAGAACATCGAATCATCGGTGATTACGCAAGTGAGCATTGACCTAAGATAACTACAGCTATGCGAGTAGAGGTGGACGGCGTCGAAATTCCGCCGGACCAGTGCACAAGATCGCAAGGCTGGAAAACTGCCGGCGAGAGGGTCAGACACAAAGGCATGCCCAGGTGGTCGAAATTACTCCGTAGCCCTCCACTACGGCTCCTCTTTCTCTCTTTCCACTTTCATTCCCACCCTCCTCCCTTCCCTTACGGCGCGGTTCGGGTGTCCACAGAGCAAGTGTGACAGTTACTGCGCCTTTCCCTTCCTGTGAACCAATTAATTAATAATTAAGCTAGGCCTTAATCCCGTACTTCAAACGAACCAAGATGGCTCCAAGGCCATGGCTGCAGATGTTAACAGCCGGAGCAACAACCTCGGCGGAGACGCCACTGGCAGCGATACACCTCAATCAAGGGCGAAAGGTATAAAAAAGGGCAAATTGTTCAAGGCCGCGCGCATGCCAGACTTGCCATGCGGCGACATAAAGATCGTATTACAACCATGAGGCGGGCTCCACGTGAACGACGTGACCCGCTTTGAACTAAGTCTTGCAATTGTGGCGGCGGCACAGATCGTTGTCAATGAAGCAAATGAAGACGTCGTGTGCCCCAACCTCGAGCAGAATATCGTTGTGTTGAGCACCTCAAAGAGAGAGAACGCCGACCTATACACTGCAGTCGGAAGGATCGACATACGCGGCACGGCACACAAAGTAAGTACCTACGAAGCGGCTCCTCACGGCACGGTGAAGGGCGTCATAAGGGGCATCCCGCTCGAGGATACGGCCCAGGATATTCAGAACAATTTGGTGCACAAGCATAAAACCCAACGGCCCTACAGGCAAACCGGATCGGTAAGACCCGACCAGTCGTCATTGCTTTCGAAGGTCATAAATACCCAAATACGTGAGATACGGCAACCTGCTCACGGAGTGCAAGTTACATAGAAAACAAATCAACGTATGCTATGTGTGTGGAAGAGTGGGCCACAGAATGGACGTGTGCCTGGATCCTTCGAACACGATCTGCCGAAGGTGCGGAATCTCCAACCCCGCCGAAGATCACGAATGTGTCCCGAAGTGTGGCCTGCGCGGAGGCAAACACCTGACCGCGGACAAGGCCTGCAGAGCCCGCTTCAAGACACCCTACGTTGTCCGCCTGCGGCACTGGGAACGGCGCCGAGCAGAGAAAGACGTCGGGAGAAGAAACAGAGACAAGAGAGGTCCTGCAGGCGGACCCCACCGCAGCGCCTCCAAACAACGGGACCGGTCACACACGCCGGGCCGCAACAGCAACAACAGTGGCTGTCAACAACAGTCGCCAGAGTCAACCGGACACCGAGGGATCGCCGAGAAAAAGGTGGGCCGGACTAACAGGTCTCCCGTTGCTCTAACCAGCGACACCGAATTCTCACCCCCTCCCAACCCCTTAACTCACAAGCGAATCCGCAAAAGGACAGTGGCGAAGTGATAGGCTTAAAGGATCATAGAGCGCCAAAACGCTCAGATCCAGGAGAAGAACGCCCAAATACAGGTGCTTATGAATAAGATCAAAACGCTAGCTAGTTACGGCAGCTTGGCAAATTCAGGACCCCAAGACAACACGGCGGCAACGCCGCAGGCTTGCGCAGGGTGCCGCGGAGCCCCCCCCCCCCCCCCCCTCGCCCCGCCAAGGGCGGACAGCGGGAGACGCTGAGGCCACGCAACGTGCAGCAAATAATCTAGAGGCGATGGACGCCAGAGAGAGCCCCGCGAGCGGAGATGAAGCGGCGAACGCAGAGACCGCGACCACGGAACGACACAGATCCCGCGAGAAAAAGAGCTGATAGCCTTTTTTGCCGCAATTTCCCAAATTACCGAACGGCTAAGCAAAATAGACGACAGACTTAAAGCTGTCGAGAGTCAGCCTCAGACGCCATCGGTGAAGCACAAACGTCAAGCGCTAAAAGTATCCTCAACATCGGCGAGGAACCGCTTTGCGTCCCTGAAAAAGGAGCGGGCCGAAAAAATAAAAAACGCCATCGCGAAAAGGCGCAATCGACTTGAGACGCCCTCAAAGGATGACAAACGAATCCAAGACTTCCGGGGTACGTCACTTACACGGACCCTACGGAGAACGGAACGGCGGTGCTCGTTCGCAGCAACGTGGCGGCAACTCAACATGTTACGGCGCAGGACGGGTGCGAGCACACGCTGGTCGAAATTCATGCAGGAGAAATTGGCAGCGCGGACAATTTATTTGCAGTGAGCGCGTACTATTGGCCGCCACAACGGCAGTACGAATTTGACAGCATCGTGAGCCATTCGAAAGGGTTGGCGGGGACCAGGCCGCTCCTGATCCTCGGCGACTTATAAACGCCCCTCACACAACATGGGGCTGTAAGTTCCAGTCAAAAAGAGGAAAAACATTGGCCAAAGCAATGGAGGATCACGAGATTGCCTTCCTGAACGAGCCGGACGTAACTACCAGAAGAGGCAACAGTGCCGCGAGGGACACCACACCAGACCTTTCGTGGTTATCGGGCATGCTAGACGTCTCCTGGAGAAGCGAAGAAGTGCACCTGGGGTCTGACCACAGCCTGATCAGCATCACGATCCGAGGTTCCCGATATCGGGCTGTGTGGGGACAGCGCGGTTCCGATTGGGACAAGATGAGAAAGTTCACCCGGGAACAAGAAGAGGCGTCTGAGGAAGAATCAGGACAAGCTGAAACGCAACAGACCTACACCGAATTGGCGAGTTGCCAGAAGACCCTCCAAAAATTTACCCAATAAATCGCAACGACGTCGCAGACACCGTACGTGGACGCCAGACACCCACATGTGGGCGGCCCGGCACTCGCTAACGCGGCGATGGAAATGTCAGAGGCACAACAGAAAGCTGGCCAAGCGCATAGCAGCCTTGAATAAACAGATCGCCAAGCACGCGGCCAAACTATGCCGGGAGAATTGGCTGAAGACCTGCGACGGCCTGCAGGGCACGCTCTCGACGTGGAAGACCTGGTGTCTCTTAGGCATCTGATAGACCCGCTGAGTAGCAAAACTGCGACCTATCGCAAACTTACCAATGTATTGCACATGTACAAGGGAGACGGCCGCAAGCTCCTGGAAGACCTGAAGGCGAAGTACCTAAAGACAGAAGGGGCAGTACCCAGTGCCCGAGAGGTACGAAGGACCCGACAACGAGGAGTTGGACCGGCAGTGTTCCATGACAGAACTCTGGACAGTGATAGATGAAAGTAACAAGAGAATTGCACTCGACAGGGATGCTATAACGTACAAACTACTACTCGGTAACATGAGCGGTAAAGCTGCCCGCGGCCTCCTAGGGCACATCAACGAAGCCTGGGAGAGCTTGCGGGAAGGAATGGAAGGATGCCGAGGTCTGCTTCATCCCAAAGCCCGGCAAGGCCCTCACGATAGACAACATGTGGCCCATCTCCCTCACGTCCTGCGCGGGGAAGGTGATGGAACGCATGGTCCTTCGCCGCCTGCAGAAGTACCTAGACGAAATGGATCAGATGCTGGAGCCGATGTCCAGCTTCAGGCAACATCACAGCACCCAAGACGTAATGATCCAACTTCACGAACTGGTCGTTAAGCCGGCAACGAGGCACGCGCCGCGCGGGATACTCGCCCTCGACCTCAAGGGAGCATTTGATAACGTGTCCCACGCGAGCGTGTTGCGGAATCTGAATATGACCAGGTGTGGCCGAAAGACATTCGGCTACATCAAGGATTTTCTGTCAAACCGAACAGCGACCATCAGGATAGGGGAGGAGAAATCGGACCCTGTCGAGCTCGGTGATAGGGGCACGCCACAGGGATCGGTCTTGTCGCCCCTGCTCTTCAGTCTGGCCCTCCTGCCCCTGCCCGGTCTACTCAAGCAAACCGAAGGCGTGGACCACGCTTTCTATGCCGACAATATTACGGTGTGGACGGCTTGAGCCGGGTCTGATGCCTGGATGGAGGAAGCCTTGCAGAAAGCGGCAACGACCGTGCACGAATACGCAAAGTCGTGTGGACTGAGCTGCGTTCCTCGGAAATCAGGGCTGCCTGTGATCCAAACGGGAAAATCAGAGCTGCCTCCGAACGTGATCGTCACCATCGACGGAATGGCCATCAAGCCAACACAGCAGATTAGGATCCTCGGCCTACTACTTCATACCTACGGGAAGGCACACGCTGCCGTCACAAAGATGAAGACTACAACCGAACAGATACTCAGCATAATTAGAAGGGTATCTAACAGAAACCGAGGTTTCAAAGAGGACGATGCCATGCGCCTGATACACGCGTTCATCGTGTCGCGGGTTACCTACTCCGACCCTTATCTCCAGGTGACGAAGGTAAATAGGGACACCCTAAACATGATGCTTCATAAGGCAACAAAGCAAGCACTGGGCATACCTATATACTCGTCCACGCAGACTACTAGACATGGGCGCCCACAACACGGAGGAGGAGCTCATTGAAGTCCACCTCTCTAATCAGATAATCTGGCTCAGTCACACGAAACATGGACGAGCCGTCCTACGCAAGATAGGATGGCAGAGTTAGCCAGTACCCCTCAAGGAAGCCCTTCCGGAAGAGTGGAAGATGACCATTCAGACCAAACCCCTTCCCAGGAACATGACGCCGGGCAAGGACGACGAGAGGCGCACCCGCGCGGGCCAAAGCCATAGCCCGGAAGCTGGAAGAGAATCCCTGGGTCCTCTACGCGGACGCTTCGCTCCGAAAACTGTGACAGTGCAACGGTGGTGGTTACGTCAAAAGACAGGCTGATCATCAGCGCGTCCATAAAGACAACAGACCCCGCAGTTGCCGAAGAAGCGGCCGTGGCCCTCGCACTCGCACAACCGAGCGTGGACACCGTGGTCACTGACTCAAAGACCGCCTAAGAAGCTTCCGCAGAAGGGTAATCTTCTCCGCGGCCCGAGCCATTCTATCCAAGTGCAAGCTTCCGGGAAGAGCCATAGAGCTCGTGTGGGCCCCGGCTCACTCGCAGGTAGCAGGCAACACCATCGCAGACTACCATGCTCGTGAAATGTCAATCCGGGGCGAGCTCGAGAAATGTCAATCCGGGGCTAGCACGAGCCGGAAGAGCAACCGCATCCGGTTACCAGCTTTTGGAAGATAACCCGTATGTACCGAGAGGAAAGATGCAGACTGCCAGAACCGCACCCCAAACTCACCAGGCAACAACAGACGATCCTGCGTCGAGCGCAGGCGGGGCATCCCGTACTGATCAACCGCATGCACCCTGCGGAACACGATATGCTCTGTCCTTTTTGCAAAAAAGAAAAAGGCACCCTGCCGCACCTTTTGGCAGAATGCAAAAAACTCAAGACCCCCCGTCCTCCCCTTCCCGCCAATACCCCCAACCCGTTGAGCGATGGGAGACCTTGTTATCCAGCCCCGCCCTATCCATCGAGCTCGCACTGACGGACATGGGCCAGGAGCTGCTGGGAACGTATGGGTCGCGCAACTAGGGAACCACCCCATCTGGTGGAAGCATGCAACAGCGAATTGTTTCGGGAACAATAAATGTTGATTTCTCCTCCTGCTGTACTTCTGCAATCATGCTGCTGGCATGACCTTGGGAGCCGTTTGGTCAGAGCTAGCTCCTTCAACATGGCCTACTGAACTTGAATAAATTTAATGCCGAGCAAGAATCTGAAATCGCTGCAATCGATTGTGTGCCGCCTGGGCCTTTTAGAGCGTGATTGGCCAGCATTTAGCACGATTCATTCGGAAGGGCAATAAAGCAAACTAAGTGCTTGTTCTTTTTCCCAGGATTACGCGAACGCACTTGTATACCAGAAAAATGTGCTTAAGGTCGAGAAAATGTCGGCCTGCCGGCGCACGACGTTTGTCGCTTGGATTTTTGCGCAGCTAAAAACACATTTGGACCGCTTATAGAACGGAAGAAACATGTCGTTGGTCATCTGTGATCGAATATCGCATCACACCACGCAGGATCTTGACGGCATTACGAAAAACACAGCAAGTTGTCACCAGACAAGACCAAATCCTTCGCATCATGTCACTAGTAGCGGAGTGCTTTGCCTACCACGGGGCCGCCGCCCCCTTCCCCCCTCCTCCGAAACGTCGTTCGTAACGTAGGCCCGGAGAGGTCTATAGAGGATGGATGAATGGAATATAGGAGCGTCCCCTTTGAAACGGGGTGGTAGCAGTAGCTATCATGCTCATTTTTCTCCTTATATCTTAATTATTGATTTAGAATGGTTAACTAAACCATCATTCTATTTATTAAATTTTGTTCCTACATTACTAACATTATGTCACTTTTCTGCTTTTAAGCCACCAATCTTCCAGTCGTTTTTTGCTAGTTTCCACCG
The DNA here is from genome assembly GCF_055883805.1 of Amblyomma maculatum. NCBI lineage: Eukaryota > Metazoa > Arthropoda > Arachnida > Ixodida > Ixodidae > Amblyomma > Amblyomma maculatum. The sequence continues at coordinate 29,997,253 of NC_139346.1, forward strand.
CCGGTTTATTCACCCGGCCACTGTTATTTCTAAACCCCAGAACTTCAGGAACAGTGATTGCGCCTGCACCAACTTCCGGATGGATACCATTACATTCGAGTATAATATGGTCAATTGTTTCACTGGAGTTTCCACATACGGCACATGCGTCATCTCCATTGTTAAATTTCTTTTTGTAGCTGCGTGTTCTAAGGCACCCTCATCTAGAGGCTTTACAAAAGTTAGCGCCATCTAGTGAAAGAAAACTGTACGTGGCGGCCATGTTTTAATCCGTCTGCCTGCGCCTCCCACAGAGTGCTGCCAACGTGCGCCTTCCTGGAAGCCGTGCATGCACCGCAAGCTGCGTTGGATTGCTTGCAAGTGATTGTTTCATTTTTTAACATCTCATTAGTCACTGCTAGCACCAAGCTCTATTCGGAATGCCAGCATGTTGCTTCTGCAGCCAGCCCACTGTCGAATACGCGCTCGGAATCAAGGCATACGTGTATGCGACCGCTCGTTTGCAATCTTAATCGGCTTTACAGGTGTCACTTGCATCATGCCAAGCATTACTGCACGTCTCTGACTGGGAGCTAACTCACAACGTAGTAAACCAGTAAGGTTGTTTTGCGTGCTATGGGTGCCTTGTTAACTTGAAGGATAAGCTTATGCTGCGATGGAGGACTCGGGAGAATGAGCAATGCATCTATAACGAAGGTAAAATGCAAATAGGTTTGTTTGAAATCTTTACTATGAGATTGCGTTCGACATTCTGTATTTGATTTATGACAAGGGCATGATTACCGAAGCTACTTTTCACCGTCGGATGAAACGGTAGTGCCATGGTGCAGAGCAAAATGGAACTGTCTAGGTTGCTTGAGCTGCGTGTTTCACGCTGCAAAAGCGGCTGCAAAATCTGCGGTGTCTTTTAAAGCAGGAAAAGATGACATTTCACTAGTGCGCCGTAATATGCTCACTTCCAGCCCGCTTCGTAGAGTGTTATCGACTGCTGATGTGTGCGAAATCCGGTAAGTGTCCAGAGCGCGCAGCCATGGTGTAAGAATATAATTTAGGTGATGACACTGCAGCCGCAAGACTGATTATCTAAATGAATGTGCAACTGATTTCTCGACGGCGTTTTTGTAATAGCTCTGATAGCTAGCATACGTTGAAGCCAGTATATCAATCGTATTTTCTAGTTGCGCCCGCCAGTGTTAGCTAATTAAAGCAAAAATAAATAAATTGTAGCAGGATTTTCGGGGAAATAGCCTGACAGCTAGCCAAAATACCGTTCCGAGCTTCGGTCGTCAACCCAGTGATCTCGCGCTGTGCGCTGGCGGTGCGGCTGCCGCCGCTGCTCATCTTCATCTTTACAAAATAAACGTCCTCCAAGCACCTTGAACCATTGCACCTCTAGCTTACACATGTACTTGGTTACAAACTTCTCTCGACACGCGACCCCTACGCAGACTTCTGCTCAGTGTTAAGGCGATGGCGGTTATACTTTGCGCCAGTAGAGCTTGATGAAGGGCATGTCACACGGTTAAATTCATCGCAACTCTCAAAGCAGTATATCGTGTGCTAGTTGCCCATGAATGGGTATAATTTTTATATCCTACTCTGTCATTTCAAGAGAACAATGCGCGCTCTTATATCAGAAAAAAAATGTCCGACCTGAAGTAGGTCTGGTGGTGTTTACAGTGCTCTTACATTTGTGTAGAATATTAGGAATGATATGCTGAAAGAGGGGCTGAACATATACTTTATTCTGTCACAAAACTATACATTACATTGCAAAAACTGTTTAAAACATACATTCACAAAAAATCTAACAAAAATTAGTACATTCTGTAAACTTGGCAACAGGATTCAGGATGAACAAAGTTTTGCAAGCTTTTTTTTTCTCTTGAGCTTCTTTTTTCAAGTTCATGGTTGCAGCTTTGCAGTGCTGCCTCATTCTCATGGTTAAGAAATAGTGCAGAATTTGTGCGATGACCTCTTCTTTGTGCTGAGCACATGGAAAAGTCAAGGTCTCTGTGTCAAGCACATGCTCCACTGTTTCCCAGTATACAGACTGACTGTCAGCATTTTTTGCAAAGTGCTCCTCAGCTGCTCTCAACAGCTCAAAGAGATTCACGTTGGGGTGCAACAGTCCACCCCTGCTCTTTGTGTTGGTCAGGGATGCTTCAGCAGAGCTGTTTTCCGGAATGGTAAAAGCAGACCGGCAACAATCGCACGTTGTGGCTTTCATCAACTTTCGGCTCAAGAATCCAACCACATAGTAAAGGATGCAGTCAACGACTTGCGCTGTATCCTTTCCGTTTACTGTGATAACGTCCTCACATTCCCAGTCCTCAACAAGAATCAGTTTATCAAGCTTTTCTTTTAGCTGATCAATGAAGCCAGGCGAAGAGTTGCTTGCACTGCCTGGTTCGATCAGGGCTCTGAAGTCTGATGCGTCTAGTAATGGCTTCTCATCGACCACGCAGCAATTCCCAAACTCGGGAGGCCTCAGAAGGCTGTAAATGGACATTGTATTGTACAGTTGCAAAAATGTTGGCATTGAAGGATGGTCATTCTGGCTTCCAGCAAGTCTTATCTTGCCAAAGAATCTTTCGATCGGATCTTGGTTCATTTTATTTGTAATAACATATCTGAACTCGTACTGATGCAATAGAACCTCACAAAGCTCTCTAGTTGATCTCAAGGTAACTCGGAGCCCTTCAGAGGTGCTTTTTGTCAGGAACATATCTTTCTTGATATTTCCACTCTGCAGCTCTTTTTCCCAGTTATCCAACCATTCTACCCCACGTGACAGAATGCCTAGGTCAGAGCCCTGCTTTGTGACACCTTCATGAGGAAACCGCGGGTTCAAGGCATCGAAAAGATTATTAAGAAACAATGTGAATTCTTGCGTGGCTTCAGTGTCTCCCAGACTGCGCACACCACGGTTTCTGTAAAATTCAATACCTGCTGCCATCGAGCGACTGAACACTTGCGTGGCAAGCTTTACCCGCATCTTTTCACAGTTGCTTGGATAAATGTGGGAATGTGTTATTTTTGGACACACCTTCAGAGCTCTAACATTCGCTTGGTCTTCTTTATAAACTGCTGCATAGTCCTCCCACCTAATCGAACGTCCCTCCTTTTTCAGGTACCTTTGTTGCAAAAGACGGTTTCTGATGCATTTAAAGAGGTGTGGAGCATCAGAAAATGCAAAATCTTCGTGTGGGGTCGCTTGGATCTGTGAAGGAGTTCTGGCAGGCTTCTAGTCACCCACTTATACCCAGTGTTCGCCACATAGTCCTGTTTGTCGAAGCTCCATCACAAACAAACCCATGAATTTTTGCTCCAGCTTCCTCCATAAATAAAATTGCCTGAAGGAGCAACTGTGCAAGAATAGTACCCCCGTGGCACCTTTTGCTGCAAAAGCACCTATTGGCTGAGCATAACTTTCACCAAAAGGGCAGAACATAAAAACAAGAGCATGGTCTGCAAGCTCGCTACTGTTTTCCGTCTCTGATGCCAGACCGACGTAGGTCATTGTCTTTGAGTTGACAGCCTTGCTTTTACGGACTTGCATCTCATCAAAGATGATAATACCGTGCCGCTTGAAGTCATCTTTCTTTTCAAGTTTCTTTTTTAAGGCTATGAAGAACTTACTATCAAAGCCTGTTTTAAAGCCCACCAATGAGATGTAGCGGTGTATTGTTCGTACTGAAGGCAAGGCGAGAATTTCACTCTCCATCAAGATTCTGTATCCTGCAGGTGACCTAATATGGAGGAGAAGGCAGAGCAAGATCCAGTCATCTGAGTATCTTCTACCGTTTTTTGAGCGAGCTTTGCCTGCAGCTACACTCTCTTTCAACACCAGCTTTTGCGCTTCAGGAAGGTTTGCTTCTCTGGAAAGGCGTTCCAGTGTTTCATTACTGATTTCTAGTAGTTTTGATTTGCAGTCAGCCAATTCTTGTTCAAGATTATGTTTTTGATTTTGAAGCCGCGCTTTTGACTTGTAGCAGGCAATCCTGGCGCGCCGCAACATTTCATGCGTGTTTTTTTCGATGGACTGGCCGGAATGCGAATGTGTTTCAGTTGAGAATTCTTTTTCTTTCGTGCAGCATGAATACGAAGTACATCTTTTAACTTAGCACATGCATTGCAACTTGTACTCTCTGTCACTAGTAGGCAACTGTTGTGCCGCCAGGTTCCACATTTGTCAATATATGCGCACTCGGGGCGTATATTATTGTACATTTCACCACTGGGACCACCTGTACACACATGTATTTCATGAAAGACCCGCACTGCACACTCTATATCAGCTAGGGGATTCATGGGCAATCCAGAACTTATGGTCTGTACGTTAACAATACGGCCATAAACAAAACATTTCACTGACAAGGAGTCATTATGTGATGTGGTTACTTCTAGTACTTTTCTATGAAAAGGCGCCTGGTTACTCTCTTTCGGCAATTCTAGCTCACTGAAAAGTACAGATTTAACTCCAAATCTGTCAGAAACTTGGACTGCCCAGGCTTCACTTGGGAGTTTAAGGCTGGATGCACAGCATGACAGAGCGGAAATTGTCATTTGCTGTCCTTCGTCCTGGAGGAACAGGGACTCGGTGGGTCGCTGCTCTTGCGTTGGTCCATGACTTCTCTCTTGCTGCGTAGTTTTTTTCAGATGAGGAAGAAACTTGTTGCTGAATGAAAAGTTATGATAGAATCAGGAATGTTTCTGCCGTCCCAACTATGCCAAAGTTTCGTTTACGTCACCTATATTATGTCATTACTTCTCTTAAACAAGTCGGTGTTATATGTTTCTTGCTATTTTATTATTTCTTATTAATCTAAAATTTTCCTGTTACCAACCTCTTCCTTAACGCCTGAACGGCGCTGAAATTAAATAAATAAATGTTCACTTTCCGGATGCCACCTAATAGTGAGCAAAGCTTATGCGATTACTAGCACACTGTGCTATTAGATGTCCAATGAGATCCTGGCTAATTAATTATAATCAAATAAATATACTGAAGGGAAGAATCGTGTCGTATTTGCGGTAATTTCCGCTCAGTAGTTATTGTAGAACAATATCATGATTTGTTGCGCCTAGTGAGCTTAGATGAGGCGGCTGGAGGAAAGCCACCTGAATTTAAAACAGGAAATTACCTTTTCAGCTGTATGACTAGGTGCGTCGGCAGTGCATGTGCCACTCAATGTGTCAGTATCGTACACTCTTCTTCACGTGGAGGGGGCGCGACGCTGTTGAAATCCAAGCGTGGCCTCTTACAAGGCGCGTCTGTTGATTCGGCATCAGAATGTTTTGAACTCGTTGTGTCAACCAGCAATAAACTTGGTGTATTTTCAACGGCCAGGTGCAGCTCTTCAGAAGCATTCGACGCTTCTGGCTTTCCTTGCTTCTTAGGCTTGTGAGAAGTCGGCGGCACAGCCTGCCGTTTCCGCGGAGGTTTTCTCGTTTTTTGCTGCACAGTCAGGTATCCTGGGCAGTTCGGGAAAATGCTAGGCACAGCGTCGGGTGAGAGCACCGGTGTTTTTTGTGCGTGTAGAAGGACGTTCCCCTTGTATTCCGCGTGATATGTTACAGAGATCACTTCATTCGGGAAGTGCTTTGCGCACACGTGGTCGGTAGGCTGCAAAACTCTATCTGCTTTCGAAATCGCCCGTCGCCACTTTTCTAAACGTTCGGGTTCACGCGGAGCCTTGAAAAGCGACACACGCTCCGTACAAGTCCGATACCCCTACTTGCAATTCGGTACAAAGCACTTCTTGCCCATTTTGAAGCGCAGCAAGGCTGAGCGCAACTAATTGCACTCGGCGTCACATTCTGCGGCGTGGTATACGTAGAGTGAATCTCAGCAGAATACCAATCAGCCGAACACTGCACTCACTGGACTCACAGGCACAACCAAACACTTTTCGAGAACCCGGAGAAGCCTACACACACACACACACACACACACACACACACACACACACACACACACACACACACACACACACACACACACACACACACACACACACACACACACACACACACACACACACACACACACACACACACACACACACACACACACACACACACACACACACACACACACGCACGCACGCCCCCCCCCCCACACACACACGCGAGTTTTAGCAAGTACACCCCGCGCGTGGCGTGAAAATTTTTCGAACGAACGCGAGCGGGCAGCGCGGGTCCTTGGATGGATGGATGGATGGAATATAGGAGCGTCCCCTTTGAAACGGGGTGGTAGCAGTAGCTATCATGCTCATTTTTCTCCATATATCTTAATTATTGATTTAGAATGGTTAACTAAACCATCATTCTATTTATTAAATTTTGCTCCTACATTACTAACATTATGTCACTTCTCTGCTTTTAAGCCACCAATCTTCCAGCCGTTTTTTGCTAGTTTCCACCGCCGGTTTATTCACCCGGCCACTGTTATCTCTAAACCCCAGAGCTTCAGGAACAGTGATTGCGCCTGCATCAACTTCCGGATGGATACCATTGCATTCGAGTATAATATGGTCAATTGTTTCACTGGAGTTTCCACATACAGCACATACGTCATCTCCATTGTTAAATTTCTTTTTGTAGTTGCGTGTTCTAAGGCACCCTGATCTAGCTTCAAAAAGTAGGGCACTGCCTCTTGAGTTATCAAAGAAAGCTTCCTTCCTGATCTGCATTTTCCACTTTCGGTATAATTCCACACTCTGTTTCTTTTCCATCGAATTTATCCAATTTTTACCTTCTGTGTTTTTCACCTGTTGCTTAATACTCTTTATTTCTCCGTCTTTGTTACTAGCATACTTACTAGTTAGTTTCCTAGTTCTTTTTCTCCATTGTGAGTCAACGCTTTTTAGGTACAGGTATTTAAATACTTTAGCTGCCCATCTGTTACTGTCCAATTTCCTCAGGCGTTCCTCATATAATATTTTACTCTGAGCTTCCCGTACTTCGAAAGATGCCCAGCCCATATCTCCCTGTACCGCCTCATTTGTAGTTTTGCCGTGGGCACCTAGTGCTAATGGTCCAACGGATCTCTGATTTGTTTCTAATGTCGACTGTACCTCTGATTTTAGGCACAAAACCGCATTTCCGAAAGTAAGTCCGGGCACCATAATTCCTTTCCAAATACCCCTCAAAACCTCATACCTATTGTATCCCCACAATGCCTTATGCTTCATTATCCCGGCATTCCTTCGCCCTTTGGCCTTAAGTGATTGCTCATGCTTTCCAATGTATGCCAATCTTTCGTTTACCCATACCCCCAAATATTTATATTCTGCTACTCTAGATATTTCAAGGCCTTGTATTTTAAGACCCTGATCAGTTGAGCCGTTGAAAATCATCAGACTCGACTTAACTGCGCTGAAACTGAAGCCTAGAGCGTCCCCTTCGTCTCCGCAATACTTAACTAGAGTTTGCAACTCTTCCGGACTCTCAGCTAGCAGCACAATATCGTCTGCATACATCAAACCGGGGAGGCGCTGCTCTACCGCCTTTCCACCTAATCTATATGACAGGTTAAAACCTAGGTTACTGTCTTGTATCATCCGTTCCAGGTTTATCATATAAAGCATGAACAGCACCGGTGATAGAGGACAGCCTTGTCTTAATCCTTTGCATACTTTGACATCCTCCGTACTTCTTATCCCTTCCCACGTAATTTCTACTTTGTTATCCCGGTATATTTCCTGTAGGAACTCTATTATCTCATAACCGATACCTTCTTCTTTTAATATGTTCCACAGGAGTTCCCTGCTTACGTTGTCGTACGCCCCATTTATGTCCAGGAAGGCCAAATACAAAGGCCTATTTTCCACTCTAGATATTTCGATGCATTGGGTAAGCACGAACAGGCTATCATCTAAGCGCCTACCATTTCTAAAGCCGTTCTGAAGTTCTCCGAGTATCTTGTTACTTTCAACCCATGCTTGCACCTTTAATTTCACCGCCAGCATGGCTAACCTGTACATAACAGATGTTATGGTAATTGGCCTGTAGGATTTTATGTGCATCCTGTCTCCTTTCCCTTTATAAATCAAATTCATTTTACTCTGCCGCCAGCTGTCCGGAATTTGCTTATTCGTTATGACTGTTCCCTGAGCTTTTAACAACGTTTCCTTACTTTTTGGACCGAGTTCATTGATCAGCTTAATCGGAATTCCATCTATTCCTGCAGATGTGTTTTTAGGAATATTTTTTTCTGCCTTTTTCCAGTTTAGATTGGTCAGTTCTAAGGTGCTTTGTATTCTGCTACCTTGTGTTGCTTCCTGATTGGCGGAGATTACCCTATCGTCGCTCTCAAATGACTCGGCTATAACTGATGTAATGTAGTTCACTGCGTTGTCTCCCTTTAAACAATTTCGCTCGTTATCTTGAATCTGATCTTGCTTTCTTTGATTCTTCTTCCCTACCCAGCTTATATGGTTCCAAAATTTTCTTGCTCCGCCTCTAGAGGCATCGTGTATATCAGCCATCCAGCGATCGGTGAACTGTCTTATTTTACTTTGGACGAGGGCCTGCATTTGAAGTTTCTTTTGTCGATATGATTCCCATTTTTGGTCGATTTCCTCCTGAGAAACCTGTGCTTTCTTTGCCATTCGGTGTTCCCTTGAAGCAGCCCGTCGTTGTTCAATAGCTTCCCTGATTTCGTTATTCCACCAGCTTCGTGGCTTCCTCTTTCCGTTCCAGCGGTTTTCTACTTTAACCTCCTGAATTTTCCTCCTTATGAGTAGTTCTACCTGTTCATAATCCCAGTCTTCCATGGGGCTTTTCTCTATTGCTTCCTCTATGTCTGCTGCTATCTGCGCTATTTGATCGTCGTTTAATTTTGCGTTTATGTTTTGTCTAAGTTCCATTTCTCTTTTCATCAAGGGCCCCATCTGCCATTTTGTGTATATGGCGCCATCTAGCTGCCAAGTTGAGAACAACCGCCATGCTGGTATGTGCGGTCCCATCCGCGGAGCAGGCGAGAAGTAGCGCACATCGGCATTTGGGAGCTCTCGCATGCAAATTTTTGCTTTCTGAAAGGTACCTGGCTGAAAGAAAAAAAAAATCTTTTCAGCAGCAGTCAAGCAATTTGGTCAGAAATGACCAAAATTTACGCTCCTGATCGGGTCGGCTGAAGGCTACAAGCCTGATAGCAATGAGTGTGTAACTTTTATGGGGCACAGATTGGCGGTGGCGCCCACTGGCCGCGAGGGCGGTGAAGCAAGCAATGCAAGGCAGCTTTCGATCTACTTTTTATGCTTAATTGATTTCTAAAGACGGGTGACCGTAACAATATGAGCAATAAAGGCAAGCGAATGTAGCCGTTCCATGTCATGTTTAGGAGCAATGCTAATCACACTACATTTGTTGGGTCAGCCGATCATTCATATACTGTTCACTGTTTGAGTGGTTACTGCAGGAGTTCTCACGCCTCCACTGGGATTCTGTTCTTAACGATTCATTATCCATTTCGGATCCATTTACTCTGCCTTAGGCTGCTATTGTGGCTTGACAAAGCCGGGGCGTTCAAGCGTCCACTACCAGGCAATCGGATTTCAGCACTGCCTACGTGACTCAACCACCGGTTTGCCGGTATGTGTGGGAGTCGCGATCACTGTTGTCGACGGCGGGAGCTGCTATCGTGCAATTTCTTTGACTGGCCGCTAGCTGCATTTGTCTGATGCTGCCGTCATGCTGACACCCAGATGCAAGAGAAAATGGACAATTGATACTTATAGATTAGTAACTATAGATCACATTCCTTAATGATCTCAGCGAAAGTTGCTCTTACCAGTTATATAGCCCATTTGTCGTTGCAAGGTTTGCTTACTTCAAGAAATTGCTGCTGTTCCAATGATCATATTCTCATTTATTATCAGCAGCAAAAGCTTACGAGATGCGTGTTTAAAAAAATCTATTGTAGTGCTCTTTTAGTAAATATTAAGTTCACAATCACCCCGCCGAGGTGGCGCAGTGGTTACGGCGCTCGACTACTGTTCCCAAGGACGCGGGATCGAATCGCGGTCTCGGTGGCCGCTTTTCGATGAAGGCGAAAAGCAAAGCGCCCGTGTGCTGTGCGATGTCAGTGCTCGTCAAAGAACCTCTGGTGGTCGAAATTTCCGGAGTCCTCCACTACGGCGTCTTTCATAGCCTGAGTTGCTTTGGGACGTTAAACCCCACAAACCAACCAACCAAACCAGTTCACAACCCACTTATTAGGCATCGTTGTCTTCAAATAGGACATGTTCTCTCATACTTTCATAAACCTCAGGTGACTGCATCGGAATAGTTTTCCTTTCTCTACAAACACAGTGTTAGGAACTCGCAGCGAAAGGCTGTCTAGGCACTTTCTGTTGGGGCTTGAAATTTAGAGGCTGCTCGTCTTCGCTCAATTGAAAAAGTTGGAACTGGAACAGCGTAAAGCGACACACGCGCATACTACCACTGTTCATCTTTTCCTTTTGTTAATCATATCTTTTTGGTTGTTATTCTCTTGTTAAACAGCAGAGTAATTTTGCTTGCTGCGGCACCTTTTAGCAGCTAAACTGCGGCCGGCAGAAATGAAATGATCAGAGAAAGGAAAGAAAGAGGCGAAAAGAGGAAAGAACATGGATGGGGTATCTAAAAAGCATAGAAAATATAAAAAAAAGTCTGTAAATATAGTTCATCGCTCGCATCACCTAACCAGCTTAGATACTTTTCGGCTATTTAAGACATTTTATGTGCAAAAGACCGCGCAACGCGCGAGCTTTCCCCGTAAAATTCCCTGGCGTCCCTGCTGCTATCACCGCGTCCCCACATACCAGAGAGGAGGAGCGGCGCTGCGCGCTCCGGTTCGAGGCTAATTTCCTTCTCGCCGCGAAAACGGTCTATAAATACCTGCCAGCGCGGCTGAAAAAATAACGATGCTTGCGTTTCACTTTCGTGTGTTTTATCGAGTCGCCCGATGGTTCGCTTATTGACAGCCACCTGGAATTCAGTTGATTTGGTAAATATGCCGATGTCTTGTTTATTTCTTCTGTCAGATAGTAGACATCTATCTAGATAGTAGCCTCAACCTCATATGCAAGCGCTGACATGGGAAAGTTCAGTAAAGAGGAGCTCGGCTGGAGCGAAAAGAAATTTGAAAATTCAACTCACATTACTGCCCAGTGTCTCTGATTGGTGCAACTGGCTGTGTCCCCGCAGGGGGCACCTGTTAAAGCAGGTGTTTGCGTGTACTGTGCGACACCACGGACCCCAGCACCCACGCTTAGCCGTGCGTGGCATCGCCGTGTCTGGGGAAAAGGGGATCCTGGTGGTTGAGCCGGTGCCGAGTGTTTGGACCTTTATGGCCCCTCGGCGGAGGCAACACACCACTTTGGCCCACGCTTCCCATAGATGGTACCCCCGGGCTGACCCACCCGGGGGAAATCGGCAGTCGCCTTTTCCTGTCCTCCACTTCATCTTTCACTTTCCTATCTCTTTTCTCAGCACTGTCCTATCTCCTCCTCATTTCTTGTTTTTCCTTTTTTCTTGGCGGCGAGGGTTAACCTTGTGTGGAGTAGCTACCCTGAGTTGCCCATATTTGGTTATAGTAGCGGTGTACTGCTGGCGTGGGCAGGACTTCTTGCAAGTTCCTGTCCCGTCCCCTCGTTGGGCTCCATGGTGGGTGGCAGGCACAACTACCGAAAACACAAACCCTTTCATGGATTCTTTCTCCCAAACAAATGATCGCCCTCCAAACAAACGAGGGCGGACCGATGCTACAAGCCATTTCTTTGTGAAAACAAAAGAGACTTTCCCAAAGTTCCATGTCATACATAGCGAGGAGCTAGAAAAACCCGCTCGAAAAATATTCCCTTTCATAGTGTCAGTGTCTCACTAAAGACCTGGGCCCTGGATACAAAATATCAAAACTTGGAAAAGGTGACCTCTTGCTAGAAGTACAAACTAAGTGCCAGTCCTCCAACCTGAAAAACATTGTGTCGCTTGGGGACATCCCCGTCGTCATCACTCCCCACCGATCCTTGAACATTTTAAAAGGAGTAATATCTGAGATAGACTTCATTGCTCTCACTGAAGATGAAATGGCAGAAGTACTAGCAGACCAAAACGTCATAGCGGTTCACAGAATAAAAATCCGAAAGGATAACAAGGAGATCCCTACAAAACATCTGGTTCTGACTTTCAATAGCTGCACCCTCCCAGAGTCAATTGAAGTCGGATACATCAAAATAAATGTCCGACCGTACATCCCAAATCCGAGGAGATGCTTCAACTGCCAGAAATACGGCCATGGTTCGCAAAGTTGCCGTGGCCGCAGAACTTGTGCGAAATGTGCTGCGAACGACCACAACTCTGATAACTGCACCGCAGACCCACGCTGTGCAAACTGTGAGGGGGATCACCCCGCATACTCTCGATCCTGCCAAAAATGGAAAGAAGAAAAGCAGATCATAACACTAAAAACAACAAAGAACATCACACACAAAGAGGCACGTACCCAGTACAACAAAACCAAGAACACATTTCAGTTCACAGCGAAACCAAATCTCGCCGATGTGGTGCGACAGGGCGGGGCACTACAACGGCCTTCGGCACCTACCCAGACCTCAAACGAGGCTGAGGTAGTGCCATCCCCTGCCCCGGTGGAAGCAGCTCCCGCTCCTCCACCACCCCCGAAACAGGCTACGCGTCCCTCAGGGTCGGCGGGCCACAAGACCTCTGCCCACGAGGCAAGGTCTAAAAAGAAGGAACACGTGCCTCTGGCACGTTCGTCCAGCACATCAGACGAGGTAATGGACATAGGCCAGGACAGCTCTTTGCCGTCTTCGTCACAGAGACGGCGGAGTTCCTTGGAACGAACAAAAACAGACAAGGCCCGAATCACGGGCCCTGGAGAGAGAGAGAGAGAAAACATTTATTGCTCTAAAAAGTTTCTGGTTTTAGCGGCGGGCCGATGTCTTCATATCTTCGGCCTCTTCACAAGGTCGGCGCCCCTATTCCAAGGCACCGCTGAGTCTTGCTGCTTCGCAGGCGTGCCGCACCAGTGCCCTTTGGGCCATGAGCTCGCTGCTGGTCAGCAGACCCTCCTATTGTTCCGCACTCGGGCTATTTAGTTTGTGGAAGGCTCTGTTTCGTTCGCATTCCCATGTGATGTGGTATAGTGTGGGGGTTGCCCCGCACCACGGACATGTGTTCCTGTATTGTGTAGGGAACATCTTGTGTAGTATGTATAGATTGTGGAATGTCCCTGCTTGCAGTCTCCGCCAGCAGACCGCCTCGTGCTGTGTTAATGATGTGTGGGGTGGTGGGTATTTGAATCTCCGCCCTCTGTGGCAGTTTAGTATTTCTGTATACGTTGGGTCCGCCGTTATGGGGTCCTCCAGGGCTTCTGACTGCCCTGCTCGGTTCGTGATCTCGCGAACTAGGCTGTCTACCCTCGAGTTACCCTCTATCCCGGTGTGTGCCGGTATCCAGAAAATCCTGTGTCTTAAGGTCTTATTTGGAAGCCTTGCTTCGAGGAGGATGCTCAGCGCTTCCTTGCTTATTTTGCCCCGTGTGTAGTTCCTGCATGCTGCTTTGGAGTCTGTTAGGATTATGAGAGACTTGTTCCTACGGTAACCTTCGGCGGCCGCTAGAGCTACGGCAGCCTCCTCCCCCTCCGTTACCGTACAGTTTCTTAACGTCGCACTGCTGATTGGTTCCCCCATGTGGTCTACCACTGCTGCCGCGACTCTGAACTTTCTGGTCCTGCGGTCCCATGGGTATAGGGCCGCATCTGTGTATACCGTATTTTCCATTGTGGCTAGGTTCCGCTGCACATAGTCTGCCCTGGCCTGCCTTCTAGCGGCGTGGAGGTTGGGATCCATGTTTCTCGGCAGGGGGCTGACATCCAGTGTTTGACGGACCTCGTCTGGAATGGTGGCTGTTCTATCTACGATCCCTTCTACGTCGTGTCCTAATCTCTCTGGGAGCTTGCGGCCGGTGACTCTCTGTTGGAGCCTGACTATTTGCGCACTTAGCTGGGCGTCCGTTAGTTCTTCGAATGTGTTGTTTAGGCCCATTTGTAGCAGCTTTTCATTTGATGTGTTTTTTGGTAGGTGGAGTGCCGTCTTGTACGCTATTCTTAGCAGCGCCTCCGTCTGTTCTTTGTCTTTCTTGGTCATGCGGTGGTATGGCAACGAGTACGTGACTCTGCTGACTATCAGGCTTTTGACGAGCTTGATCGTGTCGCTTTCCTTCATCCCGCTTCTGTTCTGCGATACCCTCTTTATCATGCGGCTTACTTGTATCATGCGTATCATGTCCCTTTCCGGTATATTTCGGCCTTCTAACCTTACTGTCAGGTCCACCTTGGTGGGGTTGGACCCTACCCTAAGAAGTTCCGACTTCTCCGTGGCACAGGCTAGGCCCCTTTCTCTCACGTACTCTTCTACACATGTTGCTGCTTCCTGCAGTCTCTCTTGCTTTTGTCCTAGCGAGCCTCGATTCGTCCAGACCGTAATGTCGTCGGCGTACATTGCGTGCTGGATGCCATCGATCTTGCTGAGTTTTCTGGCCAGTCCGATCATCGCAATGTTGAAGAGCACTGGTGAGATTACGGATCCTTGCGGCGTGCCCTTTCGTGGGGTGGTGAAGGTGTCGCTTCGCAGGTCTCCCAACCCCACTGTCGCTGTGCGTTCTGATAGGAAGGATCTTACGTAGTCGTGGGTCCTCCTTCCGCAATTGGGGTGGTTGGGCCTTCCATGATGGCTTCGTGGCTAACATTGTCGAAGGCCCCTTTGATGTCCAGGGCCATGATAATGTTTTCGCCAGTTCTGGGTGCCGTGTCTATGATTTCTTCCTTGATCTGCAGTAGGACGTCTTGCGTTGACAGGTTCGCCCGGAAGCCGAACATGCTGTGCGGGTACTGCTCCTCGGCCTCTAGATATTGTTGGATTCGCCTGGTGACGATTCTCTCGTACAATTTGCCAAGGCACGACGTGAGGGAAATGGGTCTCAGGTTCTCTATCTGAAGCTTCTTGCCGGGCTTGGGTATCATAACCACGACAGCGTGCTTCCACTCCTTCGGGACCATCCCCTCTGCCCACAGCATGTTGAGGTACACCGTGAGCTGGTCGATTGCCTCGTCGCTGAGGTTGCGAATCAAGGCGTTCTTGATCTTGTCTGCGCCGGCTGCTGTATTTCGTGTTGTCGCTCTTATTGCCGCCTGGACTTCCTCTCTCGTGATCGGCCTGTCCATTGCAGGATTGTCCGCCCCTTGGTACTCCCCGTCGTAGCCCTGGGGGTTGCCCTTTCCGTAGCATTTGATGCGGACTGCTTCTAGCAGTTCTTCGTCTGTTCCGTCGTACTGGTGGACCAATTTCTGAATTGCCTTGCCACTTTCTGTTTTTGTCTTGGTTGGGTCCATGAGGGCCTTTAGTATGCGCCACGTGTTGGCCGTGCTGAGCGTGCCGTTCAGTGAGCTGCTGAACTGCTGCCATCCCTGCCTGGCCAGTTGTGTTGCGTACTCCTCTGCCTTTATCGTGATTTCCGCGATCCTCTTTTTGAGTTTTTTATTTAGCTTTTGCTTTTCCCAGCGTTTGGTGAGCCCGCGTCTTGCCTCTTATAGCCCGAGCAGCCGCTTGTCCACCTCCGGTACTTGTTCTGTTCTATCTATTTGTTTCCTATAGAGTCCTTGTATTTGTTTCAGTTGTTGGCCCCACTCCTCCACGGAAGTGATTTCCCCTTTTAGTTGTTCGCAGTGTTTGCGGAAGGCGTCCCAGTTGGTAAGGTGGGCCGTTCCGATCTTCTTCTTTACGTTGGCTGCTTCAATTGTCGTTCTTAGTATGTAGTGGTCACTGCCTAGGTCTTCCAGCAGATTTTCCCACTCGGCCTGCTTTGTTCCTTTAATGTAGGTGAGGTCAGGGCAGGTATCTGTACTCACACTGTTACCTCGCCTAGTCGGTTGATTTTCGTCCGTTAGGAGGTCACAGTTTATGCTGTGTCTTACTGTGTGTTCTGTCTATCTTGAACCAAATCTTAAAATAACACTCCATGATCTAGAAAACCTTTTTTGCCAACTACCAGAGCCCTACCTAGTAGTAGGAGATTTTAATGCACACTCTCCTTTGTGGGGAAGTGAAAAAAGTGATACACGTGGACAGCTTATCGAGGATTTTATTCTTAGTTCAGACATTTGCTTATTGAACTCCTGTAAGCCCACGTACTGTTCACCAAGGTCAGGAAAAATGAGTTTTTTTAGATTTGGCTTTTAGTTCACCTTCCCTTTTTAATGATTTTAAATGGGATGTTCTGAACAACCCATATAGTAGCGACCACCTGCCAGCAATAATCAGCTTATCATCCTCACCATCAGTCATGCCGACCAAACCGAAACGGTGGAAACTTCACTTAGCAGATTGGGAGCTTTTTAAAGTAGAGGCGAATCTAGGAGCAGTTTTCTAAGATGCCCTTAGTGTCGACAGAGTAAATGAGTTGTTCACGACTTGCATTATCACTGCCGCTCACCTCGCCATTCCACAGTCCTTAGGTGTGGTGCGACAAAAACACAAGACGTGGTGGTCTCGGGAATGTAAGAAGGCCAAAAAGCGACAAAATAAAGCATGGGGTGTTTTCCGAAGGCACCCTACACACGAAAATCTTACAGCTTTTAAAAAGGCCAAAGCTAAAGCTCGATACATCCGTCGCAACTCTGAAAAAGAATCCTGGCAGAAGTATGTCACGTCAATAAATAGCTCAATGACGTCTAAGAAAATGTGGGAACAAGTTCGTAATCTCAGTGGAAACTTCTCCCCGTTTACAATTCCCATCCTCACAGCCCCTGGTGTTCAGACTAGCATAGAAGAACAGGCCAATATACTAGGCGAACATTTCACACACGTTTCAAGTTCGTCACACTACACAGAAGCATTCTTAAAATACAAAAACATAGCTGAGAAACAAAAACTCCCAACAAGTGGTGGCAGAAATGAATCATATAATAGTTTTATTACACTCCAAGAAGTAAAGAACGTCCTTGCTGCTGGAAAACAGACTGCGCCTGGCCCTGACGAAATTCTTTACGAAATGCTGGCTCATTTATCCGAATCCTCTGTAGAGGCACTTGTGAAATTCTTTAACAAAATTTGGACTCTGGGTAAACTCCCAGAGGCTTGGAAACAAGCCGTTATTGTTCCGTTTCTGAAACCAGGGAAGCCGCCGACCTCAGCGGGCAGTTACAGACCCATAGCTCTGACCAGCTGTTTAGCAAAATGTTTTGAAAGTGTTTTAAACATCCGACAAACTTTCGTCTTAGAATCTCATAAACTTCTTAATGTTCATCAGTGTGGTTTTAAAAAAGGGTGCGCAACGACCGACCACTTAGTGCGTCTTGAAAATACTGTCAGGGAAGCGTTCATACATAAACAAAATTGCCTGGCCGTTTTCTTTGACATGGAAAAGGCATACGACACGACTTGGAGGTTCGGGATCCAACGCGATATAGCAGATTTGGGCATCCGAGGCCGGATGCTAAATGTTCTGAAGGACTTTCTATCAGGTCGTTCATTTCAAGTACGTCTCGGTACCACCTTCTCGAGGAACTTTATTCAAGAGAATGGGGTACCTCAGGGGTGCATTTTAAGTACAACTTTGTTTATTGTAAAAATGAATTCTATTAGCAAGGTAATCCCAAAATCCATCATGTTCTCGCTGTATGTCGACGACCTTCAAATAGCCTGCACATCGTCAAACATATCAATTTGTGAAAGACAAGTACAATTAACACTAAATAAACTAGACTCATGGGCTTTTAAAAATGGGTTCAAATTTTCCCCACAGAAAACAGTGGCAGTAATGTTCTCGCTGAAACGAGGTATACAGATCAATCCCAAGCTACACCTAAATGGGATTGAGTTGCCAGTAAAGAGCGAACATAAATTTTTGGGTGTAACGTTCGACAGAAAACTAACATTCCTGCCTCACATAAACATCCTAAAGAGGAAAGCCATAAAATCTCTAAACATACTGAAGGTTCTCTCTCGAAAACACTGGGGGTCTGATAGGGCGTGTCTTCTACATATATATCGATCTGTTGTGCGGTCTAGCTTGGACTACGGGTCCATAGTCTACGGGTCAGCTAGACCATCATATCTAAGGAAATTGGACCCGGTACATAACTTAGGTTTACGCCTTTCTTGTGGCGCTTACAGAACATCCCCTGTTGATAGTCTGTATGCAGAGACGAACGAGCCTCCGCTGAAAGATAGAAGGGCTTCACTCACATGTGCTTATGTCCTTAGAATAAGGTCACAGAAGAAACACCTCTGCTCTCCAATAGTCTCAACATGCCGCTCACCAGTAATTTTCACAAATAAACCACAAGCAACGAGGCCACTGATAATGCGTTTCAAAGACATTTGCAGTGAGCTAGAAATTCTGGACACCTTGCCCGACACTGCACCAAAAAACAGCCCCCTACCCCCTTGGTACAAACTTCCAAATGTCTGTGATCTCACTCTAACACACTTCAACAAAAGCCAAACTCCTAAAGAGCATATAATACAAGAATTTCGCACAATAAAAGAAAAATACAGTAATTATACAGAGTTTTATACAGATGGATCAAAAACTTCTACTTATGTTGGCTGTGCCGTAGTTGAAGAGAACTGGAAACAAATGATTAGGCTTCCTAAGTGCGCATCAATCTTTACAGCTGAATCCTATGCTATCCTGACAGCTGTAGAAAAAATAGTGAATGAAGGCATTGGGAACAGTGTCATCTACACCGATTCGTTGAGTGTACTGATGGCTTTAAATCACAGAAATGCTGCCATGCCTCTAATAGGTGACATAATACATAATGTAAAAATGATCACGACACAAGGACATAACATAGTGTTCTGTTGGGTCCCTAGTCACGTAGGCATTGACGGCAATGAAAGAGCAGACAAATGTGCTGCACTTGCCCACAACAAATTGATTCAGATAGTAAACATACCACATAGTGATTGCTTGAAATTAATAAAACATAAACAGATGATTGAATGGCAGTCCAGATGGAACAACCAAGAAAATAATAAGTTGCGTCTCGTAAAGCCTGTACTAGGAGAATGGAAATCGAGCACACATCAACAGCGTTTTATGGAAGTGATAGTATGCCGTCTTCGTATTGGACATACACATCTTACACATAACTTTCTGCTAATGAAACATAACAAACCGACCTGTGAAGAATGCGACGAGATACTCACTGTAAACCACATTCTAATTACATGCTCAAAACTTGAGGCACTACGGAGAAAACATTTTACTATATTTTACAATCATACCATCCCATTCCATCCCACCTTGCTTTTAGGAGAAAGAGCACTTGTAAACCTAGCCTCTGTTCTCAGTTTCCTAGAAGAAGGAAACTTTTTAAATAAACTATAGATTTAACATATCCATCTCCTCTTTTGCAACCAAAACATACATTAACCTTGCTCTTGGCGCATGATAGCCTTAGTTGCTTATGCGCCATAAAACCCAACACAACACGCAACTGGCTGTGTTCCTAAAATCAGATTTATAGCCTATTATAAAAAGAGTTAGGGCGACACTTAAGCTCCACCATTAAGGATGTGACACAATAGCGTCTCTCTCCGCACAGACGCGCACACACACACACGGATGGACGGTGTTTCCTTTCAGATTTAAAATTTTAAGTTTTCTTTTATTTATTTATTTTATTCATTTATCATTTTTCTTCATTTCCTTTTTTATTTACTACTTTACATTTTTATACACCAATACTCAGCATCAACAAACATTGCCTTTCCATTCGGAGCCATTTGACACCTTTGAACACCTTCAATTATTTCAATTAACCAATTACACGAAAGACAACTTCGGTTCGTCAGAATTTAGCACGGACAGTCAAAGAGCGTCAAACCGACCCAGAAAGCCAACAGGCATCCACTGATAAGTTTCGCTTTCTTCTCCGAAGCGACGGTGATGCGCAAACCAAGGAAACAAACTCGCGATCGTCTCTCATAGGCTTTCAAGTAAATAGCAAAGGCACACAGATTAAAAAAAAAAATACGCTACGCGGATCAACGAGGGGTCCGTGTACGACTCGCAGAGCAGTTTGTAACTGCATTCAGCAGCCCGTCCGGTCTGCTCCGCCACACCTTCGCTGTCAAAATACGCATCTAGGCATCGCTGACAAAAACTGCCAGGGACAGAGGAGAGGTCACTCGACTAGGCAGTGTCTTCTTTTGACATCTAAAGGTTGGTCCAAGCACAGCACACTAGGTTACAACGTGACAAGCGCGGAGAGAACAGCGGGCACTGACGAACGGACACGGAGCTGACGGATGAGGTGGTCAAAATATGGCCGCCAGCGCGGGGTCAGTGTCGCTCATGGTTGCCAGACTGACTTTTGTAAACCCTCTATTGCCAACACAATGATAGATACTACTATAATGGGAACACTGCGATGATGCAGACGATGCGATAGAGCGAAAGTACAGTGGCTGGAAGGGATCACAGTGATTCAGAGTGAAGGCATCGCTGTAAATGCCCCACACAGAAAGTAAAAACCTATTCAGGCAAAGCGGAGAGAAACATGAGCTGCACGGCGCACGCCGAATCGTAATCAACACGGTTTGCCGTTCGACAGACAGACCGACGACGGGTAAACGGAGTCGAGCGCCGCCTGGCGGCTCCTCAACGGCCTCGGCGCGCCCCATACCGGGTGGCCGCACTCATCACACTTCTCCCTTCTAGGCACTGTAGCGAAAGTGAGCCAAGATTCTTTGTTTATTTAAAAAATAAATGAAAGAGAAGCCAATTCGTGACGCATGATAAGCCTCATCAGTGTACACTTCCTGGTTCGAGAAGATGCATCTTTATCAGAACAGGTTTCTGGCACAGACATGAAACGAGAAGACGCTGCACTTGGCTGCTTGTGGTGAGTTGGTCAGCTACGTGTGGTATATCGCGGCCTATTGCCATGCTGGGATTGACACCGCAGCTGTTGCCACAGCATGGACAGCTGTGCCAGCCTCTGGTGGCAGGTTCTGTGGAACAGGCTCACAACATAATTCTGTATGACTTTTCTCTAGAGGTATGCTTGGCAATAGTGATCCCACACAGATGTGACCCTTGTCCAAGCCAGCAGCACCCTCCTCATCTGCAGGCAGGAAGACATCCAAAGAAGTTATGCAACACGGCACATTCTACACGCTCTGGCTGGTAGAGGAGCGCCTAGTATTTTTGCAAGCACCGGAAGCGGCTCTTCAGCACGCCGATGCTGTTATCCACCATTAACCTTTTGGAGGTGTATGCCTTGTTCCGTTCTGGAGAGTCCGGACCAGGATTCCATGGCACTGGCAGCCATGTCACCAACAGGAGGTAAACTTTATTAAAGAAGAGGTCGTAGGCGCGGGGTGGGTTGACGTTCCCGTCCCCGTGTGGGCTCCTCTTCTAGGCCGGACGCCGATGTCGTTCGGCGACCTCTTCGGCCCGCTCCATGACTCGGAGTTGAACCTCCGGGTTGCAGCTGAGCAGCGCGGCCTCCCACTGAGATTGGGTAGAGAGCTGCAGACTCTGTGATGGCTTGTCTTGATTACATGAGTATAGTTAGTTAGTTATATGGAGTTTTATGGCGCATAAGCAACTGTGGCTATCATGCGCCAACCGCAAGGTTAGACGATCAAGTGGCTACAGTAATGATGCTCAGATTTGGTTTAAAACATTGGCTTCCTTTAAAAATCCGTAAACAAGTGAAAAATCAACAAGTGCTTCTTGGCCTAAAAGCAATGCGGGATGAAATGGGATGTGTTCTTTGTAAAATACAGTAAAATATTTTTTCCTGTGCTCCTCGAGTTGTGAGCATGAGATTAAAATATGATTTACTGTTAGCTCATGTCCACACATTTCACATACAGGTTTGCCTTTTTTCGTTAGTAGGAAGTTATGTGTTATGTGTGTATGGCCTATGCGCAGACGACATAAAATTACCTCAATGAAACGTTTCTGATGTTCACATGATTGCCATTCTCCTAATATGGGCTTTATGGAGTGAAGCTTGTTCTCTGCTTCGCTTTCCCAATCAGCCTGCCATTTAGCTCGTAATTTCGTACGTACTAACTTCATTCCGTCTCTATGTGGCATGTTGATTTGCTTTATTTGTAAATTTTTCGCACTTGCTGCGCATATATCTGCTCGTTCATTACCCTTTATCCCAACATGACTGGGTACCCAGCAGAATTTGATAGTATGTTTTCTTCTTGTGATATTTACTATGTTGTGTATAATGTTTCCTATCAGTGGTTGAACAGCATTTTTGGAGTTTATTGCACTGATGACGCTTAATGAATCTGTGTAGATGATGCTGTTTTTGATGTTCTTATCCAATATTTTCTCCACAGCAACACAGACAGCGTAACATTCGGCTGTAAAAACATGCACACTGGGGTAGTCGTGTTATTTTCTCTGTGTTATTTTGTACTATTGCACTGCCAACATAGTCTTTAGTTTTTGAGCCGTCTGTAAAAAATGCAATGCAATTTTTATATTTTTCTTTTAATGCAAGGTATTCTTGTGATATATGCTCATGTGGTGTGCGTGTTTTTTGAAACTGCGTTAGTGTGAGGTCGAAGACTGCTGGGAGGGTGTACCATGGTGGGAGTGGTTTATTTCTTGGGGCAATACTTGGCAATTCACTAATGTCTAAATCTTGGCACATTTGTTCGAAGCGCATAAGAAGCGGCTTAATCAACCGGGGCTTGTTGTTGAAGACTGTCCTAGTGGGACATTCCGTGACTACTGAATGACATAGATGTTTTGGTTGAGAACGAAGTTTCAGGATGTATGCACATGTTAGGGCGCATCCTCTGTCCTTTAATGCAGGCTCATCTGTTTCTACACAGAGGCTGGTTATTGGGGATGTTCTGTACGCGCCAACTGCTAACCGTAATCCAAGATTGTGTATCGGGTCTAGTCGTTTTAAATAGGATGTCCTAGCTGAACCATATACTATACAACCGTAATCTAACTTAGAGCGCACCACGGAGCGGTAGATTTGCAGAAGGCATGCTCGGTCGGACCCCCACCGTTTTCGCGACAGCACCTTTAGGACGTTAAGTGATTGGGCTGCTTTCTTTTTCAGATTGTTTATATGGGGAAGAAATGAAAGTTTCTTGTCGAATGTGATACCCAAAAATTTATGTTCATGTTTCACTGGTAGTATGGTTTGGTTGAGGTATAACGTGGGATAATTCTGTAAGCCTCGTCTCAATGAAAACACAACGGCCACTGTCTTTTGAGGAGAGAACTTAAATCCATTGCTGTCTGCCCAGGTAGCTAGTTTATGTAGTGTCAGTTGTAGTTGTCTCTCACAGGTGGATATGTTGGAGGAAGTGCATGCTACTTGCAGGTCATCTA
This sequence comes from Amblyomma maculatum, assembly GCF_055883805.1. Lineage (NCBI taxonomy): Eukaryota > Metazoa > Arthropoda > Arachnida > Ixodida > Ixodidae > Amblyomma > Amblyomma maculatum. Next base: position 30,020,656 of record NC_139346.1, read on the forward strand.
CGTAGACGGAGTACATTATGGACTTTGGGATTATTGCAGATAACGAGTTCATTTTCACTATAAAGAGAGTTGTGCTTAGAATACACCCCTGCGGCACGCCGTTTTCTTGTGTAAAAGTCGGTGGAGAATACTGTGCCTAAACGGACTTGAAATGTACGGTTCGTCAGGAAGTCATTCAGGCAGCTCAGCATCCTGCCCCGAATACCTAGATCTGCTAGGTCGCGGAGGATGCCGAACCTCCACGTGGTGTCGTAGGCCTTCTCCAGGTCGAAGAAGACCCCGACACAGTGCTGCCTGTGGCTGAACGCCTCCCGGATTGTGTTCTCGAGGCGGACAAGGTGATCGGTTGTTGATGATGCCTTTTTGAAGCCGCATTGATGTATATCGAGAAGATGCCGGGATTCAAGAAAAAATGTTAGTCTGATGTTTACGATGCTTTCAAAAGATTTCGCAATGCAGCTGGTTAGGGCTATTGGTCTGTAACTGCTAGGACATGTGGGGGGTTTGCCTGATTTGAAAAAGGGTACTATTATGGCTTTTTTCCAAGCTTCTGGTATCTTGCCAGTCGTCCATATTTTATTAAAAAAATTCAGCAATGCTTCTACAGCGGCTTGTGAGAGATGGGCGAGCATTTGATAGTGTACATTGTCAAGTCCCGGTGCTGTTTCTTTTGCCAGAAGATAAGACTCTGTTTAATTCATGTATTGTTATAAGTGCATTGTAGTCGTCATTTACACCTGTCCGAAGGGGAAGCTTTTGCTTTTCTGCTGTTGTTTTATGCTTTTGAAATGTGCGAGTGTAGTTAGATGAGCTTGACACATTGGCAAAGTGTTCGGCTAAAATGTTCGCTTGTTCTTCTAATGTTGTTTGTGTTCCGGGTGGTGTCAGCATAGGATATGTATAAGGGGTGAAATCTCCTGTAAATTTTCGGACCTGTTCCCACATTTTTTTGGAGGGCAACGAGCTGTTTATCGAGGACACATATTTTTGCCACGAAGTTTTCTCCGCGTTTCTCCGGACATACCGCGCTCTGGCTTTGGCTTTCTTGTAGTTAATCAGGTTCTCATGTGTCGGACATCTGCGGAGGATGCCCCATGCTTTGTTTTGTTCTTTTTTGGCTAATTTGCATGCCTCCGTCCACCATACTTTGTGTTTTTTTCTTGCGTTTTGTGACGTTTGTGGAATGGATAATAGTGCTGCTGAAATTATGCACGCGATAAACCTTTCATTTATTTCTTCTACGCTCAAATCTTCAGAATATACTTTTTCTAGCGCAGCGTTCGTTCTAAAAACCGACCAATCGGCGAGGTGGAGTTTCCAGCGCCGTGGCCTCGATGGGATGATGGGTGTGGATGATGATAACTTTAAAACTGTCGGTAAGTGATCGCTTCCCAGAGGGTCATTTAAAACATCCCAATTAAAATCATTAAAAAGTGATGGAGATGTGAAGGCTAAATCAATGCAGCTCATTTTTCCAGAGCTGGGGCAACAATACGTCGGCTTCCCGGTGTTTAAAAGGCATATATTATTTGAAAGTATAAAGTCTTCTAAGATCTGTCCTCTGGTATCAGTATGGTCACTCCCCCAGAAGTGGGAGTGCCCATTTAAATCCCCAACAATCAAGAATGGTTCTGTCAACCGCTCAGTCAAGTCTTCTAATTCATGTAGTGTAATTGAGAGTTGTGGTGGTATGTAGAGGGAACATATTGTTATCGTTTTGTGGCTTATGATGGTTACGGCCACTGCATCAAGGTTTGTTTTGAGTGGTATTTGTCTGGCAGGGACATCAGGTTGTATTATTATGGCGACACCTCCTGACAGCCTACCAGCATGCGTTCGATCTTTTCGGAAAGTTTTGAACTTTTTAAAGATATTTGTGTGCTGAGGCCCAAGGTTTGTTTCTTGAAGACACACAGCTGTGGGTGTCATGGTTGTGAGGATATCTGTAATGTCTGCGTAATTTCTCAATAAACCTCTACAATTCCACTGTACTATGTAAGCCATTATGATATGTTGGGGATTAAGAAAAGTTACTTTACTTCAGGAGGGGTTATACGTGGTTTTCCCTTTTTTTTCAAGTGAGTGCCTCCTTTTCTGCAGCCCAGAAGTGCTGGGGGAGAAGTCCATCGCCTCACCCGAGGCGCTGGAGGTCCGTGGTGAAGGCACGGACGACCGATTCTTAGGTCTCCCCATGGTAGGGGAAACCTTGCGGGCTCCCGACTCCGTGGTCGGCAAGCCCTCTTTTGAAACATGGCTGAGCAGCCTTTGCTGCTTCTGCCTGGGGCGAGCAGGATGGCCCTGCCTCAGGTTCCGAAGACACCTTGGCAGACGCCTGATTGCGGTATAGTGCCTCGCCCTTGGACGCTACAACCGAATAGTCTGGTTTTCCAGTGAATAGAAAAAGATTAGTTTGTGCAAGTCGTTTTCTGGCCTCTGTAAATGAAATGTTCTCTTTTGTTTTGATAGTGATGATCTCTTTTTCTTTCTTCCAACTTGGGCATGATCTAGAATAGGCAGGATGATCCCCCTCGCAGTTCACGCAGTGTGGCGATGAGGCATCACAGTTTTCAGACTGGTGTTCTTTCGAAGCACATTTTGCGCATGTTTTGCGACTGCGACAACTTTGTGATCCGTGGCCGTATCGTTGGCAGTTAAAACATCTTCGGGGGTTCGGTATATAATGTCGGACTTCAACTTTCAGGTATCCTACTTCGATCTTTTCTGGCAGTACGCTCGAGCTGAATGTGAGAATGAGATGTTTAGTAGGTATCTCTTTATCATCTCTTCGGATTGTTATCCTGTGCACATTTACAACATTTTGTTCTGCAAGACCTTCTAGCATTTCTTGCTCGCTTATGTGCAGGAAGTCATTATCGGAGATTACACCACGCACGGTGTTCAAGGATCTATGGGCGGTGATGGTCACATTGACATCCCCAATGCAGTGGAGGTTTGGAAGCCTTGCATACTGTGTTTCGTCGTTTAATTCAAGCAGTAGGTCTCCGTTTTCTATTTTTATGACTTTGTATTTCGGACCAAGGACAGCTGAGAAACATTTTGACACTAGAAATGGGGACAAAGTTCGGGCCCGCTTTCCTTCAACTTCGGAATGCACGACGTGATATTTGGGGAAGCTTTTCTTAGGTTTTTGCAGGAATTCTGCAATTTCTTCGGTGCGCCCTTTTTGTTTAGGCGATCAGTTTTTACAGTAGAAGAAGCCATGTAATATGTGTGTTGTTCGGCCAAGGTGCCAGCCGCCCACCATGGAGCCCAACAAGGGGGCAGGACAGGAACTTGCAACCAAGTCCAGTCCATGCCAGCTGTACACCCCAGCTATAACCAAATATGGCGGTACTCAGGGTGGTACGCCACACAAGGTTAACCCTAGCCGCCTGGAAAAAGAAAAACCAAGAGAAGAGAGGACAGGACAGTTGTAGGAAAGGAGATAGGAAAGTGAAAGATGGAGGGGAGGACAGGAAAAGACGACTGCCGATTTCCCCCGGGTGGGTCAGCCCGGAGGTGCCGTCTACGTGAAGCTGGGGCCAAAGTGGTGTGTTGCCTCCGCCGAGGGGCCTTAAAGGTCCGAACACTCGGCATCAGCTCAACCACCAGGATCCCCTTTTCCCCGGACACAGCGATGCCACGCACGGCTAAGCGTGGGTGCTGGGGTCCGTGGTGTCGCACAGTACACGTTACATGAGTATAGGATGTGTGGTGTGTCTGCCCTTTGATGTCCACAGAGAGAACAGACAGGGCTGAACTGCTCTGGGAACCATATGGAGTACATGTACGGATTAAAGAAAATGTCTGTTTAAAGCTGCCGCCAGGTGACTTGTGTTTTACTTAGAGATCTATGTGGTTCTGGGAAGATTTGTGTTTCTTTCTTGAAGTGGGTAGTAATTTCTTTGTAGGGTGTCATCCGCTCCTTGGCCGACCTGAGCTCAGGGCAGCGCACCTCCCGGTTAACTACGAATCCTCGGGCAATCTCGTTCCCAGGATGGTCCGAATGGGCAGGGACCCAGATCAATGTGATAAGGCGGGTATGAGAGATTTTTTGTAAGATTTTGATGGCTGCGGAGTGGGCCCTTCCTTTTGCAAAATTTCGAATTGTGGTTTTAGAGTCGCTAAGGATGTATTTGGCAGTGGTGGAGGTAATGGCTAAAGCTATGACAGCCTCTTCGGCCTCCTCCGGAAATTTTGTTTTATTGATTGTCGCCGATGCGAGGGGAGAACCTCGATGATCGACAACTGCCAGGGAAAAGGCATCTCTATCCGCACGTTCTGCCACGTCCACGTGCGCCGTGTCTTTCTGCACTGAAAATCTTTCATGTAATTTTTGTGCCCTAGCCCTTCTTTGTCCGTATCGTATTCTGGATGCATGTTTTTAGGCAGAGGACGGACTATTAATTGCTCGCGCACGTGTCTTGGAATCGGCAAAGTGTGGGCACGGGTCCCTTCATATTATATTCCTGCTTTTTTATAGGATGAAACGTCCCGTTTCAGTGCTTGATAGTCGTTCGTATTGTGCGGTGAGGTGTGCTTCCATCATTTCCGCCAAGGTGTTATGAATTCCTAACTTTAGTAGTGTTTCATTTGGCGTATGACGAGGAAGGTTAAGCGCAATTTTATAGGACTGCCTAATTAGAGAATCCAGGTCGTCTCTCTCTAACTGTGAGGGTGACGTATAGTGTAGAGTAGATAACTAGGCTAAGAACGAAGGCTTCTACTAGTTTCCTGGTCTCAGCTTCTTTAACTCCTCCACGCCTATTCGCGATTCATCTGAGGAGGAGGGAAATTTGGTTTACGTTGTTTTTCAGTTTCTTAATTAGTGTGTCGTTTTTCTGGTTTGACTGTATGAGCATTCCCAAGATTCTTAGTGTTTCCACTTCTTGGATGGCTGCACCTTCCGCGTAGATTTTGATCGCAGGCGCTTTATTTTTTCTTTGACGCTTTGGGTGTAGAATGAGTAATTCAGATTTCTGGGGGAAACACGCGAGTCCCGCGGCTTGCGCCTCCTCTACGACTGCATCTACCGCTTGTTGTAACGTATCTTGTATCGTGCCAATGCTCCCCTTGGTGGTCCAAAGGGTGATATCGTCCGCGTACAAAGAGTGTTCTAGGTCAGGGATTCTTGCGAGTTCGTGTGCCATTTTGATTAGGGTTATATTGAATAAAAAGGGGGAGAGGACCGATCCTTGCGGAGTTCCTCTATCTCCTAAAGTGAAGATGTCGGATTGATAGTGCCAATTTGAATTTTAGCCGTCCTATCGGAGAGGAAGTCCTTGATGTAGTTAAACGTTCTTGCGCCTACATTCAGCAGTGAAAGAGATTCTAGGATTGCTTTGTGTTTAACATTACCGAAGGCTTTGGTTAAATCTAGGGCTAGGATTGCCCTGGTACTCCTTTCTTGCTCATGAGATAGGACTTCGTTTGCTAGTCTTAGCATCGTATCCTGTGTTGATAAATGTGGTCTAAAGCCGACCATAGTGTTTGGATATAAATTCTCTTTTTGCATGTGGGACTGAAGTCTGTCTAGTATGACGTGCTCTATCAGTTTTCCTATGCAAGAAGTAAGCGAAATAGGTCTGAGGTTTTCGAGCGCGAGCTTTTTGCCATGTTTTGGGATGAATTTAACGATGGCATGTTTCCAAGACGCTGGGAGTTTTCCCTCCCTCCAACACTCGTTCGCAAAGTCCGCGAGGGCTGTGATAGAAGCGTCGTCTAGATTTCTGAGTGTCTTATTGTTAATGCCGTCCTCTCCTGGGGCGGATGTTGTATGTAACTTAAAGAGAGCTGCTCTTATTTCCGCCATTGTTATGTCAGCATCCAGGATGGAGTTAGGCTCTCCTTTATAATCGGGCAGGGACTTCGTCTCACTGGTTGTGCAGAAGTATTTCTGCTATAGCGTGTCTATAATATCTTGATCCGTGCCTGGGTCTATGTTTAAAATTTTGGTGAGTGGTAGCTTTGTTGGATTCCGGATCAAGGAGATGCCGCAGAAGATTCCACGTCTCCCTCGTGCCTAGATTGCCATTCACATTTTCACAGATATGGTTCCACTGCTGTCTCGCTAGTTTGCGGTGTGGTGTTGAATTTCTTTCGTGAGTGTGACGATCCTGTTTCTAAGCTTTTTGTTATATTTTTGCTTAAGCCATCTTTTTTCTAGGCTCTGCCTTGCCTCCCACATGTGCGTAAGTCGGCTGTCAACCGTATTTACGCCTAAGTCATGTACTAGTTCCTTGAAGACATAGCGCAAAAAAGAGACGGGGACAACACAGATGTAGACAGGACAGGCGCTGTCCTGTCCTGTCTACATCTGTGTTGTCCCCGTCTCTTTTTTGCGCTATGTCTTCAAGAAACTGCTACCAACTAGCCCAAACCAAACATCTGTTGCATGTACTAGTTCCTTAGTGGCCTTTCCCACATCCGATAGGAGGGTCTGTGTCCAGTGTTCTAAGTCTATGATTGGTTCGTTATTTTGTTCGCGGATAGTCCTAAGTTTGTCCCAGTCGGTGATTTTGTTTTTTTTCTAGGTTGGGGTTTGAGATTGGCAATGGTGATTTTAGACATTATGATATAATGTTCACTTCCCAGATTTTTTCCGGTGTTGCTCCAGCTTAAGTCTGGGAGATTTTTGCCCATCGTTAGGTCCTGGCATGTGTCCCTGGTCACGCTGTTTCCTATCCTAGCAGGTTGCATGGGATCCGTGTATTGGGTGAGCCCTCTTTGCTCGATAAAATCCATTAGGGCCGTTCCTTTCCTGGATATGGTTGCGTGTCCCCATTGCACGTGTTGAGCGTTGAAGTCGCCCACAATTAGGATTGGGTTTTGGCCTGCGATTTGGAGGGCTTTGAGTATAGCTGCTTTCGCTGGTCCAGCCGATGCCCTGGGGTGGCTGTATGCGTTTAGTAGGAACAGAGACGAGGAGTTTCTTCTGCTAGGCAGAATTGCAATTAATATACATTCGAGCTCTACGTTTTCAATCTCGTGGTTAACCACGGTAAGATTTCTATGTACCAACGTAGTGGTTAAAGGCTGTTCTTTGATGTGACATGGCAGAACCGCCCGGTACCCTGGCAGTTTTAGTCGAGACGTTCTGGGTTCTTGAATCGCTATAACGTCAGGTTTTTCGGATTGCGATTGAATGTGTAACTGCAGATTTGTTTTTTTTTTGTTGCGCATAGACCTGCAGTTCCACTGTCAAATTGTTACGGTTTTAGGATTGGCCATTTTGCTGGGATAGATCGATTGACGCCCCTTGAGCTGAAGGGGGAAGCCGGTGTAAAATTTCCTGTAAAACGGTGTCAATTACTCCGAACTTGTGATTTACATCCTGTATGTGTTCTTCGAGTCTTTGTGTTAAATTATCAACTCTTTGGGTTAGACTATCGAGTTTCTGGCTGTGCTCCTCCACTTTTTGTTCGAGTTTTGGGACTATCCTCCACTGAGGTATTTCTTACATCAGCTGCTGCTGCTCGTTTTTTGCGAGGTGTTTCTTCCTTGCCAACTACGATTACTGGGGTTTCGACTGAGGCGGTCACAGTAGTTTCCATTTTTGTGACTTCCGGCAATGGGAGTGGTTTCGGAAGTGGGTCCTTAGATATGGCGGGTGCTTTTAGTTTACTATTTTCCTCCTCCAAGTGTTTGATTCGATCCGTGAGAATTTGAATTTGGTGGAGTGCCTGATCTAGTTTAGACTGTAATGTCTGCAGCTCCATCCCCTTCCCACGAGAGGCCACTCCTGCCCAGCTCACCTGTTTCGGCCCGGGACTCTGAGTCTGGCTGCTAGTGCTGGCGCCTCCTCCATTGCTGCTGCTTCCGTTGCGTCCGCCGCTGCTGCTCCGTCCGCTACGGCTGCTGCTGCGTCCGCTGTCCAAGGACGGGATGTTGGGTCGTCACATGTCCGTGATTTGGGTCTTGATTGGTGCTCCGACATTTTCGTTTGGTGTCGTTGAAATCGCTTCTTGCAGCTGTTATCGCCTGTGCGGTGCCCTCCTCCGCAGATAATGCAGACCGGGTCGCAGACTTCTTTCAGGTGTTGGTTGCCGCAGTACGGGCACCGTTGTTGCGGTGGCTCCGGACATACGTCTCTTCTGGGGCCGACTCATCTGCAGTTTGTGCACGCCTCTACTTTAGGAATGAAGGGGTAAACTGGGTACAGGATTCCGCAGTAGACGATGCTATCCGGGAGTTCATCCTCGTCGAAGTGAAGCAGGAGGGACTTTGATGTTCTTCCCATGGTGCGTGCTTGAACGATTTCAGGGTTTCTTTTTCGGAATTCGGTCATCATTTCTTGGTGCGTTTCGCCATCGTAAGCCCTATAGATAATGCCTTGCAGGGCCTTGTCCGGAGGGGCGATGTACGACGTCATAACAATGTCTTTGCCGTCTATTTTGATTTGCTTGACTGCGACCTAGCGTAGTGCGTTTGCCTGCACCGGCGTCGATATGGTGATCACATTTTTTGCAGAGTTGGTTCTAGATTGGTCGTTTTCGGCCGCGGACGCGGTGACGCCGCTCGCTGTTGCGATCGCTTGTCTGATAGATTTCTCGGTGTAGCGCGTGATGTCTACGCCACCCGTTGGTCTGTAGATGATTTTATAGTCCTTCTCTGGGAGTCGGGGTAGCGGTTTGTTGGGATGTAGCGGAGGGAGAGGTTTCGCCTTCGGTTTCTCGGACTGCTCATTTTTCTTCTGAGGTGTTAATGACTCAGCTTTGGGGTTCTTGGTACGGTAAGGAACAATTGTCTTCCAATCTGGTGTTTCGAATTCGGCTGGGGAAGCGTTCGTCCCAACTACGGCGTATTCCATGACTGCCGCCGTGGCGTTCGCGCCGCACTAGGCCTGGCGTTCGGGTAAGCAAGGGCGCCGGGGCGACGCTGGATTTAGACAGTCGGAGCTCGGTCTCCCGAGCTCCGATTTGCGTAAATGAGGTAAATGGCACGCTGTTAAGCACATTCTTCGTCGTTGTCGACATCAACAACCTCATAAACTTTAACAGCTTTACTGACACAATGGAAGAGTCGCATCAAGTAGCTCATTGCCAGGGTTTGCTGACGATGACATTCATGGGCGTGCAGGCAATTCATGATTGAACATTTCGGCAACACTGCTGTAAGGACAGCCTTGTACTTCATATCGGTATAAATGATGCCCCATTCCTACTCAATACAGGCATCAAACACACGCATCCCCATCTTCGGTTCTTACGTAGCCATTTCACCAACGTACTACACGTTTTATGTTTCAGCTTTTATAAAAGCCCAAGAGCGGTAATACATGTGAGGAATGTGGAGCCTACTTATCTTGCAAAGAGCAACGCGGCTCACTGTCGTGAATTCGACGTCTCGAGCAGGCCTGCCTCGACCTGTGTCATGCCTGTGTGCAGCCGTGAATGCTGCCAGAAGAAAGCATCATGCCAAGATCCCAGGTAGGGAGGCTCATGACCCAAATTATGTTGTCATCTCACATCTGAAAACGGACATCACAAGGCTACTCGTAGAAACCCGATATGCCGTCGACAAACCCGATGACGCCGGGTATGCTGCCGTGACGAAGGAAGCCTTTCTTCGCCGCCGCCCTAGCTGCACGCCACAAACGAACTGTTGGCTGCACGAGGCCGATGTTCACCTCGTTGCCAGTAGCGGCTTGAAAGCCATTAGTAGTACAGAAAACGCGCAGTGCACACATTATCTGCCGCCGCGCAGGCGGCGCTTTTGGCCGCACACACCTATCTCAGTTCATAGCGTCGCACAGTCACTGTACTATATCCTTCTCGAGTACCAACATGCGTCGAAGCATCTCGCCCGGAATGTCAGTCTTCGTACACCGTCCTTCGCCGGTAATTGCGTCGGGGCGCCACCGCTACCACGTCATGAGAACGCCGGCCGCCGCATAGATCGTCGCCATTCTCCCTTTGTGAGCGCTCACTAACGAGTTGTGAGCGGTTCGCATCGCTCACAACCGCCGCTCACAATTGTCCCGTAGCCAACATCATCACTTCAAGTGTGTTCATGACGTAAACAGCAGATGTCAATGACATAAAGAAAGGCCACTCCCGCCGTGTTGCCACTGGCCAATAGGAAGATTGTCAGTGTCTCCGCACAGCTAACCGCATCGCATTACAAAATGAAAGTGCAGCGGTCCCTTATAAAAATGGGAATATCCTTTGAGTTCAATGTGAACTCAAAAAAGTCAGAAGGAAGCAACTTCCTCTGAACTGAGAATTGGCTACTGATTTTGAATTCACAGTGGATTAACTTTCTCTGACCATCCTGTGAATTTCCTGTGAATTTCCTTTGAGCTCCCAGTGAACAGACCGTTGTCAGTTTGAGTTGAGTTCACAGGCAGTGGCCAATTATTGGTTCAAAGGAAGTTCGAAGGAATGATGACTATGGGATATTTGGTGGATGTTCGAAGGAAGTATGTTCAGACTGAAACATTTGTTTGTATGAGCTTATATTTATTTGAATAGATGTACTTCCTCTGTTTAGGCCTTGCAATTAGGCGTGCTTTCGAAGACCCTGCGACAAAAAATCGGATCACTGCCCACAATCCCAGTGCAAACATGCGCAACTGCCGGTGACCACCTTGGCCAATACTCCATTGAGCAAGCAGGTGTAGGCTGCAAAAAGAAAAAAAAAACATTAGAAGCATGACTGCAATGAACAAGCTAGAGTCCATCCAGCCTTCCTTAGCTTTTGTAAAGTAAATATACAGAGCACGGACAGTGTGAGCGCCATGCAGGCACCACAGCATTATGCATTAAGGCAAGCATTATGGCCCTGACCATCACTGAAAAGTCAGCTGTTTGAACAATATTTCAGAATGCTCTTGTATCACATGCAGAGGCTATGAGCTCGAGGACTTACAGATAACAGCATCCAATTTTGGGCAGTGCAGTGCCTTTTTTGGAGATTCTTCCTTGCAGGCATTGCAGACACGGCCATAGAGTGAGCTTTCTTCCAGTTCTTCGGGTGAGAACACAACCCGCACCAAGTTACACGCAAACTTTGTTGCTTGATTGCCCGCACTGAGTTTCATGCGGTCAATCAACTGCTGATTTACCATAATATTGCTGCCAATGTGCTCCTGCAAAAACAAAAAGCAAATATTAGTACTATGACCAGTATTGTAACATACAACAATATTCCTTGATATGCAATAAGAAAATGAAGGGGCTTTACAAACAACAAAAACCAAGACCAGCTTCAGAACATTCAAAGAAACCCCAAAACTCATAAATAAGGTCATTTGTTTTCAAGTAAAAATACACATTCAAGAAGCCGCACTTTAACATGTACAACATTGAAGGCACACGAAAACTATTGGATGTTTTTGGCACCTTCCCGAGCGGTGTTTTGATCTAATTTTGAATGATGCCAAACATCTTAACATTTTTATTAGCGTAACCTGACAATTCTGTACTATGTATTTAAGGTAACTAGCCAAAAAGAGGGCACATAATGCCCCGCAAAGGATTGAGCGCTAATAGTGCATTGCTATAGCAGAAGAAAAAACAAGAAATAAGAGATTTTTTAATGACCTAATTTATGCTTGCATTTCAACATTAAAAAAAAGCAGATTTTAAGTCAGAAAAGAAAGGGATTTACTCATCATTAACATTGCAAAGGCCATTAAAAGCCAGTTTAGACAGATCACACTGCCCACATTGTCACCTCCTGTTTAAAAATACTAACATCTTTTTCGTACATCAGAAGCTCAACCAATTAAAAAAACTGCCAATGAAGGTTTAGTAAAAGCATGCACTCCCTGCTCTGTATGTGCTACTTTGAGGCAACATTTAGTTTCCAGCTTGCACAGGTAGCTTTCATAATTTAACCCCTCAAGCGCTTTGGACAAGCAGCTCGTCCTTGTAAAACTGCCCTCAAGCCATTTTGGACGAGTGTAGCTTGTCCTTGCAATATAGATCCTCACCCTGAGAGTTTTAAGGTCTATTCACACTTGCGACTAGATGAAGTCGCGCGACTGGTAGTCGCGCGACCAGAGGAGAGGAGCTATGTTCACACTTGCGACTGTCGCCTTCTCGAAAAACGAGTTGGGAGTAGGAAAGCTGCAGCGCGATGACAGCGAACGTCGGTAGCAGCCGCTTGCCAGACACTTCAGCTTTTTCAGACGAGAACGCCGACGACGAATAGACGGTGTCAATATAAAATGTTGCGCCTGCGTGAAAAACCCATTTCTCTAAAGTTCATAGTGCTTACCGGATAGTACGAATATCTTTCCAATCTCCTGCCAGGCCATATCCTTCTCCCTGCATGCCTTTGAATTCCGCATGCCGTTTGTTGAAAAGGTAGGGGTATCCTTTAATTGCATTGAGAAGGTGCTCGATCTAGTACTCCGGGACCTCGCTGATTGGAGAAATGGTTTGCGACTAGTAGTCGCGCGACTAGAAATTCGAGCAGTGACCGATCGGCCCGCGGCAGTCGCTTTTCGACCGATGCGACCATTTGCGACTGTCGCTTTTCGACCAAAACGGTCGCGCGACCGCTGCTAGTCGCAAGTGTGAACGGGCCTTTAGGCGAGTACAGCGCTCCTCTGTGGCTTAGGTGATGCGCCATTTGACAGATGGCACCACTGACCCGTTAACTGCTTTTTGTTCTACTGCTTGAAAGCCTTTTAAGCAGCCTTAATGAGAAAAATGCTGCCTGGTAGAGGCAACGCACGCACTGTTGGCCCGTCATCGCGGGAAAGAAGCTTTTCTTCATTGCCATCCTCGCCATCCGAAGATGGCTCAGACACCAATTTTTGCATTGTTATGGGAAGCGAAGACGACAGTGATGACATGAGTAGTTCTTCCGACGAAGATGATGACAGCTCAGACGATACTATTGCGAGTTCTGTGTCAGTGGATGAAGATTGACAACATTCCGATGAAACCCCCTGGGCTTCCATTCTTGGTCGTCCCTTGTAAAACATTTCCAGTTACCTCGCTATATGTTACTCGACTAGGTTGCTGCTTATTGGCGGGCAGTTGATTTTTCACGTAATGAGCAATAAACTTCACTGCGCTCATTTGACTTAGTTTCTGGTTCAAATATTTTTGTCTCGGATACCTCCTTTTTTATTACACTACCAATAGAAACCAGCAGTAGAAATAAAAACTAAAGAGACACTTAAGCTCCGCCTTTAAGGGTATGATGCGACCAGTGTAGGCTACCACCCAACATATAAAGCCCTGCTTTAACCAAGCTGTATCAACATGTCTGCGTAGCCTAGGTGTAGCAAGCCTGACTCAGCATTGAAGAGCACTGGAATGTTGATTCGTATTTCCCCTTCCCACCTCAAATGAACGACTGGAGTTAGCAGCTCCTCCTAACTTTTGGATATCATGTGGTCTCGTTAAGCCACACAAATCATCGAAGAATGTGTGTTCGGCCATGCCACTTGCCAGCGCCATGCTCTTGATGTTTCACTCACAACACAGACAACAAATTTTCATGTAATGGGGCCTTTAACGATATCGTAATTTTAAGCAATTTTAGCTAGAAATCTCGAAATAATAGTGCTCAAGGGGTTAAAGTGAAATTGAACTATTGTTGGATTAGCTTAAGAAGCCACAACTCCTTCTCAAAGGAGACCCTCCCGGCAATACCATGGTGGTTAATTGCCTTTGACTTGCCAGAGTGACATTGCAGGTGGCTGTCAGGTGCAAGTGGATTATCTGCACATTAGCTTGAATACCATGATGACTGGCCCAAGTGGCTAAAATGACTGATTAGAGGAGCACCAGCTGCGTCATTCGAGATGTAGTGCAAAAAGATTGCCTTCCGAGATCGATAACCTAAGAAATTGCTGAATATTTAACAAGCTAATGGAAATCTCTTTTCTGATGAAAAGGGCTTTGCTATAGCCCAAGCGAAGTATGCTCAACAGGAAGCGTAAACAAAAGTAACCTTGCACTTCCGATCACTTTAGCTTTCACAAAAACTCTTCCAAATCTAAGTACACACGAATGAAGTAACAGTCACTAAAATGAAAGGAAGCAGTTGGGATTTTTTTTTCATGGTTGTTTTGACGAATTTAAGAAAATAGCACTGTCTGTCTTTTGTCCTTTCTATTAAATTGACCTTCATTCTATTCCGCAGTGCCCTGTTACTACTCTGTGAAGTCTAGCCAGGAAGTACGATTTATAATTAGGCCAGCTAAAGAAAAAAATAAGATATAAAGTAATACATATCGGAAGTTATTTGATATGAATTCAGCAGAACTTTCTAGATCCAAGGCACATGGTAACTAGCGCTAAAGACAAGGACAGAAGAGAGACGGACACCATGAACACTAGACATCAACTTGGTTTTAATCCAGACAGATACATTCAATATATAGGGAACCCATGTACAAAGAATCACACCCTAAAGCGCCTGTGCAACGGCACCTTCCGGTTTGAGAATTGTAATTCTTTGGATGATAAAGATAAGAATGACTTGCTTACGCACGACTGCCGTTCCTTGTAAATGAGAAAGGCTTCCAGTATTTCACGCTCCTTCCGGTCTGAACTTGAAAAAATGACGCATGCCTGTATGTATATCGGAGCACAATTATCCTCACAATGTTTACAATGTGCTGCCAAGTGTCCCGAGCCTGACACATGGAACGACAGAATGATACATATTAGAATGATACATCTGATACATATGTATCGCTCATACATAGATACAATGATACATATTCTAAGGCAGACAGTCAGTGGGCTTATTAAACAAGAGCACTCTGCACGAGCTGCTTAATAAATCAGAATGAACATGCCTATTCCACCTAAAGTTACTATTAAGTTGAGTCCACAGTATTCGTCTGTCGGTTATTTAATGCTGACAGCACAAAACTGCCTTTACTATGTGAGAAAATTTTGCTGGTAAACACAGATGTCTAAAAGTTGGCAGATATCTTCTAGGATTCATGCTATGTGAAGACGTTTAGCAACAGCTCATCTCAGACATTCTTTCCTTCTAAATAAAAGGCACAACCATTTATGTAAAGCCTGATTTAAGGTGAATGTCTGCTATAATATCATCAGTACACAGAAAACAAAAGTCCGAGCGTGAACTTCTAGGGACACCAATAAAGGCTATCTATTCTTGGCATGACAGGCATATGCTACTGTCTTTCGTGCAGGCACCCAGTGTGTTCATGACTGACAACTTCAGTTCAGAGAAAGCTGCACTGCGGGAAGCATGGCCTTTGGCTAAGCAGCTCCTGTGCCATTTTCATGTGGCACAGGCCGAGTGGCGCTCGCTGACGGCTTCTCACAACAATGTTGACAAGATCAATAGACGTCAACTTATGTCAGCATTCCAGGAGGCAAGTTTTATCCAAATGCAGTGTCTTTTTCAAAGTGGAAATTTGCATGAAATTCCAAGCAGAGCATAGCAGGCAAATATATCGGTGCTGCTGCATTTGTCTCTGAACGATTTCGAACTCCAATTTCAGGTCATGTATGCTGATACGGAGGGGAAGCCGGAAGCTGCAAAAGACAGGCTTTGGTCACAACCACACCAGGGCTTCGTTGAACGGGTGGAGGCCTTCCTCAAAAGAGAAGAGTGGGTGCTCCTGTTCCGAGCCGATATTATCACACGTGGACCCAACACGAACAATTTCTCCGAGGCCACTATCCGTGTTCTCGAAGATATTGTGCTGAACAGGGCAGAGGCTTTTAATGCTGTAGCACTAGTGGATGCAGTGGCTATGGTGTGGGAGAAGTACTTTGAGAGCTGCATCCTCCGCCATGCCAACAGCCGTGTTGCCAATCATCAGCTTGTGTATAAACAATTGCTTTCCAGGATGCCGTCAGGCGCTGCCGATGCCATAAAATCGATTGGCCACAACCTTTATGCTGTGCCCAGTGCCACACGCCAAGGTATAGTGTATGAGGTGTCCACAGACTTCGGAGTGTGCTGCTGTGCAGCTGGGAAACAAGGCGCCTTTTGCAAGCACCAGGCGTTAGTGCATGAGACTTGGAGGACTATTTCCGAATGCTCCCGCGCTGGACACTGATGACAGGTACCAACTGGGCAAGCTGGCCCTGGGTGACAAGTGTCCACCTCGAGGGTTCTTCATGCCTTTCCTTGAAGGACAGGAGCACCTAGAAGAACCCGATGAGGAAATCTGCAACTATGAAGGCCCACAGGCTTCTGAAGCAAGCGGGTTGCATGAAGACCCTCAGCCTTCTACATCGACTGCTGCCACCTGATGTGAAAGATGCAGATCAGCCAGAACTTGCCCAGGTACATATTTCCCGTAGCTCTTCCTCCTCATAGTTCCTTCCTTCCTCACCAACCAAATTTTTTAGCTGGTTGCTCTTAGCATACCCATAGGAAGAGAACATATGCACAAGCACAATGCTGAGGATTTTCTGCTATACCATTAAAGCCTCAATGATCTGAGTTGCACATTCAAGTCGACAGCATTCCAATCATATGAAAGACAGTACCAAGCATGGAACAATGTATTACTTAGTTTTGCCTCTAAGTGCTTGCTGACAAAATATCTGTATCTCAAGCGAGTTTAGCTTCGACAGTCTGTTCTATGACCAGGCCTTCTGTTGCATCAGCATAACAGATATATTAAGAGATATATTAAGCCAGACACTACATATTAAGCAAGAGATATTTGTTGCCAAAATTTTAATTTCCAACAAATGAATATAATTCTCTCTATGCTGCTAATTTATCGGTGATCACAACATCATGACAGTAATGCATGCCACAGTCCTAGGTGCGCAGTCGTTGCAATTGCAAAGAAGTGTGCACGCTAATACAAAAAATAAGCAATGGGCGAATCCCACAGCCTACCCTGCAACTATATGAACCTTCATCACATCATGGCTATAGAGCTGCGGGCATACAGGTTTAAATGTGGGCCGAATCTAGCCAACCAGTTTTGAAAACATCTTTTATGCAGGCTAGAGAAGAGGTCTACCAGAGCTTGGAGTCTCAGCTGCGGCGTCTGCATGCCATGAATATGCACAATCCAGCATATCTGGAAATCATAAGGAACCTCGGGCATGAGCTGAGCCGTGTGCCCAATGGAAGTGATGCCACAGGGCTCATGATGGCCTTCAAAATAACAGCAGCAGCACGAAGGCGCCGAGGGCGTCAAATCCGGGTTCAACCCACAAGCATTGCAAGACGCCGACCGGGTCTGACAAGAGGGTCACAGAGTGCCAGCTGGGTGGCCTCCAAGCCATCCGGCTTCCAAAAGGCCAAGGAAAAGACACCACTCTCTTCAGAGCAGTGTGCGAGACAACGTTCCAGGAGCAAAACTGCACTGAGGACGTCAGCATCAGAGATTCACCTGGGTAACTATATTTTGCAGGTTACAGCAAGGTTTTACTGGTCTCAACTATGCTTCCAAGCTGCTGTTATTTTGTTGCGATCAAAAACAGTGCACTCTTGGATACAATGCTGAGCAGAAGAAAGGAGACAGTACCAGCACTAACTTGCAAATGAAATTTTTGCAAGTAAAACGAACAAGTGCATAAAGTAAGCATTTGTACACATCACAGAAGCAAGTTAACACAGATGGCATGAACGACTACTAATCAAGAGGGGAATTAAACTAGTTGTCCAAATAGTGTAATTCTCTATCTAACAGGTCTGCAGGCAGTGCCCTGATGACACAACAGCATTTTTTCATATAAAAAAGGCTTTCGTTACCATCCGGGTCACCTGATCTTTATGGCAGAAAAGAACAGCAGTCCTTGAAAAGATGAGCTAACATTTACAAACCCAACAGTGTGCAGGTAGGGTTGTCCAGCGGTTCACTGCCAAGTGAACTGTGGTACTCGAACCATCTCATATTCACAAAGCGCCATGTTCGGCCAATATATATATTGAAAAACACGAAGCATATTACTAGTATCATACTGTCTCAAATCTTTCAGCAATCTTTGTCATCAGGTGGTGTACCACATGACTGGAAAGTGGGCAAAGTCATTCCAGTTCCAAAAAATGGTTCTTAAGCTTCACGTCATAATTACCGACCCATATCTATCACTAGCATTCCTTCAAAGTTGATGGAACATGTCCTCTTTTCTCATATTATGAATTTCCTAGTATCGGTCAACTTTTTTCACCCCAGTCAACACGGCTTTCTCAAAGGTTTATTCTGCGACACTCAGTTAGCATTGTTCATTAACGACCTAAGCTCTAACACTGATCTTAACATTCCTGTTGACGCCCTGTTCCTAGACTTTGAAAAGGCATTCAACAAAGTTCCTCATAACCGGCTTTTATTAAATCTTAACCGCCTGAACCTTAATTCCTTTGTTTTAGAATGGATTCGCAACTTCCTCACTAACCGGCAACAATTTGCTCTAGCTAATAAATATTCATATTCACGTACAGCCTTGGTCAAAAAACTTAAGGCCGCTGCGAACAGCCCGGGAGCGGTTGCTCTCCGCTATCGCGGCGCTGCCACCGCCGGCGCGCTTCGCCGCTCGCTGGCGCCTAGGATAAAGAGGGCGAGGGAAGCATCTCTCTCGCTCTCAAGCATCCTTTGATAACAGCGCTCAGGAAAAACTAGTGCGGCGTTCGTTCTGCCCGCTGCGAGCTCTTCTTGCGGCCGCCGTGATACGGCGCTTCGTGCAAGTAAATGCGGTGGCCTGAGCGAGATTCCAGGTTTCTATGCAGCGCATTAAAGACCATTTGCAAACCTCTGGAAGTAAGCTTCTCTGCACAGCGAGGACCCCTTTAACATGACGGCCGAACCTATTTTGGGGGCAGAATTTTGGAGCAGCGCTGTAGACGTCTTTTTGCCGCTTTTCGATGGAGGCGAAAAGCAAGGCGCCTGTGTGCTGTGCGATGTCAGTGCACGTTGAAGAAACCCAGGTGGTCGAAATTTCCACAGCCCTCCACTACGGCGCCTCTCATAACCTGAGTCGCTTTGGGACGTTAAAAACCCATAAACCAAACCCAACCAAACTTCTGCCCGATTGATAGGCCGCGCCGCAAGAGTAAAGGGGATTTCGCTACTCAGGAAAGGTAACTTTCGATGTTTTGCAAAGGGTCTATTATGTAAAAATTATCCTAATCCGTGCAATTTCCGTGCAATTACCCTACACATTCCAGGGCGAGAGTGCTCACATTATGCTTTTAGATCTGCATTTTGAATACGCTTCTCAGTGCTCCATAGCGTTGAACCAGGTTGTATTTATAATCTCACAGTATACTCTCATAGTGTATTTATAATCCCATAATTCATTTACAAAGGAGTAGGAGCAGTAATTTTGACAACAATGGCTCTCTTCGGAAAGGACTTGTAACCACCATTACTATATTTCAAATACGTAGCGGTGCTGTCGTTTTTACGGGTCCACTGGAAGAGGTATTTCGGATATGGTGTACTCAGGCGTCGATCGTCGCTACGAGAAATGGCTTCAAAAGGCAGCTTTTTTTTTTAAATTGGATCACCTAGCATCTTTTCAAGTAAAGTAGATGTCTTTGCTAATTGTCAATCAAACATGAGGGTAAGCTACAATGCCTCGGGGAAATCAAGCACCAAATCAAAATTAATGCTTTAAAAACATGCCCCCCTTCCACCTCCCCCGGGATTTCGTCGAGAGATGCAGGTGACACTGTGAAGCTTATGCTTTTGTTTGTTCGTTTGTTTGTGGGTTTTAACGTCCCAAAGCAACTCAGGCTATGAGAGACGCCGTAGTGGAGGACTCCGGAAATTTCGACCACCTGGGGTTCTTTAAAGTGCGCTGACATCGCACAGCACACGGACGCCCCTCCGTTTCGCCTCCACCGAAACGCAGCCGCCGAGGTCGGGACCGAACCCGGGTACTCTGGCACAGTAGACGGGCGTCTTACCACTGCACCACGCCGGCGGGGCGAAGCTTATGCTTTCTTGATTAATTTGACACATGTGACATTAATGATGACAAATACGAGCTCTCATAATGGTTAATAGTTAATACAAACAGCGCCAACAGTCAGACACAAGACAAGAAAGCACAGGACAAGCGCTGAACTCACAACTAAGCCTAAGCCTTTACTCCAAGGCCCAGAGAAAAACACACAAGAAGAAAAAGAAGCAGTCACCTGAAACAGACCCTGGGTGCACCTGCTACATAAAAAAATTATTCAAAAAAGAAACCTCTTCACTTGAAAGAGACACTGAAGTCTTGCTGACACGCTTAATGTCCTTCGTAGTAAAATATGCTTCGACTAGTTCCCTAGTCAACTTTTCTTTGTGGCGATACAAAATCCTAACTTGGTTGAATAGGCGCGCACACTTCTTTTCTTTCTTCATTGCTTTACAGGAATGGCAATGCGAGACTAGAAAGGTTGTCTCCTTTCCACTATCCAAGTTATTCCGGTGTTCCATCAGTCTCTGGTTGATACAACGCCCTGTTTTTCCTATATAACAGGCTTCACAAGAGAGTGGAATTCTGTACACAACACCAATTTTGCATCTAACATTATATAGTATAGCATTCAACTGCTGAAGTCAGATCTTAGCTACGATCCTCGCAAAGTGCTCGTCTTCGAGCATACACAAGACTATACATTGCGCTGTCCTTTTAACTTGGTCTCAAAAAATAATATGTGATGATTACGATACTCGGAATAGCCGAATTTGAATGCGGCGCGTTTGACAGTGGTCGCCACAGACCACCCCCGCTCATACAGCATACGCCGCAAATGACATGATTGCCGGCCGGGTGGCTTCTGCTTCGCCATCGTATCGTTCGCGCTGCGCTCGCTGCACCATAGAGAAAGAGATTGGTAAAGAGCGGACACTCCCATAGGGCCCAGCGGCCCATTTGACTGCAGTGCACCAAGCGGCCGGCGGCAACTACATCCGGTCTTGCTGAAGGGCGCGCGATTTGAATGCTAGCCATGCGCTGCGCCCTTCCCTGCCCTTTTGGCACATTATTTTGGTTTTAAATGGTCTGCTAGTGTTTCTATTTATTTTCAGCATGCATTAACAACAGGAAAAATAGATTCCCAGTTCTCTAAACTGCCCATCAGCGCAGCTGCGCCACAGTCTTTGCAAAACAGTAGTGCAGAAACGACGCCAAGTGCTTCATGAAATGAATTTATTTTGCTGCATATAAAACACGAGATGCAACAGATGTAGACGGATGCATTGACAATACTTGACACACATTAGGCGATGTGCACAATACAGAAAAATAAAAATACACAAGGTGAGAAACAGCACTTAGTATAGAGACAAAAAATAGCATAACTGATTTCCGAATTATTGCAAATGATATGTAACAAAACAGGCATTATACATAAACTACACAGTCCCAGTCGCGGCTACCTTAGCAAGGGTAACTTGTATTGTCCAGGGCAGAGAGGAGTACTGACGCTTGAGGGAAGGCCACACCATTCACTCGTCGCATCTGCCGTGCTTCGGCTGCAGTCCCGTGGGTCCATGCAGTGCTGTTGGAAAAGGAATGAACATGATGCAGAAGGTTGCAATGAAATGTAAGGCCACTGTACCGCGCACACATCTGTGCATGTGGGTGGGTACTGAAAACTTGGTGAGCAGCAGTTATGGTCCAGAACAGAAAAGCTGCCATTAGTAAAATTGATACAAAAGCTACTCTTGCAACGTAGAGGTAAGGAAATGCAGGCTAACCGAACCTATCTGAAAATACATTTCTACAGAGCGTGAAATAACAGCCACTAAACTAACAATATTCTTCAAGAGCACTGAACAGCTGAAGCAATGAAGCTTGCTGCATAATAAAATATTTTTCACTTTAACGTTGTCCTGTTAAATGTAACGCGACACCACGCAAAACTAGCCGTTCGCAAAACCGCGGCCGGCGAGCACGCCATGTTGGCTTGCCTTTCATACGCGACTTTGTGAAGCGCAGACCACCGCGCTGAGCTAAACTGCCCGAAATGCCTCGCAGTTTTACAAGAATGCAACATTTCTCACCTTGCGGTTGCCCTGTTAAACGCGACACCACGCAAAACTAGCCGTTCGCAAAATCGCCATGTCACGTCACCGCGGCGGTCAGCACGCCTTGTCATGCCTGTTAGCTTGGCCTTCACGTTCGACTTTGTGAAGCGCAGTCGCCGCCGTACTGAGCTAAACTGCCTGAAATACTGCACAGTTTGACAAGAAAGTCAAGAATGAAACGTTTCTCACTTTACCGTTGCTCTGCTAAACGCGACACTTAGCAAAACTAGCCGTTCGGCAAACTGCGTCACCATGGCCGCACCGGCCGGCGAACACGCCATTTTGGCGCAACGGCGTGCCTTGATGCCTTCACATGCCACTTTGTCAAGCGTTACGAGCTAAACTGTTCGAAATGAAGCTGTTTCCCGAGAACACAACATATGACACCTCGCAGTGGTTGGGAACCGCCAGAGTTACGGCGTAACGAACTGCGCCTGAACAGCTGGCGCGCCTGTTCACGAGCTGCGAAGCTTATTGGCACCGGCCGGCATGGTCAGCGTAAACTGCTTGAAATGCAGCGTAGTTAAGCAAAAAACGTTGCTCACCTTGCCGTCGTTTCAAACCGCTGTCGTTCCGCGCAGCAGCCCACGAGAGGTCTGTGCCGCACAAGCGCGGCGAGGCACGAGCACACAGCTTCCTTCGACAACTTCTTGTCGTCTGCTAGTGCTCCGGCGGGCTACCGCTGCAGCGAGTGCCGTCGCGCGCGCGTCCGCGTATGCGCACGTTGGTGCCGCCATCCATGAATCGGCGGCAGCGCAAAAAGTCGCGCGTCATTTCCTGGGGCCAGTTTTCGCCGAGTGACCGCTCTTTACCAATCTCTTTCTCTATGGCTGCACTCCTCAGTAAACTATGAGCAGGTGATAGCGCGCCATGCAAGGCCCTTAGCACCGTAGAATTGACTTCTTCCATCCCTTTCCTACACGTTCCTCCTCGCGCTCTTCGCTCTCTTATCGTTCTGACTTTTGTTTTTGGCTTTAATCTGCCATGTTCGCTCTTTTTCATTCGCTGACCCGGATCGTTTTGCCGGTTGGTGAAACCGGCGACAATGGCAAAGGCGACGGTGCCACTCAGCCCACCAACGGGCAACACAAAGTTGTGCTGTAAAATGATTTGCTCATCACAGTCAAGCGGCGAACTCGTAGTTGTCTGTCGTGCGTAGTTGTGGTTCGGCATCTGGGAATAAAATCATCGGACACGCATGCGCAGATTCGTATAAAAGAAGTCAAAAACATGACGCCGTCTTTTCTCCTGCCAAATTATTTTGTTTTTGCGCGCCCGCTGAGTACGCGATAAGTTCTCTTCGACAAGTCAGAGGCAACCCGTCCACGCATCGGTTCGCTGCCGTCAAGAGAGGAATGGTGCGAATCAACCACGAGAAAAGGCTTAGAATAATAGGCCTTGCTATTGGAGGAATGAGCCGACGGAATATCGCCAGGACCGTGGGTTGTAGCAGATGCTCTGTTGACCGCATTGTCTGTGCTTATCGAGATGAGGGACGCGTTGAAGACGCGCCACGAGGAGGAAGGCCTCCTGCTACGACAGCTGAAGAAGATCTGCTAATCGTGGCGGCAGTCAACTGCGTTCCGACGCTCACCCTCCAACAGCTTCGACGAGAGCTAGGATTGGCAGCGTCTATCCCAACCATTCGCCGCAGGCTACACGCAGCGGGGCTTCGTAGTCGTGTTGCCTGTCAAAGACCTCGACTCACTGAGAGAGAAACAGCAGCCCGTCTACAGTTTGCTCGTGAGCATCAGGTTTGGGGTTCAGACGAGTGGAAATCCGTCATTTTCAGCGACGAGTCGACGTTCGTCACCCGCTGGGATCAGCAACAACGTGTATGGAGAATTGTCGGGACAAGGCAAAAACACCTTTATATGTTAACAAATTTCATAATGACTGCTCAAATGTATCGGTCGAGTAAAATTGGTATGAGCGTGAAGTAAAATACTTTGACTCCAGACGTTGAATAAATTCCGTTTAGGGATTCTTGTGCGTATAAGGTTTTGAGAATGCATTTTAAATGATGTGAGTGTTCGAGAAAATGTTCGAATTGAAACAAATGGTGTTTAACAGATACCGGAAGAGTGAGCCTGTGCGGCCCTAGAGAACGTGCTAGTTAAATGGATCTTGAAAGGAAGAATAATCATTTTGGACTTTCAACCAGTGATTCAGATTGAATCCCACTGTTCTAAACTCGTTTTACCAGTTGATTTGTTCCAGATATGAGCGAAGATATACCCAGCAAGTTGCTGCCAGTGGACGATGTGGAATCAGCGTGTGGGGAGCTATTGCTCATGATGGACTTGGACCGCTCCATCGCATCGACGGCATCCTGACTTCATATGAATATTTAGACATTATTCAGCAGGTGTTATTGCCCTATGTTCTTGAGGGACCGTTTCACGACGGTCTCTTTGTCTTTCAGCACGACAGGAGCCCTGTTCACACGTCAAAGTAAGTACAACAATTTCTGGCTAGCCTCAGCTGCTTGGCCCCTTGACGTCGCGAGCGAAGTGAAAAAACAAAAAGAAAGAAAGGATACATATGAAACAAGTTTTATTTTTTGGTTTACAGAATTATGTTTCAAATGAACTTAGAGAGAGGTTATTGCGATTTCGGCAGCTACATTATTAAACAGGGTGGACAAGTTATGATCAATAAAACTTAAATTATTTAACTAATCAACTGTTTATTGTTTTCTATAGGAGCCAACGTCAAAATTAAAACTTGATGATCGTCATTATTAAATGGGAGCGCTGTTTTCCGGTTTCCAGAACTGGCCTTGTAGCTCAAATTATGTGATGTCAAAAGTACGCGTTTTCTTTGGCCACTAAAGTTCACTTTCCGCGTTGTAGTTATTTAGTATGTAAAAATGTTTTAATAGTAAAATCTTTGTTCCTGCATTTTATTTCATTGGCCCGAGCACACCTTTTTTTTAGGCTGGTCCGCTCTACTTTGGATGATCTTGACGTCCAGACATTGGAATGGCCACCCAAAGGAGCGGATATTAATATCATCGAGAATGTCTGGGGCCTGATGAAGCGCCGCATCTCGCGGCGTACTCTTCAGGCCGAAACAAAGGAGGCCCTTTGGGCTGTCATCCACGAAGTGTGGGAGGAACTCAGGAGTGACAGGAGCCTCACGTCGCGTTTGTACGCCTCACTTCCAGGACGCATTCAGGACATAGTCGAGGCACAAGGCGCCTTCACACGTCATTAGTGTCACCTTTCGTTTCGAAAGCTTACACACGATAGATTCTATTTTCTCTCAAGAACTTTCTTTTATTCCGCCGTACAAAATAACAGTGATGTTTTCTACTTTTGTATTGTTTGTGAGAAAAATAAAAGCACCCACTTCTCATCTCTGCCACCATCTTCTCAAAATTTTCTTAAAGACATAAGAGTAGCAAAATAAGTCGTTTCAAGAACCTACTACGGTGTCGCAACACTGTTTTGGTAGTCTTGCAACCCAGGTAATTTTGGTTTAATCGCAATTAAAGAAATTGTATTCCTAATACAGAGTATGAGAGCGAACCTGCAAAATGGTCTGCCAATATAAATATAAGACACCCTGTAGCCCTTCGGTGAGCTCTATGTTAAAGTATCCCTGTAGGACAAACCATCATCCGCCTATCTACTTTCACTGCAAGGCAAAGGCCTCTCCCATACCCAGCTGCTTAACCATGACTTTAACCGGCCAATTGTGGCCAGTTCCCTTTTGCATACTTATCTCGTTTGCCCGCGTGACTTTCTGTCACCCCTTTGCTACGCTTCCCTTCTCCTGGAACGCACTCCGTTGCCTTAATCGGCCTCCAATCACCCTACTATTTCGAAGCGTGTGCTGAACGTGCCCATTTCTTCTTGATTCAGTTATCTGTAATATTTTTCCTCCTGCTTCCTTCACAAAAAAAATGAATCAAAGTAGACGAGCAGAATACAAAAATAAAAGAAAAATTACCCCTCCTCTCCGCCCTTTCCTGCTATATTGCGTTGTATCAAATTTCACGGCTGCTCAGGAAGCATCTCGCCCAGGCCATCGCATTTACTCGCAACAACCGCCGTATCACGGCGGCCGCAAGAAGAGCTCGCAGCGGGCAGAACGAACGCCGCACTAGTTTTTCCTGAGCGCTGTTATCAAAGGATGCTTGAGAGCGAGAGAGATGCTTCCCTCGCCCTCTTTATCCTAGGCGCCAGCGAGCGCCGAAGCGCGCCGGCGGTGGCAGCGCCGCGATAGCGGAGAGCAACCGCTCCCGGGCTGTTCGCAGCGGCCTTAAGTTTTTTGACCAAGGCTGTACATCTGTTATGTCCGGCGTTCCTCAGGGCAGCGTCCTGGGGCCTCTGCTTTTTCTTATTTATATAAATGACTTATCATCTAACATATGCTCTAACATCCGGATGTTTGCAGATGACTGCGTTATTTACCGTCCTATAATTAATAGCAATGACTCCCAAACTCTTCAACTGGACATCGAAAGCGTAACAACCTGGTGCAATAATTGGTTAATGTCATTAAACACGAAGAAAACATCATTACTATCTTTCCATCGTCGTCGCTCCCTGCCATCATCAAAATACTTTATCTCTAACACCGAAATCGTCGCTGTATCAACGTATAAATACCTAGGCATTTATTTAACCCGCGATCTAAATTGGTCCCTTCATATGACGCAGGTAACTAACGATGCTAATCGCGTGCTCGGCTTTTTTCGGCGAACACTGCGCGCAACTCCCCCATCAGTCAAGTTACTAGCTTATCTAACATTTATTCGTCCCAAACTAGAGTATCCATACGCTGTCTGGGATCCTTACCAAAATAACCTTTCCAGCATACTAGAAGCAACACAAAATCGCGCGGCAAGATTCATATACTCGGCTTATTCCTATCATGTAAGTGTCACTGAACTAAAACAAAATGCGCACCTTACTTAGAGCACAGACGCAAAATTGCTAGACTTTGCCTTTTTCACAAGTTTTAGCATCACCCCCTGCTCAAGTCTGTCATCACCCCTCCCGCCATTCATCCAGCCGCACGCACCATGAAAAGACCGTTTACCCTCCACCTGCCCGGACATCTGCGCCTCTGTCATCTTTTTTTGTTCGCACCCCATGGGACAGGAATGACTTGCCAAACACTGTCGTACTTCATTTTGACCCATCAACCTTCAGATCATCCATGGAACGATTCATGTACTCGTCAACCACTCCCTCATGTAATACCCCTTAAATGGGGCCTTTGAGGTATCAATAAATAAAATTATATATATATATTGTAACGAGGTTTCTTTACCTGGTTTTTTAGTTGCCCAACTTTCCCTTCAGTATTCAACTCCAACGCAAGAGATCAATTCCTCCACTGTGCCAAGGCAGGGACCAACAGTTGATGTCGAGAGACAGCGATCACCATAGGCCGGCTGTCATCCCTTAAGGTCATAGGTTTTCCCATGGTCTGAAGAGCCTGCCAAAGAGGTATGACATCAGGGTTGTTTTTTTTGGCATTGAAAAGCTGGCCAGAATTTGTCCACAAGTAGACCAAAAACTAACAGGCAGAAACCATAAGAGCCGGAGGAACTGGACAAAAGAATATGTGTTGCTTTTGACCACATGCAAGAAGGGTGAAGCGTACAGATTGCCATTGTCATGCGGTAAAGAGCATATACAGTCGAACCCGGATATATCGAACTCGAAGGGGATCGCGAAATAGTTCGATATATCGATAATTCGATACACAGAAATTGGCTTGTGACGGTACTTACGATGCGTGTAAGGTGTTTATTGGAGCACCAAGACCTTATGCAACGTCCGCAAACCAAAGCGACGGGGGTAGCGTTCGAACCAACAGCTTGCCAACAGTGCAGTGCCAATAAGGCTCCGGCTCCGCTTCGTCTACCTCTTCGGGTTGGTGCGCGAGCTGATGGCGATCGGGATTACTACAATACCCCCCGGCGGAAAAGGAGCCATCCTGGCGACTCATGGTGAGGAAAGGGTAGGGGGATCATAATACGGCTTGAGGCGGTCGACATGTACGGTTTCTCAGCCGCGGCGGCGATGATCTGGAGATGGGTTCAAGGGCTCTACTACGTAATTGACGGGAGAAGATTGTTCGAGAATGCGGTAAGGTTCATAATAGCGCGATAGGAGTTTGGATGAGAGGCCGGGTGCTGAGGAAGGTACCCAGGGCCAAACGAGGGCACCTGAGGGATATGAAGGCGCTGGATTTGTAGGGTCCCGGTTATGCTTTTGTTGAGCCTGGTTCTCCGTAGTCAAGGAGCGCGCCAATTGTCGGCATTCTTCGGCAAATGTGTGCGCTTCAGACAGTAGAGTGGTCTCTGAAGCGTCGGGGTGGTAGGGCAGGATAGTATCCATGGTGGACGTGGGTTCACGACCATATAAAAGAAAGAAGGGGGAGAACCCAGTCGTAGTCTGCGTAGCCGCATTGTAGGCGTACGTTACGAAAGGCAGCACTTGGTCCCACTTAGAGTGAGCGCTATCAACGCACATGGCTAGCATGTCACTAAGAGTGCGATTAAATCGCTCAGTCATGCCGTTCGTTTGGGGTTGATACGCGGTGGTGCTCCGGTGAATGATCTGGCACTGTTTGAGGAGGGCTTCGACAGTGTCGGAAAGAAACGCACGTCCGCGGTCACTGATCAATTCTTTCGGTGCGCCGTGACGAAGAACGAGGCGATGCAGAATGAACGAAGCAACATCCCGTGCGGTGGCAGACTGCAAGGCCTATGGTTCCACGTAACGGGTTAGGTGGTCAACGGCTACGATGACCCAGCGGTTGTTAGCCGAAGTGGTCGGAAGCGGGCCATACAGATCGATACCGACACGGTCAAAAGGGCGGCTGGGGCAAGGCAATGGCTGCAACGGAGAGGCTGGCTGAGTGGGTGGATTCTTGTGACGTTGGCAGGCGGTACAGGATCGAATGTATTGACGAATAAAGCGGTACATACCGCGCCAGTAATATCTCATACGCAGTCGAGAATAGGTTTTCATGACACCTGCATGGCCAAATTGGGGATCGGCGTAGAAAGAGGCGCAGATTTCAGCACGGAGATGTCGCGGTATCACGAGAAGCCACTTTCGCCCTGTAGGATGGTAATTGCGGCGGTATAAAAGTCCATCACGAGTGGCGAAGTGGTGGGCCTGACGACGAAGTGCACGTGACGGAGACAGCTCTGCGGGCGTCAGGAATGTTAAGAGGGAGGATACCCATGGATCCTTCTGCTGCTCAAATTTCATGTTGGTAATGTTGAGCGGCGATATATGGTAGGCACAAACGAAGCCAGCCGTCGAGTCGTTAGGAAGCGGTGAACGGGAAAGGGCATCAGCGTCGGTGTGCCTGCGTCCAGATCGATAGATGACGTGGATATCGTACTCCTGAAGACGTAACGCCCAGCGGGCGAGGCGGCCGGTCTTTGAGGGAGAATAGCCAACAGAGCGCGTGGTGGTCGGTAACAACGTAGAATGGGCGACCGCAAATATAAGGACGAAACTTGGTAATGGCCCATATGATGGCCAGACACTCCTTTTCGGTCACAGAATAGTTCGATTCCGCTTTCGTGAGGGTACGACTAGCGTACGCGACGACATACTCGAAATATCCAGGTTTCCGTTAAGCAAGAACAGCGCCCAGACCTACGCCGCTTGCATCAGAGTGTATTTCGGTCGAGCAGGCAGGGTCAAAATGGCAGAGTATAGAGGGAGAGACCAGTAGACGGCGTAGTGTACTGAACGCAGCATCACAGGCTGGCGACCAAGAGGAGAGGTTCGGGCCTCCGGCGAGAAGTTGCGTTAAAGGGGCGATGATACTGGCGAAGTTGCGGATAAAACGGCGGAAATACGAACATAGGCCAACAAAACTGCGAAGTTCTTTCAAGGTTGTGGGCTTGGGGAAGTCTGCGACGGCACGAAGTTTGGTAGGATCCGGTAGAACGCCATCCTTGGGTATGACATTCTCTCGAAGGTGGCAGGGGCGTTGCACAGTCCGAATGGCATCACATTGAATTCATACAAGCCATTGGGAGTGATGAAGGCTGTTTTCGGGCGGTCAGCGGAAGCCATCGGTACTTGCCAATAGCCAGAGCGCAAATCTAGTGACGAAAAGAACTCCGCTCCTTGCAAACAATCTAGCGCGTCGTCAATTCGTGGTAGTGGGTAAACATCTTCGCGGGTTATCTTATTCTGACGCCGGTAGCCCACACAGAAGCGGATCGTGCCATCTTTCTTCGTCACCAACACTACGGGGGAGGCCCAAGGGCTATGAGATGGTCGTATGATGCCCCGTTGAAGCATATCGGCGACATTGTCACGAATGACGCGGCGCTCAGTGGGCGACACGCGACATGGTCGCTGCCGCAGGGGAGCATGAGGACCAGTGTCGATTGCATGAGAAACGGTCAAAGCGCGGCCCAAGGAAGGCTGGGACACGTCAAAAGATGCACTGAAGCGCTCAAGGAGGGCAACTATTTGGTCGCGTTGGGCGGACGGAAGGTCGGTCGCGATAGCTCGATGAAGGGCGTGGACAGGAAGCTCATCACTCGTAGCAGGACAAGACGTCAGGGCAGCGACGTGAGGAATAACTTCAGGTTCGGAGAACATGTAAGTGCAATCAGGGTCCAGCTCTTCAATGCAGCCGAGGCACTCCCCGCGAAGAACAACCGTCAGGCAGGGAAAAGGGTTGGAAGCATAGATGACGCAGCGGCCATCAGAAATTGTTAGAACGGCGAAAGGAAGAATGAGGCGGTTATGGTGGGCGGAGGCGAGTTTGGGCGTAAAGAGAACAGGACTAGGGAGGGCAGATGTCGAAATAAGGGGAACGAGAACAGAAGAAAAGGGAGGAATGT
This sequence comes from Amblyomma maculatum, assembly GCF_055883805.1. Taxonomy (NCBI): domain Eukaryota; kingdom Metazoa; phylum Arthropoda; class Arachnida; order Ixodida; family Ixodidae; genus Amblyomma; species Amblyomma maculatum. Next base: position 30,051,447 of record NC_139346.1, read on the forward strand.
CGGTGTCTGCAGCTACAAGGAGTTTAGGAGTAACATTACACACAGGGGAAAGCTCAACTTCATCACGGGCACAATCAATCACAGCACTGTGAGTCGACAGAAAGTCGTAGCCGAGGATGATGTCGTGGGAGCAGGCGTAAAGCACCACCATCTCGACGAGATACGCAATGTCTTTGATGCAAACTCGTACCGTGCACGCTGCCAAAGGGGTGATGCGCTCTGAACTGGCCGTACGAAGCGAAATGGCAGAAAGCGGCGTCGTGACCTTGCGAATTTTGCGGCGAAGGGCATCACTAATTATGGAAACGGCAGCACCTGTATCCACCAGCGCAAGAATGGGAAAACCTTCTACGAACACATCAATGACGTTGGCGGGAGAAGGCGGAGGACTTATCGAGTTCGTCAAACGCGCAGTTCTTGCCTCCGGAACTGCGGCATTTAGTTTTCCCCTTGCGTAGGGCCCTGTCGCCGGAGCATCGGCGAAATGGAACGTCGGTGAGGCGAAGGCGAACGGCGTGTCGAGTACTGAGCCCGAGGTGGAGACGATCCAGAAGAGACGTTGCTCAAGGGCGGCTCGGGATCGTAGTGATACTGACGGACTGTGTTCTCAGGATAAAGCGGGCGCTGACGGCAAAGGCGAGCGACGTGACCCGGGAGCCCGCAAGCATAGCAAATTGGGCGATTGTCGTCGGTTCGCCATGGGTTCGTAATGCGGCGTCGCGGTCGAGCGATCGGAGATTGAGGGGCCATGAAACGAGGTGGATCATAAAATGTAGGGCCGTTCTGGTAAGACGATGTAGGAAGCGGACTGCGCGTTCCAGCGGTGACTTGAGCGTACGTGAGTGGGGCTTGCACAGGAGCGATGGGAACACTAGAAGGCAGCGCTTCGGCAACTTTCTCCTCGATAACTTGGCGGATAGCCGGCGATATGGATGGCGCGTTGGCCGGCGCTAATTGCGAAGTGCAGACGGTCGGCGAACCTGGATGGAGGAGGGACAGCTGGCGTGCGACTTCTTCGCGGATGAAGTCTTGGATATTCTGCATATATTGAGACTGTTCCGCCGACAACGTAGCCAGTGCCAAGCCAGCAATGCCGGCAGGTGCGGCAGCCCGCCGCGTAGAAGAGCGTTGCTTTCGTAGCTCGTCAAACCTCTGGCACAGGGTTATAATGTCGGATACGGAAGTAGGGTCCCTGGCCGACATCATATATTACGCATCATCAGTGAGACCTTTTAGAACATGTGTGACTCGTTCGGGCTCGGGCATGGACGGATTGACCCGCTTGCAGAGGTCAACCACGTCCTCAATGTAGCTGGTAAACGTTTCCTCGGGAAGTTGAAGCCGTGCATTGAGGCGTTGTTCGGCGCGGAGTTTGCGTACTGCAAGACGGCCGAAGACATCCGCGAAGTTTTTCTTGAAGACAGAACATGTCGAAAGATCGGCTTCGTGGTTTCGAAACCACAGATTTGCCACGTCCGTGAGGTAGAAGAGGACGTTGCTCAGTTTTATGGAATCGTCCCAGCTGTTGTAAGTGCTGACGCGCTCGAAAGAGGCCAGCCAGTCGTCAACGTCGTGGTCGTCGGTACCACTGAAGAAAGGTGGGTCACGGGGGCGTTGTGCCCCGGGACAGAAGAATTGTGGCAGGAGTGGCAGAGATGGGCGCCGATGGTTGGCTGGGAGCGTCCTGCATGGTTGTGACCGAAGGCGGTAGCGTGCGGTTCCGAAGTTCCAGGGTGAAATTTTCGAGGAGGACTGGGGCGACGACCGAGACACCTCCACCAAGTGTAAGGTGTTTATTGGAGCACCAAGACCGTATGCAACGTCCGCAAACCAAAGCGACGGGGGTAGCGTTCGAACCAACAGCTTGCCAACAGTGCAGTGCCAACAAGGCTCCGGATCCACTTCGTCTACCTCTTCGGGTTGGCGCGCGAGCTGATGGCGATCGGAATTACTACATGCAAAAAAACGATACCGTATTTGTCGCGTAATCAACCCACTCGCATAATGAACCCACCCTCCACTTTTGCACCCGAGGATTTGAAAAAAAAAGCGTCAAGGCCAGCTCGCTCACATGCAAGCGACTGAGCGATCTCAGCGACGACTGGCAGCGACGGAGCGAAAATTTTCAAACTTGTTGGAAGCATAGAGAAAGAGATTGGTAAAGAGCGGTCACTCGGCGAAAACTGGCCCCAGGAAATGACGCTCGACGTTTTGCGCTGCCGCCGATTGATGGATGGCGGCACCAACGTGCGCATGCGCGGACGCGCGCGCGACGGCACTCGCTGCAGCGGTAGCCCGCCGGAGCAGACGACAAGAAGTTGTCAAAGGGCGCGGTTGTGTGCTCGTGCCTCGCCGCGCTTGTGCGGCACAGACCTCTCGTGGACTGCTGCGCAGAACGACAGCGGTTGGAAACGACGGCAAGGTGAGCAACGTTTTTTGCTTAACTACGCTGCATGTCAAGCAGTTTACGCTGACCATGTCGGCCGGTGCCAATAAGTTTCGCAGCTCGTGAACAGGCGCGCCGGCTGTTCAGGCGCAGTTCATTACGCCCTAACTATGGCGGTTCCCAACCACGGCGAGGTGTAATATGTTGTGTTCCCGGGAAGCAGCTTCATTTCGAGCAGTTTAGCTCGTCACGCTTGACAAAGTGGCACGTGAAGGCACCAAGGCACGCCGTTGCGCCAAAATGGCGTGTTCGCCGGCCGGTGCGGCCATGCTGACGCAGTTTGCCGAACGGCTATAGTTTTGCTAAGTGTCGCGTTTAGCAGAGCAACGGTAAAGTGAGAAACGTTTCATTCTTGACTTTCTTGTTAAACTACGTAGTATTTCAGGCAGTGTAGCTCAGTGCGGCGGTCTGCGCTTCACAAAGACGCACGTGAAGGGCAGACAACAGGCATGACAAGGCGCTCGCCAATATGGCTCGCCGGCCGCGATGACATGTGACATGGCGCGAGGTTTTGCGAACGGCTAGTTTTGCGTGGTGTCGCGTTTAACAGGGCAACCGCAAGGTGAAAAATGTTTCATTCTTGTAAAACTGCAAGGCATTTCGGGCAGTGTAGCTCAGCGCGGTGGTCTGCGCTTCACAAATTCGCGTATGAAAGGCAAGCCAACATGACGTGCTCGCCGGCCGCGGTGAGGCCAGGCCGCGGTTTTGCGAACGGCTGCTTTTGCGTGGTGTCGCGTTACATTTAACGGGACAACTTTAAAGTGAAAAATGTTTTATTATGCGGCAAGCTTCATTGCTTCAGCTGTTCAGTGCTCTTGAGGAATATTGTTAGATTAGTGGCTGTTATTTCACACTCTGCAGAAATGCATTTTCAGATAGGTTAGGTTAGCCTGCATTTCCTGACATCAACGTTGCAAGAGTAGCTTTTGTATCAATTTTACGAATGACAGCTTTTCTGTTCTGGACCATAACTGCTGCTCACTAAGTTTTCAGTACCCACCCACATGCACAGATGTGTGCGCGGTGCAGTGGCCTTACATTTCATTGCAACCTTCTGCATCATGTTCATTCCTTTTCCAACAGCACTGCATGGACCCACGGACTGCAGCCGAAGCACGGCAGATGCGACGAGTGAATGGTGTGGCCTTCCCTCAAGCGTCAGTACTCCTCTCTGCCCTGGACAATACAAGTTATCCTTGCTAAGGTAGCCACTACTGGGACTGTGTAGTTTACGTATAATGCCCGTTTTGTTAAATATCATTTACAATAATTCGGAAATCAACGTTATGCTATTTTTTTACTCTACCCAAGTGCTGTTTTTCACCTTGTGTATTTTTATTTTTCTGTATTGTGCACATCGCCTAATGTGTGTCAAGTATTGTCAATGCATCCGTCTACATCTGTTGCATCTCGTGTTTTATATGCAGCAAAATAAATTCATTTCACAAAGCACTTGGCGTCTTTTCTGCAATACTGTTTTGCAAAGGCTGTGGCGCAGCTGCGTTGATGGCCAGTTTAGAGAACTGGGAATCTATTTTTCCTGTTGTTATGCATGCTGAAAATAAATAGAAACACTAGCAGATTATTTAAAACCAAAATAATGCGCCGAAAGGGCAGGAAAGTGCGCAGCGTATGGATAGCATTCAAATCACGCGCCTTTCAGCAGGACCGGAAGTAGTTGCCGCCGGCCGCTTGGTGCACTACAGTCAAATGGGCCGCTGGGCCCTATGGGAGTGTCCGCTCTTTACCAATCTCTTTCTCTATGTTGGAACTGCGTCCCTCTCGCCGCTCAAGCCACCGCGGCAGCTCAAAACAGTTTCTGTGTCGCGGCGGCAGAAATCGGTAGCGTTTTCGCTTGTATGTCGATGGCACGCGTCACTCCGTTTCGGTCGTCGCATCCACAGCTCATTTCTTGGCAGCGTGACAAGATGCTGCGCAGCGATAACGTCGGGGCGCGTTCATCTTTTGACAGCTCCTGCGGTGGCGGGGAGCGAACTTGCCAGAGTGTCCGTGATGGCTTGATTGCGCAAGCCTGGTACGATTTTCTCGCGCCGCGCTTGGGGCGGGCGTCATGATCGCAGCAGCTGACCGCGTGCTTTCGCTGATTCATACATGCAAGGATAAACGATAAAAAAAATAAACATGCCCGCAAAACAAAACCCTACCGGTTCTTAACGTCCGCAGGCGCCATATCTTACGCTACGCCGCGCGTACAGCACAACGATAAGAAAGGGTGACTCTCGCAAAAAGAAAAGAAAAAAAAAAGAACTGCCGCTTCTTAACATCCGCAGGCGCCATAGCCACGTCCGCCGCCGCACGCAGAGGGTTCGCAACACACGCTGGAGAAAGCGTCCGACGTCTTTCTGAAAACGGGCTGAGCTGGCTTGGCGCATGCGTTGCGCGTGCTGAAGGAGAGAGATAGCTCAGCAAAAGAATGGGCACACCCACGCACATGGCTTGCAAACGATGTTGGCGCGCGGGAAACGACAACTGCATATGAGATGCACGCGCCTTTGGGGAATGGGCGCGGCGCTGCCCAGACCAGCCGTCGCCCAACTGTCCCCTCTCATTCCTTCCGCGCGTGGCTTGGAAACGTCACGCGGCAAACGGCCAAGGGTAATGCGATCGTCTTTTGGGAAGGCACACTTTCCAGTGCGTGGTGCTGAGTTCGATATATCGAACGACCGGTGAAATTGAGTTCGATATATGACGCGGCTTTCCTATACTTTTACATGGGGTTTTCAAGGGAATATTTTGTGAGTTCGATATAACCAAAGTTCGATATATCCGGGTTCGACTACTGGCCAAATAGGGCACTGTGTGAATGCGGGGCTTCTCAAGCATCTCAATCCGTTTGTCAGTGGCTCCCGGGACCACCTACATGCACACTGCTGGGTCTGTAAATCCTTCTTTTCAAGGACTGCTGTTCCTCTCACTACAAAGGTCAGGTGACCGTTCTTTTATCATAAAAATGCCGACCAGTGCATCAGCACACTGTCTGCTGCCCTGTTATTGATAGGGAATTTCATTACTTACACTTTGCTCCTGATCAGTAATCTTTCATGCCATGCATGTTAACTTGCTTCCACCTGGGTGTGATGTGTGCTGGTGTGGTTACTTTATGTACTTGTTTGTCTTGTTCATCAAAACTTCATGAGTCAGTGCTGGCAGCACCTCCCTTCTTATGCTCTATGTTGTGTCTAATTATAAGCTCTTTTTTGTCATGAATCCAACTCGACCAAATGCCTGCTTTGCAGAGCAAACCGTCTTCAATAATCAGTGCCCTCTCTTGCACTTCCAAGATAGCCTGAAGTTTTAACTTCTATTTCTGCTGGGCCCTCCTGCATTTTTGTCTTTCTTGATTTGGTTTGATTTGTAGGGTTTAACGTCCCAAAGCTACTCAGGCTATGAGAGACGCCGTAGTGGAAGACTCCGGAAATTTCGACCACCTGGGGTTATGTAACGTGTACCGACATCGGAGCAATTTCCCCTCACTTATGTTGTACTTCAACGTATCAAGGCCTCTCTACATTGCGACATGACTTGGATTTCTTCACTGCCTTGTGCCTGTTTCTCTAACAGATGCATAGTGTTTCCAATGCCCAGAGGACAGCCTTCAAGGAATACTTGTGTGATTTAACAATTTTTCATGCTCACAGAGAGACACAATCTTGTACCAGGTTTACCATCATGACACTGAAGGTATCTTATAGGCATCTTATAGCCTGAAACCTTGTAGTGTCAGTCTGTGCAGGTTTTTCGTCCCCTTTTATTGACACTGTAAAAGTAGGTTTTAAAGCTTTAGTTGTGCGTATACTGTTTAATCAGCAAGCAAGCTTTCTGCTTCTGTATTGTCGTCTTCACACAAGAAACCTTCCAATTCAGAACTGTTGTCCCTCACAACAGTCACTAAGCGTGGGTGCTATGCAACGACTACTCCCTGTGGAAAAGGAGGCATCCTGCTGCTTCGTGGGGTAGACACAAGTGGCGGGTCATATTAGGGCTCATGAAGGTCAGCGTGCAGTGTTTCACACCTGCAACAGTATGCGGAGCACAAGAGGTTCTTTAAAGAAGTTCGCAAGTGAGTTGGGCGGATAATATAGTGTGGACCTTGGTATTTTGAAACAAGTTTTCTAGAGGGGCCAGACTTAATCGCAGGAACCCAAAGCTACAGCAGCATAGGTCTGGGTAGGGATGGAACCTGAATGACAGGGGCACAAAGCACTTCCGGTGACAATGGTTGCGTGTTGTGAAAGACCAAGCAAGCTGGCAATATGCTTCAGCACACGCCAATACTTTACAAATGATCGTAAACGCGGAGGTATTAGCTGCACTTGTGCCCAAAAGCACGAGAATGGCAACACGACCGGCTAACAGTTGTACAACATTGCCTGGAGAGCATGAGAAACTCGTACACTTCGAGAGAAGTGCAGCTGTCGCATCCAAAGCTGTGGCTATTAGTCTTTCTCCATGCAAGTAGGGGAGTGACAGCGGGGAGAAGGCAGTCGACATGACGTATGGGAGGAGTGATCAAGAATGAAGATCGTTGGCAGAGACAGGTGGCGAAGAAGAAACACAGCCATAGCGGCAGTGGTCTGGACACATTGGTGTCAAAGCAGGGCGACATAGCCTGGAAAGCCAAAGGAATAGCAGATGGGGTGGTTGTGGGGGGTCCTCCAAGGTTTCATATCAGGGTATTGAGGCGGCCGATACAGAGAAGGGTTGGCAATAGTAGCACCAGCACGAAGGATGGATGAGAGGCATAGATGTCGGGGCACTGTGACATGGTAGCAACATCGTTATGGGCAAAGGGGTCTACAGGTGGAAGCCAACGACTGGACGGCAAAACATTGGCAACTTGTTCTAGAATGGTGCAGTGCGGTGTAAGATTGAGAGACTGCGTAGTATCCCCTGAAACGGAGGAGTGATAGTTGGTGAGGCACTTCTCGTATGGAGGCCTTGATCTCGGCAAGTAGTAAGTGCTGGTCAGACGCGACAACAAGCCACCAGAAGTGGGAGTGACCCATCATGCACACCAGAACATCGAATAGAAGTCCACTGCCTCTTGAGCCTGGCAGAGTTATATAAATTTGACAATGGCTTGTGGATTTATGACGAGCAACAGTAAGGTGTTATTGGGTATAGCCTTCAGGGAATTTGCTCTCTTGTTCACTTCTGACACTGAAGAATCCGTGCACCTGTACAGGTCAACAAACATCCTCAATTAAACTTACACAAGTTTCGTTAGAGTGCTGAGCACGAGTGCAGAGGCGTTATTCGGCCATATTTCTCGCAACACATGGGGGCCAAACACCTCCAGTAAGCTTCTCTTGAAGGAAGAACATGATGGCAGCTTGGTGGTGGCGGTGGTGAACTTGTTTATTACGCCCAAAAATAGAGGACCAGTCAAAGGACCGGTTGCGCTGGCTTAGAGAAGGTCGGCGGGGATCCCTCGAAATGTCGCGGCTTCCACCGCGCGCTCGATAAGCCGGCGTTGGTCTGCTAGCTCGGAAGTACGCAGGAGAGACTCCCACGTCTTAGGGGTGTTTGAGTTGTCTGTGTAGTAGTGTGTACAAATACACTCCATGTGTATGAGAATGGCCAGAGTTGAGCAGTATTTTCACATGGGGGCTATCTTTCGCAGAAAGATCTTGCTGTATAAGAGGGGGTGTGGGAAGCTTCCAGTTCGTAGTTTGCGCCATTCGATGGCCTCGCGTCTTGTTAGATCGCGGTGTGCGAGAAAATATGAGCATTTTTAGTCTGTAGTGCTGGAGTATGTCCGTGTAAGTGGTGAGTAGAGAAGCACGTGAGATAATAGTGTCAGGGAAAGCAGGGCGGGTGATCATACTTATCGGCTCGGCAGCTGTGATCTCGAGCGAGAGTGTGCGCCTGGGTGTTTCCGCTGAGCGACTTGTGGGCTGGAGCACAAAGAAGTAAGCAAGAGGTGGAAGAGGATGCAGTAGAAATTAATATGTGAACGCCTGGCAAGAGATACGACCAGCATCGTAGTTGCGGATAGCCTGTTGAGAATCACTGATGACGGTTTTGGTATTAGGGTTGGCTAGCGCTAGCGCAATGGCAACCTCCCCAGCTGCGGTGACTGTTTCTGCATTGCAAATGCTGCAGGCTGTGTACCAGCTGTGGTGAGGGACGAGAGCTACCGCCACCATTGCTGGCATCGAGGGATGGTAAGACGCGTCTGTATACGTGACATTCGGACGTCCGCTGAAGCGTTTCTCGGATTGACGTGCACGATCGGCCCGTCTTTCAGCGTGGTGTTCGGGGTGCATGCGTTTGAGAATGGAAGGGATGCGGAGATTTAGGCGACATTCCTGGGGTAAGTTCAGCATAACTTGGGGCCGCTCTCGGGGGGGGGGGGGAGATTTTATCTTGCTGCAGTACCGCTCGGCCACCGCTTGTGAGTGAGCCACTCGTATTGGAGGGTTGCTTCGATCAATTCGCTCATGGTGTTGGAGATTCCGAGAGCCATGAGCTTATGGGTAGCTGTGGGCTTGGGAAGACCCAGAGCCGTCTTGTACGCTTTTCTAAGTGACGCCGCTAGCCGTTCGCTTTCGGCATGAGTGAGACGTAGGTAGGGTGCTGAGTAGGTGATGTGAGAGCAGATGAAAGCTTGAACGAGGCGGAGGAGGTTGGACTTCCGCATGTCGTGATGCTTGTTCGAGACTCGCTTAAGGAGGTGTTCGATCTGTACCACCGACTGGTCGATGCGTTGGAGCGCGGTGTTGTTGGGCCTGTAGATGTAAACCCAAGATCCTGATGTAATCTGCGCGAGGGATTGGGGTGCCCCAGAGACGGGATGATGATATATTTTGACTTTGTCGCCGAGCAGGTGAGGCCAACTGTACTGAGATAATCACCTATCCGTTCGGTGGCGGACTGGAGAGTCTCTTCAATCTGGCCGTCACTGCCACGCGTGATCCAAAGTGGGAGGTCGTCAGCATAAATGCTGTGATGCAGGTGGGGGGTGTCGGCAAGTAGCTTGGGTAGGCCTATCAGTGCAATGTTAAAAAGCATCGGCAAAAGTATGGAGTCTTGCGGCGTGCAATGGTTTCCTGGATAGATGATGGAAGGATCTCCCGGGCCGGCTTTAAGTTGCACTGTGCAGTCGGTGAGGAAGTGAAGCTCGGGTGTACGCATACGTGTGATGTCCGACACCGAGAGCCTGAAGATGCTGAAGAATCGCTGCATGGAGAACATTGTCGAATGCGACAACATCGAGGCCGACAATGACTTTCGTGTCTAATGTGCGTCTCATGACTACCTGATGATGAAGAAGAAGCATTATGTCTGAGGCCGCTAAATGAGGGCGGAAGCTGAACATTGTGTGTGGTAGAAGATGGTTGTCTTCGAGGTCTCACAAGCATATACCAGCGTTTTAAAAGCAAGCTGTGAGGGCCTCACTACCCCAGCAGACATGGAGCAGCACATGATTATGGCACTACAAGAAACGTGTAGCATCGCTGCTCCAAAATCCACAGCACCAGTGGGTGTTTGCTATGCAGAGCTTTGTGCAGCAAGAAAATACCACAGGAGGAAAGATGTTTTGGATCTCTGGGCTTCTCAACGTGCACGAAATCATGTGCTTTAGAGGAACTCGATAAACAGCAGTGGTGGTCATTCTGCAGGGAGCTGGACCCTTGCAAACTAGCATCCAGAATATTTCATGTCATTTGGGCACCACTGTTCCTTCCACAGCAGAAGCCCTATTAAACGGTACTCACACGGGCGCTGAAATCCCTCTTTAAGTGAGGGTGACAGTGCTCACGTCATTCCTTCGAGAAGCTGCTGGGCGTTGCAGCTCCCATTCTTTTTTGCCGCCGGCCGCCGTTTCCGGCCTCAGATTCAGACGGCCGGCACTGCCCGACTGCCCGAGAGACCCCAAGAAGAAAAAAAAAATATGTGCGGCAGGGTCCGAGCAGATAAGATCTGCCCCACCGGGTTTTCTGCATTCGACCCTTCTTCTGTGGGCCCCTTTCCTTTCGGATGAGTTTTTATGCGCGGCATATTAACGTAGGTTTCAGGCCTTCGCGCGACGCCCGGCGGTGGCCACCATTGACCCTAAATCGCGAGCCGCTTCTCTTCCGGTGCAAGGCTCCCGCGGACGAGCGTGCAGGACCGGCGAAATGGGAGACAGCGCGCAGTGAAGTGAAGCTGCCGCCCCAGTAGAGCATTGCAAAAAAAACGGGGGACGTAGTTTTCATGCGAAGCATATTAACGTAGGTTTCGTAAAGCCCCTCAATAAACTAAAAGTAGCGCCATCTCCTCTCTCCTCCTCCGGCGGCGCCGCTCCTCCTCTCGCATTTCGACCGTGGCTCCACCTACGGGGTGCGCGACTAGCGCGCGCTCTCCGGAGCAGGCGCCCTTCACAGCCAGGATTTCGCATGGCCTCAAAAATGTAGGCAAGAGGTATAATGTGGACGTCGCACTGACCACCCCGCTCAAGATGAAGGGGATCTGCCCGGCTGTTCTAAGGGAAAGAGAAGCGAAGAAGCAAGAATGTGGGGTGAAACATAGAAACCCATATGTTGGATGCAAGACAGGTGTTGTGTATATGCTTCCACTCTCTTGTGGAGCCAGTTATATAGGACAAACCGGACGGTGTATTAATAAGAGACTACAGGAACACTGTAACAACTTGGAAATTGGAAAGGACAAAACGTTTCTGGTATCCCATTGCCAGTCATGTGAAATAATGAAGAAGGAGAAGAAGAAGTGCACTCCTAAGTTTGACAGTGTTAAGATTTTATATCGCCACAAAGAGAGGATAACGAGAGAGATAGTGGAACCGTATTTTATTTCAACGGACAATAAGTGTGTCAGCAAGACGTCTCTTGCTCTTTCTAGCAGAGAGGTGTCTTTTTTAAGTGATTTTTTAAAGTAATTTTTTATGCAGCAGGTGAACCCAGGGGTCGTTTCACGTGACTGTTTCGTTTTCTTCGTGTTTGTTTTTCTGGGCCTTGGAGTAAACGGCTTAGGCTTAGTTGTGAGTCAGCGCATGTACTGTGGCTTTCTTGTTTCTTGTCCCTTGTCTTCGTGTTCGCGCTGTTTATATTAATAATGAATAAGTACCAACTCGCCCAACAAAGTATCTTGGTAAGCCATATTTCTTGTGCAACGGGCTCTTCGTGTGTCCTACAGAACCTTTCGTTTAATGACCCTGAGGTGTTAGCGCCTGCCATCGCAGTTTGTGTCTGCCAAGCAAGAAAGGCCTCTTGGTACCTCAAGCTCGGCACAGTGCCTCTGGAATTCCTGAAGACCTTTGGGTTCCTGAGGCCGTCTACTGGTCATTGCAGGAGACTCTGCCGCATAATGGTGTCTGAGATGTGGAGGCAAGCCCGCCATTTCAAGGATTGTCTACGACTCGTGTGTGAGTGCATGTATAGCAAGCAGCGTGCGTGTCGCAAGTACACAGAGTGGAGTGCCCTTAGTGAAAGATTGACGGAATTCCTTTGGAAGGTGGTTCTACCTCTGCTTCCACGGAAAAAGAAGATGAACAAAGATCAGCAAGGCAAGGTATTAAATTTCGCAGATGAAGATATACCTCTAGATATTGATAAGATGCTGAGGCTGGGTCATAAGCATGCTTTTGAGCCTAGAGTTGATGAGGCTGAACAGGTGACCATGTCACGCTGTATTGCAAATAGAGTTGAAGATCCTGATAGGTCGCGGTGCGTCCATGAGTGCTTGGAAGTGCTACAGCACACAAAAGAAGGATTAAAGGGGAAACGGTGCCCTATTAACTATGTTGCTAAATGGATGGCCTCAAGAGACCTCAGAGTTATACTATCAGATAAAGAAGGGTATTTTACTATTTTTTCTGAGAATCAGTTTCAAGAAAAAGACGAGGCTGCTGTTGAGAAGAATTTCAAAAGGTTTCCTATGAAAGCGACCATGATAAAAGAGAGGGCTATGGCGCTTCTAGATGATCTTGGGCTTGAACGGATACGTGAACAGGTGAAACAATGCAAGCAACTACATTTGGAAGTATTCTTTTCGGCAAAAACCCATAAGCCAGATGTTCCGTTCAGAGCCATCGTATCTGAGAAGAGCACGTGGCAGCAACTGGTGTCCAAATATTTGCAGAAACACCTTTCCTCGTTGACTTTATCAGACCCTCTAAGGCTACCTAACTCTGAAGCCCTTGTCGTGTTCCTCAAAGAACACAACCCAAGAAAATGTGTCGGCTTCAGCATGGATGTCAAGGATTTATATTATAGCCTCCCCCATGACTGCCTCCTTAAGCGTGTACAAATGTGCATTACAGAAGACAATAATGAATGTGACTTCATTGACGCCTCAGGTGTTAGTGTTGAAAGTTTCCTTGAACTTTTGAGGTTCTACCTGGAATCCACCTTCATAGGCTGGAAGAACAAGCTGTATAAGCAGAAGGCTGGAGTCTGCATTGGGTCGAGTGTTGCACCGGTCTTGAGTGACATCTTCTTAAAGTACGTGGACAGACACCTGAAGGATAACTTGGAGGGCTTACATTATTCCACCTTCAGGTATGTGGACGACTTTTTAGTATTAACAGACCGTGAAGGATTCAATCAACGAACGAAGGATATTATGGATGTTTTTACTGAGTGTGGATCCGGCCTGGAATTTACTGTTGAGAAACCAGTGGACGATCGGTTACAGTATTTAGATATTTTGATTCAATTCGGTGATGATCATGTTTGTTGGGAATACAACCCGAGATCGATGAAGCCGTTGCTAGACTCCAATTCAGGACATTCCAAATTAGTTAAGAATGGGATGATAAACACTTGCTTATTAAATGCGTTGAAGAAATCTTGTTACCACGGCATGGGCAAGAGTTTTGAAAGACAAGTGAAGAGAATTGCAAAGGCCGGTTATCGGGAGTCAGTTATTATTGAGGCCAGTTGCCGGGTACTGAAGAACCTTAACGCACAGACTGAAATCCCTGCCCAGCATGGGTGAGAGGAAGAGGAAGGTTGCAGTGGTACCATATGTGCACAGGATTTCGCATGGCCTCAAAAATGTAGGCAAGAGGTATAATGTGGACGTCGCACTGACCGCCCCGCTCAAGATGAAGGGGATCTGCCCGGCTGTTCAAAGGGAAAGAGAAGCGAAGAAGCAAGAATGTGGGGTGAAACATAGAAACCCATATGTTGGATGCAAGACAGGTGTTGTGTATAGGCTTCCACTCTCTTGTGGAGCCAGTTATATAGGACACACCGGACGGTGTATTAATAAGAGACTACAGGAACACTGTAACAACTTGGAAATTGGAAAGGACAAAACGTTTCTGGTATCCCATCGCCAGTCATGTGAAATAATGAAGAAGGAGAAGAAGAAGTGCACTCCTAAGTTTGACAGTGTTAAGATTTTATATCGCCACAAAGAGAGGATAACGAGAGAGATAGTGGAATCGTATTTTATTTCAACGGACAATAAGTGTGTCAGCAAGACGTCTCCTGCTCTTTCTAGCAGAGAGGTGTCTTTTTTAAGTGATTTTTTAAAGTAATTTTTTATGCAGCAGGTGAACCCAGGGGTCGTTTCACGTGACTGTTTCGTTTTTTTCGTGTTTGTTTTTCTGGGCCTTGGAGTAAACGCCTTAGGCTTAGTTGTGAGTCAGCGCATGTACTGTGGCTTTCTTGTTTCTTGTCCCTTGTCTTCGTGTTCGCGCTGTTTATATTAATAATGAACCACACACAACACTTGTGCTGTGTCGTTAGTCTGTCTCTGTGTATGTGTGTGTGTTTTTTTTTTTGCGCTCTACTCCAGCATATAAATGTCCTCTGTAGCTCAATGCAGGCCATCAGCATGGTATATATGAAAACGAAGCAATTAGTTATTGGGGTGCTTCCTTGGACTATCTTTTCAGCAGCTAGGGGTGTACTCAGTGTCTGTCCTGCTTGAAATTAGATTGAATTAGCAAACATTAAAGAACTATCAATTTGTACATGTCTGAAACAGTTCCTTCAGTATGTCAAAAGTTAGGACACAGGAAAGGCTGATAATTACCTAAATGTTCCGCCAGCACATGCTTAAATGGATGTGGCCTATCCTCTGGCTGCTCTCTTTTATTTGCACTGATGTTCTGACAGTAATAAGTACGAGTTGTAGCAATAATATACCTAAAATAAATATAATGAACATAGTCAGGACATCTAATGCAGAGAACCATCATTGACAGTCCCTTAGCTAGTGCGGATTTCAAGGCTTCAACCATGTTCTCCAGAGCAGTGGTGAACGAAGTCAGGTGTTGAGAATGAGAAATTTACAGGAAAAGGATGGCAGCAATTGTCACAGGAGAGAACAAAGTGTAGACCCATGAAAGAGGTACTTGCCTTGATGTGGAAATAGCCATGTTTAGAGCTACAGAAGTCTTCGAAAATATTCGTTAGCCAATGGAACAGTTCCTTGCACATACATGCCAAAGTTGCAAGAACATCAAGAATGTCAATTACCTGTGTGCTGCGCATGTCTCTTCTCCCACAGAGGTAGCGAACTCTATGTCTGCCATGCATTATCTAAAAAAAACAGACTGTAAGCTGAAATAATGAAAAATAAAAATCAAAACCTGACCTGACCTGAAAACATGACCCTACTTCATTTTGAATGGGCCCACTGAAAGGGTCCTGATCGTAGGCATTTCGGCTGGCGGAGTGTTTTCCAATTATCTGCCTGCTCTTCTTCCTTAGCCTACGTACGACTGCATACCAGGTTATATTATTGATATTTCACCTCTTTGAAATAAATAATTAGAAAATGCCTTATTAATGAAACTAGGCTTTTATGCTACTATGCTGAAGGTACTCGTGTTTGGTAAATACATTACTGTTCTCCATCCTGTTGTCAATTAGCCATTGTGAGAGCAAAGAAAACATTTCAGAACATTGGATGCAATGTGCTTGGCATGCATTTGGAGCGTCATTTAAAGTTTTCATGTTGGCATGTAAACTTAGTAAATATATATGTGCACTAATGTGACTAAAACTTCAAAACTAACGAGACTGGCTTCCAGCCGACTTTTCTGGAGCAGATCCACTAGGAGTAGAATAAACTGGGCATCAGTGGAGATCCAAAGCAACGTTTTCTGTATAATGTAGCACTGTTTTTCAAATACTTTACATGAAACTACATGAGCCCAAATTTAATTTGATTATGTGTTAAAAAAAAAACAAGTTTTACATGAAGATTACCCCGAGGAAAGTATGGCGGTCTGTCAGGAAGAAAGGAACCAGAACTGGCTTCTCAACTTCTGGTGTTTCATTTCGCTGTTGGCACCCTGTTCCTTTTTTGGGAGGGTTCTGTCTGACATGTATTGGCACTTGTTCAGTTTTTTTCCTTCGGCGTACATTCTATACGCAAAAAAAAAACGACTTACTGCACTTAGAAGTGAGTGCAGTACTGCAAAGTACTACAAAGTTAACAAAGCTTGCCATAATTATACCGCAGTAGTGCCCCAGGGCTGAGATCGACACAAAATGAACGATACAATAAATACTCACCGAAGAGACCTTTTCCTTTTACTTCATACTGTTCTCATGGTGTTGAAGGCAAGCATGGCGCTCTCTTCAAAATCTTTTAGCTTCTGTGCCAGAAATATTGGCCGCATGCACCTGTTTCCGTTCAACCATGAGGCCAGCACAACCTTCGTCATTGGAAGTGGTGGACCCTACAATTTCATACACATGTAAATGCTTGTAACAGATCTTGTCCTATGACAGACTGCACTGGATGCCTTCAGGTGGGCAAATGCCTGTGCAACAGCAATGTGACCATTCACCATGATGCAGTTGTCTACCGTTGATATTCCAAGGATGTGATTCTTGCATTTCGCCATGCAGTGCCGAGGCAGTCGGCACTGTGCTAGCAACAGCTGAGAATTTTGTGCCTGAGTGAGCTGGATTACTTTTGGCTCCTGAACCATATTGACAGCTACATCTTTTCAATTAATCTATTTCCCAGCTGTTGAAGAGGCCTCTCATACATCCGAAAATCTTTTTTGATATGGTGGATGTTTTGAAATTCAAATGCGCTGATTGCATCAATGGACCTTGTGCTTTCACATCTGCTCGGATATGGATGAGGTAATGCATCTGAATGACATTGTAAAAGGAAACTTTCTCGGGAGGGCTTTTACATATTGAACATGTGGGCCACACAGTTCATTATTTCCAAAGTATGGAAAATGCAGAATGCGATGCTAGAAACTTGTGGCAGAGCTAGATTCCAGTGCCTAACGCAACACGAGTGGCCCGGTGAAAAATAAGAAAAGCCAAAATTCTGCCGCCAGCCACCGGTGAATTTCGCTCAGTAATCACTGTGACGTTACCAAACTCTCGATGAATGTGGTTTTTAACTGTTCGTGGCTTTATTAATCAACCTACGTTCTTGTGGACCATCCCGAACGTCTTAAAGGCCCTGTAATTGAAACAGCAGCTTCTTAATCACCAGAGTTAGTTCCTTCGTGTTGGCCACTCGGTGAGGTATAATGGAGGGGTTCAGGGCACAATCCTGTTTTTCTTGTGTCTTGTCATCCTTGTTTCCTTTGCGCTGCACCTTTCCATGAAACACTAAGTATGACGTGCATGTAGCCGAGTGGAATGTCTTGCACCATGTCAGTTGGGAGCTCAGCGAAGACAGATGTGCCCCTGATGTGATCAAAGTACTCTTACGCTTAAAAGCTGGAGTCTGTAGTGTACAATATCCATCCGCGAGAACCTTTCCTGTCGAGTACTAACCCTCAAAGGCTCACTTTGCACAACAGCGGTGTTCACTGTGTCCTTTGAAGTACAAGATAAATGAACGGGCTGGTGCATTACAAACGATAGCCTTCAGATGAACAGAAGCACAGCAGCCTTTGACACAGATGCCGCTTTCAAAAAGACCCCTGAGCTCTGCAACAAATGGCTGGAGAAATTAGGTTGCAGATTTTGGCTTGTTAGGGCGAGGAAACTCTGCTGTAAAATTGACGAGTCATGCACCGCACTATCCAAACCTGGAGATTGGAGCTTTTTGTCAATGGCAATCCATAAGTGTTAATAACAGAACCAATGCTTCTGGCGGCTTAGGAAGGGAACCTACAGCATGCGAGAGATGCCTTTGGAGACTAAAGTGGCAGAACTGAACAGGAGGAAGATCTGCAACTGGGAGTTCCAAGCACGACCCTACGGATCGAGTTTGCAGAAGCGCGCGCGAATCGGCTGGGGGAGAAAAATGACAAGCATGTCTCCTCAAAATATTCAGCAAATCACCAAAGACCCCCCCCCCCCTCCCCCCTTCCCCCTATATGAATCTTGTGGGCCACTTCCGAGGAAAGTCGTCTTCCCACCACGGTATTGCACGCCAGAGCAGATGCCGTCAGAAGTCCATTCAGTTACTATCGAACTACCGCGAACCTCCTCTTCAATGTTTGGCACTGTCCGCACGGGTCAGTTAAACTCTCGCTGAGTGACAAACTTGCATCAGCACGCACTTCTGCCACCACGGGAAAGTGACTGGTGCATGTGCGTATTGCATTGTTTTTTTAAGAGAGGCTGTCAACGACGCCTGACATTGGTGCTACATTTTCGACACTAGCCACCAAACTGCCTTCTTGTTCATGATTACCCTTTGGCTCGTCGACTTCTCTAAAATACGCGAACACATTGATCGCTAGCCATGACGCATACATACAAGCAGCCTATCTCATTATTATCTGCTCTCCGCCATCAAGAACCAAACAAATTACGCACAAACGCATGGAGAAAAACAAACAGGGCTGCCAATTACAAAATAACTCTACACAGTATCAGAGAATGCCTAAAAAGCCGATAACTCACTGCTGTGCTGCTGGATACTTCGGATTGAGAATCTAGGGACCACACACATATATTATGTTGAGGCATGAAAAGGAAAGTAAAAGGGACCACACACAGTCAAACTATTGAATTCTATCGGTCAGCTGTCATCAAAGCAAGTGACACAAAGCTGATCGAACAGACCACAAACAAACCATGCCGGCCGAATTCTAGAGCAAAACATGAGCCACGGCTTTGACTACATTGGGGCTAAATGCAAAGCTGATTATTCTTGTGACTATCAGTTTAGCACTTGAAGTAGTCCGATGCTCTTTTTTTAAGGTTTGTTAAAACGAAATCATAAGTGCATGAAAAAGTTAGTACAGTAGGAGGTCCCAAAGTAAGACTGCCGGAGAGCCTCCCATCAGAAGTACATGAGTGTAAATACACATGTTTGGCAGAAGACATGGAAAAAATTAAAACCTATTAGTAAAATGTTTGGTAATGATTAAGTTACACAATAGTTAGCGGGCATAAGTTTTCAACAAAAAAAGGCAAAGGCATACAACAGGCAAAGCGCAAGAGCTTGATGGAAAGCACAAGACATAATAAAAACGGTCACGGAGGAAAATCAAAATATTCAAAATGACAAAAGGAAAGCACAAGACATAATAAAAACGGAAGCGAAGAAAAATAAAAATATTCAAAACGACAAACACTTTGACCGTTTGCTTTCGGAGTGGAGAACACAAAATGTGATGAAGGCAACCTTAGGTAAGTGATGAAGCTGAATGATTCGATATGTTTTTAGTAAAGTATAGAAAGCGGGCTGCAAACGTGCTGATATAACTGCTAGCGGTAATGAATTCCAAGTTTTTATGACGGAGAAAAAAGTAGTTCGTTTTACATAATTTGTGTTCACCTATCGTAGTAGCATATTGCTCTGTTCTGAGAATCGAGTCTTATTACTATTAGCGAGGAGAGATGCAGTAAACAGTGAAGTTGATTATTATCATTGCGGGCGCGGTAAATTAGAAGACCTAACCTAAGATTAAGGAGGCATTTTAAGGGGAAAATGTTGACATCAGAGTAAAGGGGTGATGTTGTAGAGGACTTGAAATTATTTGTTCCCCAAATAAGTTTATGTTATCTTATTTATTAGTTGATCATATTTTATTGTTAGCCAAGACAATGCTCCAGTCAGAAAAGGATGATTGATGTAAACAAACATGGCGGAGAAAGTGGAGTCGTGGACATATAGGGGAAACATATGTACGTACGGGCATGGAGGATGCATTCGTGGTTCGTGACTAGAACAGAAGGCTTTTATTTAACAAGCAGGGACTTAGCGAACATGGCGAATATAATAAATGGGCGCAGTAAACCTGCTGAAGCACCAGGGCAGAAGAATGCATTATTGGCATCACTTATATGGTGTGTATAAGTGCTACTGAGATAGCAGCTGTCCAGACAGTTTCTCAAAAGAATTTATTATTGAAAAACGCAAGCTTTAGAATAACCTTCTTTATTCAATTGTGCACTGGATTTCTTCGTGCGATATTCTTATTACTAACTCATTCGCTCACGAATTTCAACTTTTGCTCCCTCTGGGAGGCTCTCATTCTCTTAGTAATCTTCTCCAGTGGCCACAAGCAAATCTGCAGCGCGTTTTACTGCCTAAAAAAGTGATTTTTCAACTTTGCCCGCATCTGAACATCGATCTAATGAAGGAAGATTGGGCGTCTTGAATCGGATGTCTGCTCTCGCACGCGTTTCCATCTTCCTGCAGGTGTCCGGATTCGGCTTCGGACGTACGGATTCTAACCGGACGTCTGTCGGACATTCTTGACAACGTGGGTGTGGGTATAGCTGCTCCCGAACCAGCTATATGATAATTATTGCTTCCCTGGTCCCAGGAGTCGACCTCGGGTCGTCAGCACCTTGCGCTCAGCAATGTTCATGCCATAGACCTTTCCCCCTCCCCCTCTTAAAACCATTGCGACGAATGTCATCAGGCACCACTGTGCCTGAGCCGACGCAACAAGGAGTGCCGCTGCGCGCTCCTAACTAGATTCAGCCTCTAGTAGTCTTGCACCACCAGTCCCTTCGGCGGCTCTTTGACGGCTTACATCTTGTCGCTCAGGGAGTGGTTGCGACTGCGCATAAGGATAGCCGCTAAAAGTGACCCGACTACACAGGACACCACACTTCTCAGACGCAGAATTGTGATCAGGTATTTCTCTGTTTACAGATCCCTTACGCAGGCTCATGCTTGCCGTGCGTAGCTCCTGCTTTCGCGGCGCTCTACCGCGGTGCCAGACCATTGGTGCGCTTTATTATAAATAACCTTGAAAGGAATTTACTTTTGCTATCAAAGTACTTTTCTAAAGAAATTTATTACATTACTGAATTACCTTATTAGAAAAGTAATTCATCATCATCATCATCAGCCTGATTATACCCACTGCAGGGCGAAGGCCTCTCCCATATTTCTCCACTTAACCCGGTTCTGTGCAAGCTGCATCCACTTGACCCCTGCGAACTTCTTAATCTCATCCGCCCACCTAACTTTCTGCCGCCCCCTGCTACGCTTTCCTTCCCTTGGAATCCAGTTTGTTACCCTCAGCGACCATCGGTTATCCTCTCTTCGCACTACATGTCCTGCCCATGTCCATTTCTTCTTCTTAATTAATACTAGAATGTCGGTAACTTGAGTTATTTCTCTGACCCACTCTGCACGCTTCCTATCTCCTAATGTTACCCCTACCATTTTTCGTTCCATAGCCCTC
Source organism: Amblyomma maculatum (assembly GCF_055883805.1). NCBI lineage: Eukaryota > Metazoa > Arthropoda > Arachnida > Ixodida > Ixodidae > Amblyomma > Amblyomma maculatum. The sequence goes on from NC_139346.1 coordinate 30,072,455, forward strand.
TGGGTTGTCCTCAACTTAAGTAGAACTCTCTTGGTTAGCCTCCACGTTTCAGCCCCATAGGTGAGTGCAGGCAAGATGCAACTGTTGTATACTTTCCTTTTGAGCGATACCGGTAAGCTGCTAGTCATAATCTGCGAGTGCTTGCCAAATGCGCTCCATCCCAATCTTATTCTTCTTGTTATTTCCTTTTCAAGGTCCGGATCTGCGGTTACTACCTGTCCTAAGTAGACATATTCGCCTACTACTTCCAGTATTTCGCTACCTAATGTAAACTGCTGTTCCTTCCCGATGCTGTTGAACATTACCTTAGTCTTCTGCATATTGATTTTCAAGCCTACCTTTCTACTTTTCCTGTCCAGGTCATCAATCATTATTTGCAGTTCATCCTCCGATTTGCTTAGCAAGGCAATGTCTTCAGGAAATCGCAGATTACTGAGGTATTCTCCATCTACCCTTATCCCTAACTGCTCCCATTCCAAGTCTCTGAATACTTCCTCTAAACAAGCTGAGAATAGTATTAGAGAGATTGTATCTCCTTGTCTAACTCTTTTCTTTATGGGAAGTTTGTTACTTTCTTTATGCAGAACTATGGTTGCTGTGCAGCCACTATATTTATCTTCCAGCACTTTCACGTACGGTTCGTCTAACCCCTGATTTCGCAATGCCTGCATCACCGCCGAGGTTTCAACTGAGTCAAATACTTTTTCGTAATCAATGAATGCTATGTATAAGGGCTGGTTATATTCCGAGCATTTTTCTCTCACCTAATTGATGGTATGGATATGATCGATAGTAGAGTACCCTTTCCGAAACCCTGCTTGATCCTTTGCTTGATTGCAGTCTAAGATTGTCCTGATTCTATTAGCGATTACCTTAGTAAATACCTTATACGTAACAGACATTAAGCTGATTGGTCTGTAATTTTTAAGGTCCTTAGAGTCCCCTTTCTTGTGAATGAGGATAATGTTTGCATTCTTCCATGGTTCCGATACTGTCGATGACACCAGGCACTGCGTATACAGGGTGGCCGGTTTTTCTAGCACGATATCCCCCCCGTCCTTAAGCAAATCTGTAGTTATCTGATCCTCTCCAGCTGAGTTCCCCCTTTTTTAAAAGTAATTCATCACATTAGAAATTAATCAGAAAAGTAATTGAATTATAATAATGTTATTACTTCAACTGATTAGTGCCATGTCTGTCGCAGTGATACAAACAGCATAATACCCTTCAGAAAGCTGATGCACCCTGAGACAGTTTTGTGATTTCTTTGTTTCGTTCTGTACTATGGCACTTCCAACATAGTCTTTAGTTTTTGAGCGATCTGTATAAAACGCGGTGTGATCCCTGTTTTTACTTTAGTGCCAGGTATTGTAATATGAGCTGTGTGGTGAGTGCGTTTCTGAAACTGCTAGTGGGTTGGGTCAAAAAATCGGCCGGGGCTTAGCTTTGGTTAAGCCTGGTAGATTGCGAAAGCAATACATCTTGGCTACGCCTTAGCACAGCTTATGGTTCTTCACTGGTGAATGAACATGTGGACACAGAGTCAGCTTCGCTATTCAGAGCATCCATCATGCTCCAGTCTGGATCATCGTCAGATGAACAGGATTCACGAGAAGATCGACGTTCCCGCCTAGCTGCATCTTGAGCACGCTGTCGAGCGAGACGCTCTTCACGCTGTTCATCTGTCTCCGTAGCTCGCCGTTGCTTCCTAGCAGCAGCAAGGCAACGCGTCTTCTCTTGCGGAGGCAGGGCGACTGACTTGGCAGACCGTGAACGCGAGTATATACTCCCGGCTCCGCTACCTACCTCTCTATTCTGACGTGAAAACTCGACTTGGTAGCGCCCTAACTCTCACCCTGGTATGACGTCAGAGGTCATTCTAAAGTCAAACGTGGCGACCGGCCGCTGTTACGCGAAAGGTCGTTTATGAGCGTAGTATTGCTTTCGCAGTAAGACTGCGGCGAGGGTGTGCCACGGCGGGGACATTTCGTTTCGCGGCAGTGTCGAGAGGCCGTGCTCAGATGAGACTCCTTAGGAGGAAAGCGTTCACAAAGCTGCGTCGGCTACCAAACGGGAGCACGGGGAGGGAGTACAGTGCGAAGCTGAACGCCGGACGTGGGCTCTGCGTTCGTGTAGCAAAATAGCGCATTCCGAATGCACTGCAGCGCGCCAGAGTCGGCGCCCGTGTCTTGTCCCCCTGCGTGCTCTGACATTTATTTGTTTTTAGGTATCTCACAACCTTCTTATACGTTAACTACGACCTACGCTCAATGACGAGGTCCGGAGTGGTTATGCAAACCTATAGGTTCTTTGACCTGCACTGGCACCTAGCTGCGGTGCTCCCTTCAGAATGCAGCGCTGCGTTCGGCATTGCATCCCGGGATGAAATGCGTGCTTTCTGCAATACATTTATTAGTCTTAAGGAACATTTGGACAGTACGCCGATGTTTACGGAACGATGCGCAGCGAACAGTCAGGCTCCCCCGAATGCCCCAGCGAGTGTCCGGCGGTTAGAACCAAATAATGCCAATGAGTGTTTTGGAAAAAAAAAAAAGAAAAACTACCTTTGGGTTCTTCCTGAAAAATAAAAATCGCTCAAAAGACAAGAAAAAAAAGAAGGAAGGCTACATGACGAGCGCTCACATATAAAGATTTATCCCTAAACCTGTGGTATATAAAGGAAGAAGAGAGGAGGAATTTTGAGCTTCGTTCGCAAGTTTGTTTAGTTTTTGCCATTTCCTTTGGATTCGCGCGCGATGCTTCTCCTTATTGCATTATGTACCTCCGTTTTATGAATAAAGAATTATTTATTAGCGCACGTACTGAGCCTTTCTTTCTTCAGGTCTCTCGTCTTTGTGTGTGTTCTCCGATATGTACATTTGCCAACTAGCCCAACTAAAGGTTCTACTCAGTCATAGTTCCGGTTCTATTTGCCCATTAATGGGAAAGCATCGTTAAGCTGTAAACATGCAGTTGAATCGCCGATAGGAAGCGTAATGCACAACATGAAGATCGCGTTACAAAAACGCAACGTATTATTCTGCCGGGTTCCCAGTCATGTTGGGATTAGGGGCTGGGATCAAGGGGTTGAGAGAGCAGACGCGTGTGCTCCGCAAACGAGAGCCATGGAAATAAAATATGTGAACTTTCCACACAGGGATTGCGTAATGTTGGTGCTCAGCAGACTAAGAGCCATGTGATAGAATGCTTGGGAAAATGAACCAACCAACAAACTCCATAATGTAAAACCTATTGTAAGAGAATGAAAATCATGCCGACATCAGGAATGTTTTATCAAAGTTATTTTATGTCGTCTACGCATAGGGCACAGACACATCACCCATAGTTTCCTTGCTAACTAAAAAAGAGAAACCCATGTGTGCATTGTGCGGTGATTCGCTCACATTTATTCTCATTACCACAATTTGGGGAACTGAAGAAAATATATTTTACTGTATTTTATAATAAACGCATTGCTTTTCGTTCCGTATTGCTTTTATGCGAACAATCATTCATCGACTTTTTTATCTTGTTTTCACGTTTCAAAAGAAATCCAAGGTCAAATATAAGTATTATAATATCTGCGCAGTTAACATAAAAGAACGTTTAACTTTCGTTTATGCGCCATAAAACCTCACGTAACTAATAATACGAAAGCGGTGCTACATCAAGAAAACCTCGCATGCTAGTGCGGAGATGTCGGTTATTCTGCTGCCTCATTTTGTGTCGCTACGCCTTCACTTTATGACCACACGTGCTTGGGTAATATGGATGACAACCACCAAACACTGCGTGCATATAGGGCAGCTGTAAATGTTACTGTGGAATCCGAACTTTGCTGGAATTTTCATCGCGTCATATAAATTCCACAGCAAAGAAACACAAGACGAGCGCTGCTGTGTTTCTTTGCTGTGGTGTTCGTCTTTTGCGCAGTTTTTCCATCCGATATGTTCCACCAACTCGCCCGTTTGGCTGTAGTGTTGAACTTCATATAAATTCACGGCGCGGACACGTTAGTTTGTTCGTGAGCGTTACAAAAGCGGTGGAAATCAATAAGAATAAATGGGCATGGGCACGGCATGTAGTGCGAAGAGAGGATAACCGATGGTCGCTTAGGGCAACAAACTGAATTCCAAGGGAAAAAAAGCGTATCAGGGGGTGGCAGAAAATTAGGTGGGCGGTTGAGTTTAAGAAGTTCGCAGGGGTCAAGTGGATGCAGCTTGCATAGGACCGGGTTACTTAGAGGAATATGGGAGAGGGGCTGAGGATGATGATGATGACAAATCGGTGTGGGGCGAGACACAGAGGGCATAGTGCATAAGGTGAGTGCCGTAACGGAGTTTCCGTAAAAGTCAGGCGCTAGCTTCTTATACAAGGTATTTATTCTTATTTATGCGGCTGTATCAACAATGCTTATGAATAATGAAAAAATGAAAATAGCGTATATTTGTTCGTAATGCGCTTCCAGCTTTCCTGCTAATAATGGTAGACATAGCCTTGTTTGTGGGCCGATCACTGGCAGGAACCTTCGTCATCGTCCACTGTGGCGCATAGGGCTTCCAACTGCTATTCGTCGTTTACCGGTCTATATACATGTCTAACATCTGACTCGCGAACGAGGTGAGGCTTTTAGCGAAAGTTTTGCGGAGACGATGAGGGCTTCCTACTATCGGGTTATCGATACCTGCTGCATATAGCCGCAGTAACTAAACATTACGGTAACTGTATTAGTTTGGCAGTAGCCAACACTGTGTTACTTTTAGACGGCAAAGTTAGCTAAACGTTAATGATTATCACTACCGCTATCTCTGTCTCCCATCATTGTTAACCATTATTGTCCTTTCTGTTGTTTAACCCTCTCCAAGCGTAGCATGGTTGAACATTTGTCCATCAATGAAGTCTTGAATATTATGAGGTAAAGTCCCCTCTCTTTCATACCGGCAGCGCGATAAAGAGGACAAGAGAAGAAACATATAACGAGGAATACAGCGCTGTGTTTGTCGTTATATATGTTTCTTCTCTTGTCGTGCTTATCGCGCTGTAGATATGGAACATTGTCACCAGCTCGCTCAACAACTCACCTTGTCGCTCTCCATAGACAAGCAGTCGCTTGGAATTTCCTTTTGGCTTTCCAGGAGATATGCGCAAAATGAAACCAAGCCTGTCAAGTGACACCTTGTAATGAGTCTAGTTTAAAGACAGTAAAAGTTCTTACGATAGAAAAGCAAGGGAAATATGGCTAACGGCATTATTCAGACCTTGGCCAATATACCCCTCTTATAAGTATATAGAAGGTTTCTTGCAAACTATTTCAGCAGCGGTTAGGGTGCACAATAGGCTTCAGTTACGATCAGCACTGCAGGTAAATTACTGTGATAATGACAATAAATCAATCCGCCTTCATGATGTAAAGGACTAGAAAGGCAGCTTTCCAAGCGGCAAAAAAACATTACGTTGCTTTTGCATGATAAAATTGAGTGAGGAAGCTGTGTTAGGAAAACCGATCATTGCGGCGTAAGGGTGCATGCGTGGGTTGACCTCACTGCCGAGCAAACGCCTTTTTTTCTTGCCGCAGGGGTGTTTTCTGGTCGCCTTCAGGTTTCCTTTCTTAGGCCTTGTCCTGCGGCGTGCCTTCCACCCAAGCTCAGAGAACAGTGCGAAAAGTCCGAGCATCAGTCCAAGCGCCCACACCACAAGGAGTCCGTAGAGGTCCTTCAGCTGGAGAGCACGGTAGCAGCCGTGGTGGCGGCGGCAATGCGTTGCTTCCTGGAACCCGGTTCTAATCGCGTTCTTCGTCCGTGTTAGCTTTAGAGCCAGGGGCGACACTCCAGTTTCTATCAGTCTTCGGGACAGCTGTGCGAAAGCCGTCATGTAAGGGGAAGCCTTGGGCACAATCAGGACTACGTGAACTAGAAAGAAGTTCTCTTCGGCCCTTACGGCCCCTTTGAACTCTTTTCCTGCGTAAAAGCGAGCTTCTTGCCTGTTTGTGATGAAGACATGCGTGCCTTTGGCGACCTTCTCGAGGCAGCACGTAGTTGTCTGACAACTGCTTTCTCGCAGATTTTCTTCAAAGTGTTCTTTGAGGACGCGGGAGCGCTTCAGCAGGTGGGCCGACAGGATGTCGCGGAAGTAACGATTGTTCTTTATACACAGTTTGACACTGTTTCTCTCGAGAGCATAAGACAGCTGCTCCAAAGTCGTTATGGGCTCAGCTTTAGGAGGAAAATTCGTGTACGATGTGAGGACGCCGATAAATCCCGCGGAGATGATAACGGCAAACATAAACCAGAAGGCTACGAGAATCCTTGCGCTACTGTGCTTTGGGAGTCGTACGTCCGGAGCGTGGTTGACGAGCGCAGAGGACAAGTAGAAGAACAGCTCCGTGGATTCCTCCATTATGTCATAAGCCTTGTCGACCGCGGCAGCCGAGTGCGTCGTTATAACCGTCACGAGGAGAAGCAGATATACGCCCAGGGATGCCCACACGGCAGCCCACAGGGCTCGGCTGAAAGGCCTCCCGATAATAGTTAAATCGGTGATCGACGCAGGCACAGGGGAAAGAAACGTCAAAGAATCGTAGCGGGCGAATCCAGCGATCCCAAGGCCGTACCAGATTGTTTCTGTCAGGTATATTTCGAAAGTACCTAAATCCATCTGCTTGGTTTGAACCGCGCCGACCGCGCCAGTGAACAGGAAGTTTTCGTTGATGCGTCCGAACTTTTTGAAATGTCCTGTTGTAGAGACTCTAGCGTGGCTCTTTCGAACAATGCTCTCTGCAATCGTAGTTTGCGGCTCTAGGCGCGTGTTTCTGAAGTCCTTGACAGTTTCTACGCTATTCTCGTTGACAAGTCTGAGAATCGTGAGGTTCGCTAGAGGCCTGTCGTCAAAGGCCCTATCACCTGGTCCAAAGAAACGGCGTACTCCATGAGAACAGTTGACGTAGGTATCCAGCGCAACGTATGATGAAGAGGCTGCCACAAAAGCACCATAGCATCCGATGCTTTGAAAAATTTTAGTCATGGTTGACTCTTTGGGGGCTTCCCTTGCCAAGAATATCCAGCGCACATGTAGAAAAGGCATGTCGTAACTGTGGACATGCGACAGCAGATGCCCTAAAGATGGTTCCCAACAGGCGACCAGGAGGTTTACCTTATGACCTTGCACTTTATTAACTTGGTGTAGAAGCTTCTGCATTCCGGATGAATTCCAAATCGAGTAAGGGACCGACAGCTGCCGGATTACCTCATGCGGGGAGTGTTGACAGTTGTGAATGACGTTGACTTGATGATTCTTCTTGACCACGCCACTTAAGTTGTCCAGCACTCTTTTTTTCCAAGAACTATGGGCAAGCGCCACTAAGGCACAAGATATCGTCACCATGAGCGGAAGATTTCTAGGATCCATTTTCGCACACGGCCGTGAGCAAACAAGGTCTTCCAGCATTTGTCCCTGTTCAAGGAAAACGTTCTGACAAAGGTACTGTCGCCATGGCAATCACTACTTACGTAAACACAAGGGAAAGCCGAGGAGAGCAGGTTCTGCGTCAATATTGGTCGGTCATTGTTATAGAAGGAAGATGCATTAGGGACTTCCGACTTGTGGCCTTTCTTTTAGCGCCATTGTTCCCGCACTCTCTTGATTACCGCTGAAGTTGGTGGTGCTAGCTTTACGCTAGTGACAAACCTTCCGAGACGTAGATGGTGGTGCATTGGAGATGGGTGACGCCTTATATACCAATACTCAAGGCTCCGTACTATAAATGTTTGTCTTTCATCATGCCCATGGTCTAGTATGCGAATGGCGGGTTATTGCAGTAGTTAGTATCGAATGTTCGAACAAGTTTGTTTGGATTGATGGACATAACTACGGCGCGAAGAAACGACGCTTGTAGTAAAGCACGAATACACGCGGCCAAACATTACTTAACGGCATTCTTTTGGTAAACGTCATTGCTCTGCGCATCATGTATTCCCGAACATTTCTGTAATTGTCTTGTCAATAAATGACTCTAAGGTCGTTATCGACATGATGAAATAGTTGATACAACAGCACCACTTGCGTGATATAAAGGCGCACAAAGGTCGTACAGAATAATTAAAAACAAATCACGCTCATACCTGTTGTACAGACTGTTTGCTGAAATATGTTTCGTGCAACCAGTGACTGATTTGATAATCAGATTGATTTGTGGATGATTTGGAGGCAGAGGAGGTATGATGCGTACAACGGCCTGGTTTATTGTCCCACCATCGCTAAAACCTTCCATCATTTGGCATGCTATTAGCACAGCAGCGTCCTTCCGCGGTCACATTGTCATTGAGGGCTGGAAAATAATGAATCGCTATCCCACGGACGCTCCTCTGTTTTGTCACTACTAACGAGCGCGTCCCGGGACACACACACACACACACACACACACACACACACACACACACACACACACACACACACACACACACACACACACACACACACACACACACACACACACACACACACACACACACACACACACACACACACACACACACACACACACACACACACACACACACACACACACACACACACACACACACACACACACACACAGACACACACACACACACACACACACACACACACACACACACAAACACGGCTGCTGAAGCGCCGCAAAACAACGAATGCAAATGGAGAATTCTTTCGGTAACACGCAACATCGGATAGCTATGTGGAGCTTTTGCTCTCAAACGAGGCGGCAGTTCGTAAGGTGATGTAATCATTCAACATTTCTGCCTTTGTTTATGCTGTAATTGAGGTCCATCGCTTCTTTTATTTGCCTTTTGAGTGAGGCGCGCCTTGTTCTGGCAGCTGCACAGCGCAGCCGTGACATTATTGGATATTTTATGAAAGGCAGGGTCCAGGGTACCAACACGTTGGTTACTCCAGAATTCGATTAAAAATATCGAGGCTCAAAAGGTTGTCACTGAATGACGGCACACTTCTCAGTAGTGCGTTAAAATGGTCAGAAAAGTTGTTTGACTAGCTCGATTTTGTTAACCTTTATTGGCTGATATATTTGTGGACGTTCCTTCCACATGCGCTTCAAATAATCAGCCTGTGCGGCACGCATGTCTCAAGAGCTTGTCTTTATCTTTATTTTTATTTATTTATTTATTTACTTACCCTCAGAGGCGCGTCGGTGAAGAATCATTATTGAACGATTAAACATAACAAATAACATGGTAAGACATGGCAACTCCTAATTATCGGATATTGTCATTAATGGAAACAAATTCGGAAGGAAGGCGATTCTAATTTCCTGAAGTTCGAGGTAAAAAAAAAGAGTAAAGAAAGGCTCTAATATGACATGGGGCGGTACCAACTTTAAACGACGGTCAACACGTACAGATATGTGATGTAAGTGAATATTAAATTCAACACAGGGGGTGGGGTGGTAATGAAGCCTACGAAAAACGTTTAGAAGCAAGTGTTGCAAATTGAGGTGCCCACGCTTTGTAAAAAGGGAGCATGAAGGCGAATGGAGCAGTTCTGCGGGAGCGCTGCTGCGAAAGGGCCATGCTGTCGGTCGGTATCGTATTTGTGGCGGCTCGTGGCATATGCCGAGGCATGTTTGGACCACACGTTCCTTTGGGTCATCGTCCCTCCTGGTCCAGCAGGCAAAGGGGCATTAGTGACCAGCATCGAGACGGTGGATAATACATTACGCGATGCTGTTGGCTTCGTATTCTGCAGTAATCATTGTGTTACATGAAGGATCAAGTGGCTGTGATGAAAAGAATTAAAATATTACGAAAAAGATTTGTTCCAGTCCGGACATTTGCCGGGGGGTGCCTGGGCAGCGGTGGCAGAAACAAGGACACAGTGAGCAGCCAGCAAGAGGAAATAAAAGAGGGGGCAATGGAAGACAGGACAGGGTATGTGTATGGTGAAATAATAATATTTAAAAAATTATTTTCTATTTTATTGTGTTACACGAACGTTACGTTTGCGAGTTATTGCTTTTTTGGACTGCAGCTATGCAAGTGACATTGTAAAGCGGAGCTGCACGAACACCTTTAAGCCTTTCTTTCTGTCCGGAATAAACCTTTAGCTTTATCCCATGCTTGTGGCACTTTAGTAAAGAAAACTAGAAAACTGAAATAGAAAACATTTCGAGCACGAGCCGGGATTTCAACCATCTCCGTTACGCACCACAGCCCGTCACAGTAGCCAATATTTCACGGCAGACATTTTTGAGCATGGTATTGATGACACTGAACATGTGTATATATTGTTGCGAATGAGAAGATCGGCAGTGGCACAAGAGGAGCCCTCGCGCTAGGCCAGACATTAAATCATCGTTCATCCTGTCGCCATGTTGTGCCGTCTCTTTGCTTGTCCCCACGTAACATTTTGGTTGGAGGTGCGGCGTACGTCATCCCCATCCTCGCCTTAGAGCATCGACGCCATCTGTAAGCGCCGGGACCATCGACCGAGAGCCCTGGGACATCTGTACTGTGAAAACCTGCGCCGAAATAAACACACCACAAGAAAGAAGACGGGACAAAGGCGCTATTTTTCGCCGAGCAGCTTCGCCCCAGCCCTTCCTGCCCAGACCCGACCAACTACCACCGCCCAGCCCTCAGCTCGGATCTGAAGACAAGGAGAACAGACAGACCAACCAGACCCGAAACGAAGGACCCGAAAGACCCGAAGGAACCGGACATGTACACGCAAACCGGCCCAGCCGCTTGTCGCGACCTAAAGCGATCAGTCCCATTGCTGATGGATGGTTGAACAGTCCCAGGGGAGGCGGATCACCCAAGCATCATCGTGTTCATCGTCATCGTGGTGGCAAGCGCATCGTTCTCTTCTATCTTTTCTTGAACATCTACATCATCAGGTCACCACAGACTTCAATGAAACGATCGGGAGGATAGCTCGGTGGCCTTCGGAAGCGTTGCGAACGGCAGTGGCGCGAGAGGAGCCCTCGCGCTAGGCCAGATATTAAATCATCGTTCATCATGTCGCCATGTTGTGCCGTCTCTTTGCTTGTCACCACATAACGATATACATGAACTATTTACAGTGATTTCATGAACCGTCACAAATAACACGTAAAAATGAACAGTAACGGAATTATATCGGAGGCAAGGCAGATACTTTCACCTGTGTGCCAGTGCGGTTTAAAGAAAGTTTCAATGAAGACATTTTATGTCCCTTGCGCATTGGACATGCACACACACACAGTAAAGCTTTTGGTTCGGTGTTGATGGATCACTGCCTTGTCGTGGCGGAGGGGCTTGCGAAACTCGATGAAGTCGTGAGCTCTGCTGTGTAGGGCCACCCAAGATAGACAGGTCACGGCAGAGAGTTCTGACAAAATGTGATTGACTGGAGGAGGCATGGGCGAACCGAACAAAGGCGAATCACCATTGGTGATGTCACTGGCGATTAGACGACAGGCTAGCGTTTTTTTTATGCAAACAAAGTTGGTGCAAACTTAGAAAGTAAGTCTTAAAGAAACACTTGACACAATTAAATCTAGGCGATCAGAAATGCATCGAAGTAAAATCTGTTGAGTCAATTAACTTTTAGAAAACAAAAGAGAACACGTTTCGGTTTCGGGTGATGGATTTGCATCGCTTCCGCGTTCCGCGCATGTTTGGACGAGTTTACCAGACAAACCCCCGTTCTCAGTGCGAGAAAGCAGGGCATGAAGAAAAGCGGTTTTATTTTTTCACAGTGTGCATGCAACTTAACACCACACACACACACACACACACACACACACACACACACACACACACACACACACACACACACACACACACACACACACACACACACACACACACACACACACACACACACACACACACACACACACACACACACACACACACACACACACACACACACACACACACACACATATATATATATATATGATCATGGAGTGCAGGCATAGATTGAGTCATGCATTAGGATTGAAATGCAGAATGTTGTTTACTTGTGTAATGGCGCAACGTTGCTCTGCAATGTTGTTCGAACGATGACAGATGGTATGTTATGCTAACCAACTTCTGAGAATGTGACTGCAACATTGGCAGATAGTGTGTTATTTTAACCAACTTATGGAAACATTGCTGCAACGTTGTAGTAAGTTGCACAACATTTGAAAACATTGGCGGTATTGTAGCAACGTTGACGCGACATCTTGTGCTACTAGGGAACGGCGATGGGTATTCCGGAATTTGCCGAGTGGTCACCGAGAAAAAACTTGTTGGGTTAAATTTGAACGGTATGAAAATTCGGTGCGGGCTGGCCGGCGCTCTACACTTGTCCCTCAGTTTCCAGGGCACCGGTTCGGAGAAAACTGAAAATACACAGAAGAGAGTCTCAGAAACCACACCTGAGGGTCGATCTCGCCGCTGCCGAAATCGATGTCATTCACGTTTTTTCAACAGCGGCTGCTGAATGAAGCCGCTCGTCAAATAACAGTTGGCTTCGAGAGACTTCTTCGCCTTTAGTTGTTCGTGAATGAGCAGGAGAAAATAGCAGACGACAGCGCGGAGTTACTCGCGCTCCCACAGCACTGCGCGAGAGCTATTCGCGCGGGCAGCGCGGGGCGCTGTTGCCCAGAGTTGTCAGTTGTCAATGGCTTGTGAGTGGCTGTCAGTTGGGCGTGGCGGTCTGTGGCGGGTTTGCACTGTTGCTACTGCTGCGTTCGTTTGCTGAAGCATTGCGGTCCTAACTGTGATCGCGCTTACTCAACGTCAACTTCGTAAAATTGCTACTTTGAATCCTTGGAGAACTTTTCGGACTGCTGCCTCTTTGCTCCCGGTGCGTGTAAAAAGCCGAAGCTAATGGAGCGTAATTGTAAGCGCACTAAAGCGCTAGAGGAAAGTGACGAACACCTTCAATATTTCGCACGTTACTAATGAGCTCTTGCTGTCTGTTCCCCGTGACTTTGTGTACTAGAGATATAGCTGCACGTACTGCAAGCATCGGGCTAAGATGATCGGGCTAAAGAACGGTGTGACGCCCAATCGTGCCTGCTTCGCGGCCGTACAAGTCAGTCCATTAAACCTCGTTGAGCAGTAAAGTTATTCTATTAATCGCTTTCCTTCGGCGTTTTAATGAAATACATGTTACGCTGTGCAGACTTGGGTACCGCAGTATGGCTCGAAAGCTTTTCGCTACACAAATAAAGGCGAAAAGAAAGTGTCATTCGTGAAGAATCCGAACTATGAAAGCGCTCCTCGCGGATGTAAGCAAAGCAGCGGAAAACACTGACGTAGGGTTCACGTCTACGGGGTGTTACAATATTAGGGAGTTTTAGAATAGGGGAACCCAAGGCTTGGGGCCCCCAAGAAAATAGCGTGCCGTGGCGCAACGTTCGAGCCGACCGGCGAGTTTTAGAATAGGGTTTTACCGAAGCAGCGGAGCGGGGCTTGCGTTTGTCGATTGCAGCGCCCAGACGGTAAACAGTGAAAAGCATATAAATATATAAAAGCCAACAATGCTATTTTATTAAAAAGAAACTGCTGTCATTGTACAAAGCTATCTTAAAAATACCAGTTATATAAACTCTTTTCTTCAGACAAGACGAAATCGGCCAATCTTTACCAATCCGGGCTGTGGGGAAACCTCATTTGAACCTTCCGCGCTTTCCGACGCCTGGTCCCCATGGCAACCAAACGAGGCGAACTCGCTAAGCCTAGCGGCGCGGTAAATCCGGAATCAATCAGAAAATATGGGGCGTTTTATCGCTTAAATTTGGTGGTGCGGGCATCATGAGACATAGCACAAGCTTCGTTGGCCTTTCGTTTGCCTTGAACGCGTGACACCATGGAGCGGTAACGACGAATGTGTGTCGAGGCGAGCGGCCGCCGCTTGGCCGGACGCCGCCATTGTTCCCCGACCCTATCCGGCGATAGGGTCCTCGCTATTTCGCCGAGATAGGGTGACCGTCGTCCGCTGACCCAAAAACCCAAGGCCCGCTTGGGTTCTGCGCATGCGCACTCGCACCCCGCTATTACCCTATCCCCCTAACCGATAGGGTCCCCCTATTCTTAAACTCCCTATTCTATAGCACACTGTTAAGCGCGCGTTTGAAGTTCCCTGGTCGCGGCCAGAGATAACTCTTGAAAAGACTGCCATATGTGTGTGTATTTTTGCTGGAGTTTGTGTGTGTTTGTAGGCCAACGGAGCGGCTGTGGCAGACGCCTCCTCCCTCTGTACTGTCCCAACTTGTGAGGTGGCCTGCGAGCTGGCGCCGCACGGACAACCAGCAGAAAAGAGCGTCGCTCCCGAAGACATCTGATCTGCCTGCAACCATCCCTGCCGAGCCAGCGAGTCGGCTTCTGAGAATTCGACGGGCGCTGGCGGTCAACATTTGTAACGGGGGTGGAAGGTGTCTGCACCAGCCACAAACAGCCGCGGCGAAACGACGGGGGAAGTGAGGATTCCCCAGGAGCCTGGCGAGGAGGAATTCGAGGGAGAGAACGACTTTGAAGCGTCCGAGCGACGCGGCAAAACAGAGACTCGTTTTGGGTGCCGTGACGAGAGGCCGCACTCTTACTGAAGTGAAGTTGTGCTGCAATGTGTATATAGTGTAAATAAATTTTGTATTCTGCAATTAGGGTGAATTCCGGTCCAGGTTAATCGGGAGAGGAATGAAAATTTGAAGAAAAGAAGAAGAAAACAACCTGATATTTTATAATCACATCATGCCACATCGCGATAACGCTTCTCAGTTTCCTCCGTCCTGTGAATCCACCTCATGTCAACACTGACATGCGTCCACCGGGCAGCGAATCCCCCTGAAAAAAAAAAAAAATGAAAAGAAAAATGGCGAGAGACGCTTCCCTTCTTCGCTGTCACGTGCCAACAGTCTTCACACTGTGCGATGGCGTCATGTAAATGAACCTATTCCTATAGCTGCTAAGCCTACTTTTCACTCCCAGTGGGCCGCAGCGCCCGCGAGTGCCCCTTTGTTGTAAACACGGTGCTGGTTTATACCAAGCACGCCAAGGACACCGAAATCCTTGAGCTCACAATTCGGTCTGACGCTTAGTTTTTAACCAATAGCTTATACAGCTCGTTCGGTCGAAAAGCCATCGGTAGTAGTAGTAGTAGTAGTAGTAGCAGTAGTATTCGAGTAGTAGTGGTAGTAGTAGCAGTAGTAGTAGTAGTAAGTAGTAACTAGTAGTGGTAGTGGTGGTGGAGGTGATGGTGGTTAAAATTAAAAATAATTAAAAATGAAGAATGCATTTTATGGCGTGAAACTGCTCAGAACAAAAAGCCGATGTTTGCTGTTGGTAAGTATAGGGGTATAAAATGGAAACAAAAAGAAATAAAAATATAAAAACGAAAACACATCGTCCATGTGTGTGAAACGCTATCGCGTCGAGCTTAAGTGTCCCCTTAATGTTCATGTAGCTAAGAAGAAAACCTTTAAGAGCGAATTACTTTTCGTTACGGTAGAATTCTGTGGGGCAGTAACTGCAAACTTAGATTCTAGGGTTTGGTTTTATACGTGTGATAAATTAATATTCAAAAATGAATAATGAAGGTCACCATCTATTTTGCTACAAATCATAGACTTGTAATGAAATGACAATCGCAACCCGAAAATAAAAGAACTGGAGATTCAATCCAGAACTATTTTCCAAAAAGAATGCAAATATTTCTAATTTTCTATAAATTTTATGTCAACAGAGACGTACACTGAAGTGATGGCGAGGTACAAGCGTTTCTGGGTGCTAAAATAATTGCTACAGATAACAATGAAATCAAAAGTGGCTGGTAAAATTTCATTCCACGTTACTGGCAGAAGCCCAAACTCTAAAACAGTACTGACAAAAATGATTACAATTGTGACGCAATCGTTCGTTATACAACGTTTAGGCTGGTGCATAATTTATTTCCCATCGTTAGGCAAGGTCAAGCTTAGCTTGCATATTGAGATTCGAACCGGCGACATTTCTACCTCTATGTGCCGATCATTGTAATCGTAGGCGTCCACCTGGGAGTCATTAAGATACTCTGCCTTCCTATGTACACGTCCAAGGCAACTAAAGCTTTTTTTTGCCAGACTTCTTTTCTCAGTGGAAAAAAAATTACCGAATGAAAAGGCTGCTTTAAAGGCGCTATCGCAAGATAATGTTTAGTTTAAATTTTTTTTGTTTTTAATAAGTATGTCAGTTGCTTTCTCAAGAAGGGGTAACACTGCAATAAGGTTGAGTATCTAGCTCTTTTTATTTTTGGTAATTTTTTTGACACGTTGGGACACAGAGCCTGACTTATTTCGTATTTTGGCGACATATAACTTCTCTAATGTTTCGCATTTATTTATCTGTTACTTCGAGGCTACTACAGCTCTTCTATGGAAGTGACAAAACGCAAATGTGTTTCCAATAAGTCCAAACTGCTCTTGAGGATGGACATTTTATTTCAAGAGGGCATTGATTCAATCTATTTCGCAACTTGAAAATTTTATTAATCGGCTTCATTTGCAGCCATTTTCCAACAAGAAGGCCTCTTTCGCAGTCCATATTTCTACCGCCTCCGCTAAGGTAAATAAAAGAGCATAAGAGAAGGTGTGCTAGTTACCTATTATTACTATTTCTCTGAATCTATGCTAGCACAGTAGCCCTCTGTTTTGTTTCTTTACCAGGAATAAAGGAGACAAAATAGCTAGCGGTTTAGAAGGGTATGGACATATTGCACCCTTTACATAGGAGTATTCTACGTGCGGTTTTGAAGGGAAGTGCTTACTATGCGGTGTTCACCCAGAGGAAGGGGCTTGACAAACGCCTAGAGAGTTCTCTGTGTTCGACTCATTTTAGCTGGCGTATACTCATTCGCGAAAGTTTAATTCCCTTCATTGTAACGGTAGCACACGGTGTTTTAAAACAGGCCTAAGGCGACAAGAACGGCAGCAAGTG
This sequence comes from Amblyomma maculatum, assembly GCF_055883805.1. Taxonomy (NCBI): domain Eukaryota; kingdom Metazoa; phylum Arthropoda; class Arachnida; order Ixodida; family Ixodidae; genus Amblyomma; species Amblyomma maculatum. Next base: position 30,089,395 of record NC_139346.1, read on the forward strand.
AGGGAGAACGGACGAGTGCTGCGTCACTCTCTTGTCTCTGTCGCGCTAAGCGTTTCAAAATTATCAGATATCAAAGGAAGCTTCTGTGCTAAGCGGGGCGTGATAAAGGACAAACGAGGCAAGGACCTCACTGAAGCCTCAGAGATAAAGAAGAGGTGGCAGGAATGCACAGAAGAACTGTACAAGAAGGACCCGAATGTGCAAACCCAACATAAGACGGTTGTGATTACTGATCTCGAACCGGGCATCCTGAAGAGTGAAGTTTAATGGGCCTTAGCCAGCCTTGCGAAGAACAACGCTAGCGGAATTGATGGCATTCCAGCTTAGTTGCTTCAAAACCTCAACCATGACGACGCTGTTAACATTCTGCATACGTTATGTCAGAAGATTTGGACAACCCTGCAGTGGCCACAGGATTGGAGGAGGTCAGTTTACATCCCCATTCCAAAGAAAGGCAGTGCCAAAGATTGTTCCAACTACCGCACGATCGCGCTTATTTCGCATGCTAGCAAGGTGATGTTGAAAATCCTCCAAGGCAGGCTGCAGCAGTATGTGGATCGGGAGCTTCCGGACGTGAAAGCTGGGTTTCGCAAGGGCAGAGGAACTAGAGACCAAATTGCCAACCTTCGCTGGATCATGGAAAAAGCAAGAGAGTTCCAGAAACCCATCTACTTCTGCTTTATTGATTATGCGAAAGCGTTTGACTGCGTAGATCACAGCAGATTGTGGCAAGCTCTCCAAGAGATGGGAGTTCCAATTCACCTCATCTGTCTCCTCAGGAACCTCTATGAAGGACAAGAGGCCACAGTCAGAACTGGGCATGGTCTTACTGATTGGTTTCCGATTGAGAAAGGAGTGAGGCAAGGCTGCATACTGTCGCCCTGCCTATTTAACCTATATGAAGAGTGCATCATGAGGAAGGCCGGTCTGGACGAGTCTTCAGCTGGAGTGAAGATTGCTGGAAAACGTATCAACAACCTTAGATATGCGGATGATACCACTTTAATGGCAGAAAGTGAAGTGGAACTCAAGAGCCTTCTGATGCTCGTACAAGAAGAGAGTGAGAAGTTTGGGCTTAAACTGAACATTAAAAAGACAAAGATCATGGCGTCTTGCCCTATCAAGTCCTGGAGCATCAATACACAAGAAGTGGAAGCTGTGACAGATTTTCTCTTCTTGGGCTCCAAGATTACCTCGGAAAGAGACTGCAGCCATGAAATTAGGCGACGCCTGCTTCTAGGAAAGAGAGCAATGGTTAGCCTTGACCGCCTAGTAAAGAGCAGAGACATTAGTCTGCCAACCAAGATCCGTATAACTCGTGCTATGGTCTTTCCAGTTGTGATGTATGGATGCGAGAGTTGGACTGTGAAAAAGGCTGACCGCCGAAGAATTGACGCGTCTGAATTGTGGTGCTGGCGAAGACTCTTGAGAGTTCCTTGGACTGCCAGAAGATCAAATCAGTCGATATTGTCGACCATAAACCCTGACTGCTCATTGGAGGGTCAAATTCTAAAGTTAAAGCTCAGCTACTTTGGTCATCTGATGAGGAGAGAGGAGTCGCTGGAGAAAGATTTGATGTTGGGAAAGGTTGAGGGTCGCCGGAGAAGGGGTAGGCAGCGAACGCGATGGTTAGATAGCATCCTCGGGGCACTGCAGATGAAGTTATGTGATGTTAGGAAGATAGTGAGAGTCCGGAAAGCGTGGCGTGACATGGTCCATAGGGTCACGAAGAGTCGGACACGACTGAACGACTGAACTGAACTGAATCAGCCTTATTCAACGTAGCAAGCCGTTACATGTGCCGCTATTGCAACCGTAGGCGATTCATGCTTTCTGACCCCAAGTTCTGCCTTTATACATAGGGAGCATGAAGTTCTTCAATCAGTCGGTTTGGATGCTTTGCAGCTCCTTGGCGACGCTCCGTGATACAAAGCTACCGTGATAAGCGGCGCTGCATATTTTAACCTTACCCTTTTGACAAATACTAAAAGTTTGCTCCAGACGCTTTCTCGACATTTCCGTCAGGTTCCTTTCTCAGGGGGATTGAGACGTCACGGCCTGTCTAGCTTTCATTGCATCTCGTCAATATAAACCACGGCTGTTTGATGGCATCGCCGCAACTGCCTTTGCAGAATAAAACTTCTCGCCGTGCTGTCAACTATCCCTAAGAAACAGTGCCGTCTGTTTCATTGCCGGGTGCCGTTTCACTTAATACTATACAGCGCAGATCTTGAAGACTACATTTTTTCGCGATAGAACCCATATAGGGAATATGCTTGCTCTCGGCCAGTCGTCCTTCCTTGGCATACGTTTCGTCAACTTTACTCAGTGTTTTCTAATTCTTTGAGTTTTGTAATTTGCTCTAAGCATTATATTTTGATTGAGCACTCATAGTTTGGAGGACCTCGCCTCGCCCGCGCACACCTGACAGAGAGTAAACACATAAATTTGCGGTCCGGTGCTTTTCCAGCTTTGCTGATGGTGCGGGGAAAGATGCCTTGAGAGCTGAAAGTGTATCAATACCTAATATTTCATTCCATGTTTAACAACGCCTCGCGAAGTACACGGACGTTGCTGCACACTTCCGCGACTTGAATTTGTTGATCTAGCGAACATATCCTGCATGAATGGCCTTCCTGGCTTTGTTGACGTCTGCTGCGTCGACAGGGCACGCTTGCTAGAAGGGCACTTCAGTGGCTGTAGTTGGACGCCAAGGGGGGAAGGTGCCTTTAAGGCAACTGAATGTTACTAGGGTTCATTTGGGGCTGCTCAATTGTGAGATTTCTCATGATCTTTTTCAGCATGGCGGGAATGGCTGAAAGCCTCGTGCCAAGCCGGATTGACCCCTGCACGACGCAAATGAGTGAGCATTTTTTAATACTGTCTTTTGTTTATCTAGAGGCTTACTGAATTTCGCCAGATATTTATGTAAACAGAAAAACAAGAAATTTTAAGATTGAGGCGCTTTAGGACGTTTAAACCCATAATTCAAATATTGACTAAAAAAACAACAACCCATAAATCAACCATCAAATATGGATGTGGCGTTTACACGCATATTACATCCATAGACGTAACTTAGCGATGCTAAGAGCAAATTGTCCAATTAAGTTTTGGAATCCTTCAACTTGTCGCTCGAAGATTATTACGGCAGTTGCAATTTCTTTTTTGCACTAGCTGGTTCATTGTAACTTGTGTAGCAGCGCGAACAGGATATGGAAGCGACGACTACAGAGGCAGTGTGAAAAGGGCACTGGCACCAGACTGATAATTACGCTGATGGTGATACGCGTAGGCAGGGGCTAGACTGAGCGCCAGCAGGAAAGGGGAGAATAAGGGAAGATGAAAGAAATAAGGACATGGCACAGGATCCACGATGCACAATAGAAGCCATGTCCTAACCTCCAACTTTTCAACTAGCTTAGCTCATTCTTGGTCAGGCTAAGTGATGGAGTGCTTACACACTCCTCTGACTTCACGAGCAGTCTCACTCGCCCCACACCGATCTTTGTGTCGAGCCACAATCTCGTTTTCTTTAACGGAGGCACGCATCGCTTGGTATGACGACGTGTCGCTGTACAAAGCCATGCGTGCCTGCGTTATAAAAAAGTTGGAGTGTAGCTCGACACAATGATCATATCTCAAAAATAATTTATACCGAACTACTTTGAGAACAGATGTATAGTCTGAGGTACTCTCTTTGTTTCAGGCAAGCTGTTCTTCCCATAAACCATCCAATACTACTCCAGAAACTTAAGTACGGGATTCGTAGCAAGGCTTTATTGCTATTACCATCGTATATAAATAATTTATTTCAAAAATGACATACGAATACGAGCTTGCCCAAGTCAACAATTTATATACATATGCAGCATATATACAGCATCGCACAGAAATCGGTGATATAAATGAACACTTCTCAGACTTTAAATCAGTGACTATAGGGGTTCTCCATAGTGTAACTCTTTGACCGTGTCTTTTCAAGATATATGTATATATATAAACAGGATGTCACACAACTTTCCCGATTATCTATTTTATTCCAACAGTTTCGGACGGTGGACCGTCCTTCTTCAAGGTAGAATTGAGTATTCTGGGCAAGTGAATTGACAGTCGTTCAGTTGTGTTGAAGCTAGCAGCCATAGCAGTGGAAATAGACATGGATTGCTTGTTATAATGGGCCAGAGTTAAATTCAAACAGGATGTCACACAACTTTACCGATTATCTATTTTATTCCAACAGTTTCGGACGGTGGACCGTCCTTCTTCAAGGTAGAATTGAGTATCAATTCTACTCAATTCTACCTTGAAGAATAAAATAGATAATCGGGAAAGTTGTGTGACATCCTGTTTGAATTTAACTCTGGCCCATTAGTAACAAGCAATCCATGTCTATATATATATATATATATATATATATATATATATATATATATATATATATATATCAACGACATTGTGCGCTCAGGTGAGCCTGACATATCCATATTATATTCAGACGATGTAGAAATTTTTTTTCGGGAGAAAACGCTCAGCAGACTTGCGTAATCGTGCCAGCGACACACTTTCCCAAATTAAGAATTAGGCACGTAACTTCTTGAACCTAAATACTAATAAGTCTAAAGCAGTTATATTTCATAAACGTAACATGGCTATTGAACTTCCTCCCCTAATTCTATTGAAGTTGTATCTTTTTATCTCTTTATAATCATGTCACGAGATCCATACTTTCAACATCTGTCCTGTAAATTGTCTGGCACCTTTGGCGTCATGCGTAGCTATTGCCCAGCTTTCCCCACACTCCTTCTTAATATTACAGTCTATGTGTTTTGTCAACTGCTGCATTCTAGTGTGGGTCACAAGAACGGAAAACATACACAAGTTCCTCGTCTTGCAGAAACCTGTCATATGAATTTTAAAATGCCATGGGCCAACATCCAACAGTCAGTTTATTCTAAAACTTAATATTCGTCTTCTGGACTCAATGTATTGTTTAAGATTATGCAAATTTTACAGTTTAAATGGTATAGAACTATCCGCACTCTGGCTGAACTAGCAGAATTATAAAGAAAATATCGTTTCATAACCTGCAAGTCATCCTGTACTCTGGAAGATACTAAATGGAGTACTAATTATTGAAATAATATTATTACGAAATATTGAATTAGTACTAATTACTCAAAACAAGATTTAAATTGCACCTTGTACACTACCATTAATCAGCTCTTGCGTGACGACATCCACGTTTCTAGATAGTCATTGAAAGCGTTGCGTGATATTTTTATTTTGTTTGGCATTTCTTGTAATTGTTTATTTTATTGGTTATATCTGGCCCCTGCCTTACTTTCCAGATACAATTTAATGCAGTGCGAAGTGCTATAGATTTTGCTTTTTTATCGTTGTGTGTATATTGTGTTTACGTGTAGTTTGAACACGCCATGCAATCTTCTGATATACCCTCTTTCAAGAGCGTAGCTCTTCCCACGTTTGGTGATTTCTGTCATGTCTGTCGGCGGCTCCAAATTCAAGGTGTTGGACACCGGGGAGAGGAGGGAGAAAATTTTATCAAAATTGTGGCCTAATCGCGGGCCACCGGAGGTTCGGACCGGTGTTGAACGGTTCGTTGGGTTAGTGCACTCAAAATTGCTTCTCCAGTCGAGCTTCAAAATGTGTGAGGGAGTCGTACCGACGATCTCTGGTAATTGGAACCGTAACGGGGGGTAACTTGCGGAGGCCGTGGTGACAAATCGTTATTTTAGAGGAAAGGTAAGGCGTATGTACATAATAATAATAATAATAATAATAATAATAATAATAATAATAATAATAATAATAATAATAATAATAATAATAATAATAATAATAATAATAATAATAATAATAATAATGATAATCAATCAATCAATCAATCAATCAATCAATCAATCTTTATTTAATGTGCGCAGGAACAACCATGTGGTCTTTGTGCTGCAGCACAAAAAAAAAAATGAAAAAGCACAAACATGTTTACACACACAGAGAGAACACAAAAAAAAGAAATAAATAATACATGAAATGAAACTGAGACGAAAAGTATCACGGAAATTAAGCAAACAATGAGTATCATCACTTATATACACAGTGAGAGAATTTTTTAGCACACCAGGAAATAAAGAAAAAAAAAAAGAACGGTAGGTAGAAGAGAAAAAAAAAAAACAGATGACTGACATTGATTATAGTAATATAGAAATATACATAAAATAAACAACCATTCCAGGCGCAACAAGTGCATGGTACTTAAAACACAGGCTAGAAATACAGAATAATACAATAAAGAAGTAAAATTGAACAAGGGACAGTAAGATTCGAATATAAAGTTTAAAGTTGAAATATAAGCAAGAAACGGATAAAAAGTAGTTCAAGATACAGACAGCATTGAACAGGAGAAAAAGCAAAAAGTGAAGTAAATACAATTTAAGGCTAGAAAGTGGGAGTTATATGTGATAAAGTACTATTTAGAATACAACGCTACGAACATCCAATGTAAATGAACAGAGCGAGTTTTGGAAGATGTCAAGGTGAGGACAAAAAGAGTTAAATAACCACTGCATCCTGTCCAGAGGGGAGTGGGAATGAAGAGGAGAAACCTGAAATGGTCTGAATTCCCTCATGCTCTTTCGCGGAACGCGCAGTAGGATGTACTCTAAGAGCTGAAGGCACATAATGTGGCCATGAAGGAGTTTGTACAGAAATATGATATCAAGTCTGATACGACGGCAGTGAAGGGAAGGAAGATTCAGTTGGGCGCTCCTGGTGGAGCGAGAGGGGGAAGTTGCGAAAGGAAAGCGATAATGAAATATCCGTAAAAATTTTTTTTGTACTCTGTCAACCTTGTCCAAGTTCGATTTGCAAGTGCCATTCCAAACAACCGACGCATACTCCAAGACCGGGAGGCATATGGACAGGTACAGTTTTAGGAACGGAAGTGGAGTATGGAACTCTCTCGAAAGTCTGCAAACGAATCCGAGTGTGCGCATAGCCCGCTGAGCAATGCGTTTAGTGTGAGAGGAGAAGCTGAGGGTGCGGTCAAAAAGTACACCAAGGTCATTAATTTCATCAACCCTATCCAACAGCACAGAATTGACAGAATAATGGTAAAGAAAGCTATGTGTTTTACGAGTAAAGGACACAACCCTAGTTTTGGAAGAATTGAGGGTAAGTCGATTCATCGCACACCAATCAGAAAAAGCAGATATGTCCGATTGCAACAACACGCAATCTTGAAAAGAATGTATTACCTTGAATATTTTTATATCATCAGCATAAAGAAGAAACGAGGAGTTCTTTATCGCCGAGGAAACATCATTAATAAAAACGGAGAAGAGAAGCGGGCCTAGTACTGAACCTTGAGGAACTCCACTCGTTGCAGGGTAAACGAAAGAAGTCTGTCCATTGACACTGACAAAGCAGAAGCGATCAAGGAGATAGTTGCGTAGGAGGGCTACGAGAGAGACTTCAACGCCAGAGAGTAGAAGTTTTTCAAGAAGTAGTGAGTGAGTAACAACGTCGAAAGCTTTGCTCATATCACAGTACACAGTGTCAACCTGACCCCTCTGAAGGACTGCTGCAGAGGCATACGTCATAAACGTGACTAGGTTGGTGGAAGTAGAGCGACCCGACATGAAGCCATGTTGATTCGGTACTATGATATGTTTGAGATGGAAGGAAAGTACGCTGTGCAAAGCTAATTCGAAAAGCTTAGAGGTTGCACATAGAAGAGAAATCGGACGATAATTGGAAACATCAGTTTTGTTTCCAGACTTGAAGACAGGAAACACGCGTGCCATTTTCCACACGCGAGGAAAGGCAGCATTTTTTAAACAGTTATTAAATATGGCAGTCAGTACTGGTACGAAGATATAACTGAAGGCTTTTATTATGGCAGCTGGAATGCCATCAGGTCCAGGAGACAAAGATGGTCTCAGACGCTTAAGACTCTCAGTTATCAACTCCTCGTCAAAGAGAATGGAATTAGATAGTGCACCAGATGGGAGGCAAACGGAATCACAATGTGGATGTTTGTAAACGGAGGAAAAATGTTGTGCAAAACTGTCGGCAACATCCCGAATTTCCGAACCATGAGAGTCAACTAAGCTGATACTTAAATCTGATTTAATGGAACGCTTGCGAACGTAACGCCAGAACTGACTAGGACGATTTGAGGCATACCTCTCTAAAGACTCAAGATAGGAGTCGTAGTCCCGCTTGTATAAGCGTTTGCAAAGAGAACGCACACGGCGAAACTCATCTGCCCAATTGTGAAACCCAGGGCGTTTCGCTTTACGATGGGCCCGTTCCTTGAGCTTTAACGCCGTTATTAGTTCCCTTGAAAACCAGGAAGGGAACTTCCTACGCGTAGGAGTATGCAAAGGTATGTACCGACGCATACCATCAAGAACTATTTCTGTAAAGCGACTGACTTGTCCATCTGAATCATTAATGTCATTTAAAAGGGACCAGTCGACGGAAGAGAAGAAATTGAAAAGACCGACATAATCACCACGTGCATACGCGAAACGGGGCGAATTCCCCACCCGATCTGAGTTAGTAGAAGGTGAGGCAGAGACAGCAGTAGTAACTAGAAGCGGAGGGTGAAATTTGTCACAGCGAGTCAGCGGTATGTCCGAACTCGAGACTCGAACACTTTCAAAATTCGATAGACAGATGTCAAGAATATTACCGCAACAGTTTTCAATGAAATTGTGTTGCTGCAAAGAGTTAAAGGCTATGAAATCAAGTAGAGCGTTACACTTACTTAATATGTAATGATTGTTGTGAGAAGAAATAAGTGAGTTCCAGTTGATACCAGGAGTATTAAAATCACCTAAAATAAGAAGTTTGTGTTTGCTATGACGGGTTATAACATGTTCGATTGAGAGCAGAACATCATCATAGGCTGAAGGAGGTAGATTCGGAGGAATGTAGAAAGCTGCAAGTAAAAGTTTTTCATGTCGATTTAAAGTGAGCTCGAGCCACACACATTCTTCAACAGTTTCCAGATCGGAACGTTGAACACACTTCACAAAACTGTCAATAGCAATGAGCACTCCACCTCCTCTTGATTTGGGACCTGTTTCAGGGCGGTCGCTACGAAAAACAGAGTAATTATTTGGAAAGAAATCATTGGAAGGAATATCACTTGACAGCCAGGTTTCGGTAACCACAACAGCGGTATAACAAGAGGACAAGACGCTAGAAAAAAATTCTGATCCCTTAGTCCGAAGACCTCGGGCGTTTTGATAATAGATATCCAAATTAGGGGCCACTGCAATTTTGCGTCAGTTCAGAGGGATGAAGCATATCGTCGTAAAGCTTCCCACGAAAGTCCTTGTATATGCAACCCATCGGCCACATCGAAGGCTCAACAAGCTTACTGTAGGATTCTTCATCAACTTCAATATGGAAGGACGAGTAGGAGTCGTACCTTGTTTTCAGCTGCCGGCAGGAAATGGGAGTAATATTCACTGATTTTAGATGGTTGGTAAGGTCTACCGATGTAGTATTGGGACTGAGTTTAGAGACGAAAATAGTCTTCGGACGCTTCTTTTGGTAAATGGCAACGTTCAGGACAGATGAGCTCGATGCGCCAGTAATGGCTCGACTTCGGTGCTTCTTCATCTCACTGGGTAAGTCAACCGCACGGCGAGGAGCAGAGGCAGAAGATGAACAGGGAATATCTCCAGGAGTCATCCCTCGATGAAGAGCGGCGGAGTAGTCCACAGATGGCTGCTCCTCACGGGTAGGATTGCCCACGGAGACAACGAGAGGACGCTCGACGAGAGGACGCTCACACTGCGAAGCAGCGCACCGCACAAGCTCCTGGCGTAGGCCGCGAACATCGGCACGTAAAGAGGCGATAACCTCGGCTTGTTGTACGAAAGCCCGCGAGTTCTCTACACGAAGGCGCTCGTTCTCTTCCCGTAGCTGGGCAACCTCATCGCTCAGAAAAGAGATTCCCTCAAGCGCGTCGAGGAGGAGAGCCCGTAGCGAGGCAAACTCACCGCCATGTTCGCCGGTCGCGGCTGAAGGGGGAAAACCGGTCGGGTGGCTGGGCAGGAGCGGGGCACCAGGGACTCTAGCACCACCGTCGCTAAGACTAACACCGTCAGACGACGACGACGCACACAAATTACACAAGAATGGCCGAGAGCCGGACTTCAGAAGTTGCAGCTCGTCATCCGCCCAGGTGACGCACTTCGTGTGAACACGTTTCGCACAGTCGGCACATCGTAAAAACTGCTGCTTGCCAAAAAACGGGCGGGAGCACAGCGCACATGCGTCCTTACTGGGCGCCATCTTGGAAAAATAATAATAATAATAATAATAATAATAATAATAATAATAATAATAATAATAATAATAATAATAATAATTGTTATTATTAGGTACATACGCCTTACCTTTCCTCTAAATTAACGATTTGTCACCACGGCCTCCGCAAGTTACCCCCCGTTACGGTTCCAATTACCAGAGATCGTCGGTACGACTCCCTCACACATTTTGAAGCTCTACTGGAGAAGCAATTTTGTGTGCACTATTTATTATTTATTTATTTATTTATTTATGTATTTATTTATTTATTTATGATTACCCTCAAGGCCAGGGGCATTTCAGAGGGGAGTTGTTACAAAAATAATAGAACAGAGGTTAAAGAACAAAATTGAAAAATACAAGCGTCATGTTCCTGGTTATACATTTTTGGCTCCTATAGTAAGAATGTAGCTGTAAATAGCATTGGTATTTGTAACAGCAATGATTACAACTGTCAAGGGCCTGAGTATACAATGTTAGCTAAGTTGGCACGGAATCGCAGGCTGTCTTGAATGCTGGCTGTCGATCAGGGAAGGTGATTCCAATCTGCTGATGTGCGGGGAATAAACGACTGCGAACAAGCTTTGGTTTTGTATGATGTGATGCCGACTTTATGTGCATGATCAAGCCGGGATGAGATGAAATATGGCACGGAAATTAGTTCATCTCGTGGATTGGGGCAATAGTAGAAAAGTTTATGAAATAAGCATAACCGTGAGAATTGTCGACGGGAGGCTAAAGTAGGTAGATTTAGCATGTTTTTCATGGAGGTGACACTTGCTGTACGACTGTAGTTAAGAAGGATGAACCGGGCAGAGTTGTTTTGCACTAGCTCGAGTGAATTAGTTAAGTTAGTGGAGCTTGGGTCCCAAATTGCTGATGCGTATTCGAGTTTAATGAGGACAAGGGTTTTATACAGCGTTAGTTTTAATGAAGTAGGAGCGGCGGAGAAGTTGCGGCTCAGGTAGCCTAACATGCTGTTAGCGTTGTTAATTACGGTGGTAATGTGGAGTGACCAAGTGAGAGAAGAAGTTATATGGACGCCAAGATATCGATATGATGTGACAGCCTCGAGTGCAGTGTTATTCAGATTATATGTATTAGTAGCAGGTGATGTGCGGGAAACACGTAAAACTTTGCATTTTGAAGAATTTAGTTGCATTAGCCATAATTTACACCACGCGGATATGGAAGTGAGATCGTCTTGTAGAGCACAGAAATCGTTAATCTCGTTAATTTCCCGAAAAATAACGCAGTCTTCAGCAAAAAGATCAATGTTAGAAGATACACAATTAGGTAAGTCGTTAATATAAATTAGAAAGAGGAGAGGGCCTAAAACCTAACCCTGGGGTACGCCAGATTCGACGGGACGTAATGGGGAAGATGTATTGTTAGTAGATACGAACTGAGAGCGGTTACAAAGAAAATATTCAAGCCAGGAAAAAAGATTTGGATCGAGGTTAAGTTTACTTAGCTTGAGGAGTAGTAGTTTATGGGGTACTTTTTCAAACGCCTTTGCGAAGTCGAGAAAGACGCAGTCGGCTAATGAGCGGCGATCGAGGATGGAATGAAGTTTATGTGTGAATGATACTAACTGTGTTTCGCAAGACAACCGCTTACGGAAACCGTGCTGTGTATTAGTAAAAAATGAATTGGAATGCAGAAAGTTTGCAATGTCTGAATATAATATGTGTTCTAAAACTTTACATGGAATGCTTGTTAAGGAGATGGGGCGGTAATTCAGGGGTGAATTCTTGTTACCTGATTTATAGATGGGGATCACCTTCCCGACCGTCCAGTCAGCAGGTAGGGCACCAGTGTGGAGGGACTGCTGAAATATCCTAGACAGTAATAATGAACAGTAAGTTTTAGCACCCTTAAGAAATTTTGAATTGATGAAGTCACTGCCTGGGCTAGAACAAACCGTTCAACACCGGTACCTGTCGCACTTCTCTGTGGCACCTGGCTCGCGCTGTAAGAGAAAAAAAGGGAGGGGGAGTCAAAGAAGCAAAAGAGGAAGAGGTTTGGTTTGGGTTTGGGGTTCAATGCCCTAAAGTGATTCATGCTATGAAATGCAGTAGTGAAGGGCTCCAGAAATTTTGACCACACGGGAGGCTTTAACGTGCAGTGACATCGCAAAGTGTACGGGCGCCTAGCTTTTCGCATCCTCCGAAGAGCGCCCACTTAGGCCGGGGTTCGATCTCGCAACCTCGGGCAGACTAGTCCAGCGCCCCTAAACACTGCGCCTCGCGGGGGGAAGGGGGGGGGGAAGAGAAGTGCCGTAGTGTGGATGGCTCCGGTAATTTCTACCACCTTGGGATCTTTAACGTGTAACTTGCACTGACATCGCAAAGCACTCGTACACCTTTGCGTTTTGCCTCTATCGCAAAGCGGTCGGGATCGAACCCGGGTTTTCCGGTTCAGTAGGCGAACGTCTTCACCACTGAGCAGCTTACGCCCTTGCATTTTGACGCCTATCGGTGGTGGCAGCAGTTTTTTTGCTTATGGTTTGTTTTACAGATGTGTTTATCTATGCTAAGCAGCTCTGTATTTGCCGCCTCGGCTGCAAATAGGAGTGCGCTGGCCTGGTCAAGCCTTTCTTTCTTCTGGTGCACCCTATACTAAACAAGGACGAAATGAGGTGAAATGAAATAATAGAGCGCTTTCTGACCAGCACAGAGTTATTAAAAATGTGTCACAGGTTCCTGACATTTGGAAATTATACCTATTTGCATGTTTTTTTTTTAAAGATATGTTCCCGTCCTGGTGGTACTTTATTTTGCAGCATGACTGGCTGAGAATGCAGCGGTGTGCTTTTTTTTTTTGCAGGTATTTTTTATTGCCGAATTCATTTTGTGGTCTCAATGGAAGACCACGAGAGTGACGACGTAGTCATAGAACAGTTTATTTTTAATTTCCTGATAACACCAAAAATATAGCCCAGAGAAAGACGCTCAAAATTACGCAATTAGAAACTTCTTTTCAAGAACATTAAAAGCATAAATGCTATTTTTGGCATCCGCTGGCAGTCAAATGAAAAGCGGAGCAGTAAAAATGGTTTTCAGCAATAACGACGAACAAGCAGCGAAGAAAAAATGCCATACAGTGTATCTTAAGTAGAAAGGTCCGTTTGAACAGCAAAAAAATAACTCTTCGAGGCTTAGGAAAAAAAAAGTCAAATAACTACCTGTAGGAACTTTAGGTGCACATAACAAATTAAATGAAAAACCTTCGAAAGAGCTTTGTTTTGATTTTTAAGTGCGAGAAATTATTTTTGAAATTTTAGTCATTTATATCCCTTCATCCAGTTATATGCGGTTTGTGACAGGTGGCTTCGTTGCGGCCGAAGAATTAAGTTTGTCGTTTGAGTGGTGCATCAGTTACTTAGTGCCTGTATATATAAATGACGCAGGGTGGCAAATGCATCCGGCGAGATATCTTTTGTGCAGCCTTACTCCCAAAATAATTTTGCCATCGCACATTCGTGCAGGTAGAGAGACCGTAAAGAGACCACCTCTAGCACCTAACAATATGTTGCACAGGATTGTTAACACAGCCTCACGACTTAAACGTCGGCGTTCCCTGAGAAATAAAACCCGCTCTCAGCCTGAGAAGTTGGCTCAATGTATTGCTAGGTTCCATGGATACGCACGGCCATCTCATATCCAGGAAACATGTGCTCTCCGCGGCCCAAAACAACGTTTTTGGGCGCCGATATATTGAAAATCTAAACCGTGCGAGCACTTGTTAAGGATAATAAGTAGAATGGGTTGAAAATTACGTTTTCTAATAGGCCTTCGCAAACTTGCTTCGCGGCTAGTCTTCCACCGACACATCACAAGCATTTTTCCAATGAGGAGTGGCAAACAAGATCCGTATTGCTGTGAAATTGATGGCTTCCCTGTGGTGAAAAACGTTTCAAATGCATGTCTTGTTTATATTCTGAGGATGCTCCATCTGGAGAAGTAGTGTACCTGGCTTACCTACGGCAACTCTGCTTCAAGATCTTCGAGAACAGCGCAATGAAATGCTGCAACTGTGGTATAGGGCTATGATGAAGACACTTACCAGCACCTAGCTAATGTCCTGAAGTCCAAAAATACACAGCAGCCGGATGCTATGTGCCTCGAGTGTTGTCTCAGAGGAGCGACAGCGGTGCATCCCGTGCGAGTAACCTGTAATTTTCCGAAATATTCTTGAGGACAATGGCTTCAGTGGCTGCCAGGACAACATTCAAGTTGCCAAAGTGCCAGGTTTGCACTTTGCTAACAAAGGGGTGCTGTTTGATGTCCTGCAGCATCTTAAGGAGGAATTGTGGGAACTCTTCAGGGGTAAGAATTATTGCCTCCAGTCTGCAACGAATTCCATTCATTTTTTAGGATACTGTGATTCAATCTTTCAAGCTGCGTTGCCACGTTTGACAATTTCGGCCAGTCTGCACTTTTTGTGAAGTGAAGGTAATGAAGAGAAAAAGAGTGGCTCTTGTGCCTGGTCCAAGGAAGCTGATCTGTTCAGATGGTGGATCGATTTACACGACTTTTTCTCATGATTTACACGACACGCTCTCATGACTGGCTCTCTCCAGGCCCCTGATGAGCAAAGAAATGCTTCCGCAAGAAGGAGTCTGACACGGGATCTAACTTGGATATTACACCCACGTGACATCGCATTAAAATTGTGACGCAATTGTTCCTTGTACAGCGTTAACAATGGTGTCAAACCAGTGTGCTTCCCATTTAGCGTCCCTGTCCTAGTCACGGTCGATATTATTTTTGATAGGGATTTGAACCGATGACAGGGCAACTGCTGATATAACCCCGTTATTGTACGTGTACATGTCAACCCACAAGTGAGGCAGATACTGCGCATTCCTTTTCTGAAATCCTAACCGCAAAAATTAGGGGACGCTCAAGCTTCGTCGTTAGAGAACACGCGATAACGCCATGAGAATCGTCTGTTCGTTCCGTAAACTTCCTTTGTAATGACCGAGTTGCTAACTTCTTTTGAGAGCCGAAGCCAGGCCAATACAGAGTAATTTTATATCCCCGTTTGGTGTCTTCAGCATTGTCTCGACGTGACAATGCAGTCATAAGGAAAATCATGCCTGGGCCTTAACGCGGGCTTTGAGGTTGGTGTCGCATGTTGGTACTAAAGTCGCAATTAAACAAGGCATTAATATGCGTAAGCCTACTTTGTTACTCGTTTAATTACTAATTCCGTAATACTTCCTCCTTAATGTACAGCTGCCCACTAGCATACAGTCGTACAGCCAATACACCAGGCGTACCTTTCCTCGAAAGAAGCAACTTTGTGGAGTACCTGTTGCGTGTTCGCTTCGTAATGTGAAGCGCCGCAGTTGGATTTTCTGTATTTCCGGAACAATGTGTTTACTTGTTTGCTTCCTTGTAGATTTTCGGCTTACAACGGCGAACAGCAAGAATCGGCGCAAGGCCCTCAATGCTATCGCGATAAAGAATTAGACATTGAAATATCATTGTCTCGTCTATTTTTACAGCGAAGCTTGAACATCACATTGTCTTTTTTTTCTCCTTTGAAGGAAGGAGGGAAGTAGTACTGAACAATGTACTGTGGAGGTTCTATCACGCTGCTTTGTTCCAATTATTTTTCAGATCCTTTGGACACAGCCAAAGCAATGAGAGTTGGTACGGATTTTGTCTTGGCCTGTAAGGCGACTGCGATTACCATGAATATTCCGGCAGCGGCGTACCGGGTGCGTGAGTGTTTGATTTATGCTAAAAGTAACCTTTTTTACGGGCTTCACTGGTTTCCTTGAGAGGAACATTTTTCTAGGGCAAAATTATAAATGAGGATGCTGAAAGAATAGAAATCTTCAAAGTACGAAACGCTTTTCTTTCTCCTACTTTTCGCTTCGCGAATTGTAGTTGACTTTCTACAGCACCATCTACAGCTTAGTTTCCTATCTCTACGATCCAATAAACCATCGCTCAGGAGTTTGCTCACGCACTTTCTCGTTTTAGGCAGCTGGCGCCGGTGGTACCTCATGTCGACCCCGCTCCACTGCAGCCCATACCTCGTACAGCTCCTTTAAGGTACGGCTCACCTGTTGTCCTGGCGTCGCTCCCTGCGCCGGTGCGGATGCCTCGCACGTATAGGCGATGCGCAAAACGCCGACAGCACCGCCTGTCGTCAAAGCCCCAAAGAGTAGGCGGGCTCGGTCAGGCGTTGCTCCAGTCCGAGTCTATGCGCGCGCGGTCGTGTTTGCGTCTTTGATCGTGATTTAGCCGATTTCACGCTGCTTTCAACCTTCAGCAATGTCCAGAAACAACTGCTGCGTCGTTGGCTGTTCGAACAGGCATAAAAACTCGCCAGGAACGCGTTTCTGTAAGTTTCCAGTGCTGCCTCACGAGCAAGAACGATGGCGTCGGTGGATTGCGGCTGTGCGACGCAGAAGGTAAGCAATTGCGCTTTGTTTACTGCAGTGTTGTAGCGATTACTATGCTTTCAGTCCTTTCTGCTTGTCATTACACCTTCCGTGAATGCTCCCCTGTTTAAATCGCGAAACGCCAAGCCAGAGAACGCAGAGCGAAGCTGTGAATTGCTCATTGCGTTAGAAAGCTTTGAACAAAATGCCTCTTGTGAAAAAGAAAAAAAGGGATTCTGCGCCTTAAAAAAGCATCACGCGATCACTCATGCCTTGCACAGAATGGGTTCCTGCTCTGCCTATCGATGGCACGGAATTTGGTACCTGTTCAACAACATAAATATTCGGTGAACGCTCACCTCAGCTATCCGCATGCCGTTCTAGTCTTTTGCATCTGATCATTAAAGGTTTTGACAACGCATCCAGCTTCGTTTTGGGCGCTGTAGCATACAAATTCGCGGTAATCTAAATAGCCTCACCTTTGAAACACTGTTGCATTCAATGTAAACATATTTTCTTTCTCCGGCTGTATTATCGTTGTGGTCACGGTGAAGTTGTAAACGTTTCTGATACCTTCAATTTTTTTCCCAATTTTTTTTTCCCCGATTTTATTTTTATTTTATTAATGAAATGGGTGAATTATGTTCAAGTTGCTTCGTTGTGGCGGCAACTCTACTTTGAAAGCCCCACGGTGCCTCATGTGATTACGATGTCCGGCTGCTGGCCCGAAAGGCGCGGGTTCGATCGCTGCCGTGGTGATGATCCCATTTCGATGTAGACGAAATGCTAAGAGGCTAGTGCACTCTATATGCAATGTCAGTGCACGCTAAAGAACCACAACTGGTCGAAATTATCCAGAGCGCTGCACTACAGAGTCCCTCAAAAGCAAATGGGAAGCATGATACTAAATATTACCTTTAAAGGGTGCACTACATTGAAATCATTTTCAAAGTAGGGATAGTTTATGGGGTTTAATGTCCCAAAAAACTCGGGCTAGCCCGAGTTCTTAAAGGTAAAATTTAGTATCATGCATTTTCCTTTGCACTGTTAATATGCACCCTTTAAATTTCTTAATTTTTGCACCTTTCTGTAATCTAATCGATCATTTAGAGAGGATAGGAGCCCCTGGGAACCTACGAAAAACAGCAGGATCTGCAGCACGCACTTTCTGAACGGCGAAAGATCAAATGATCCCAGAAGTCCTGCATACGTTCCCAGCATATTTCCAACTGTGTACAGATGCACCAAGCCTGGCAGTTCCGAAAGGTATCAAAGGTAAAATTAAGGTTGACGATAGGTGCGTTCTACTAGCTGACATGAGTTAACTGAGACAGCAGCAGCACGATGGTTGCTCTTAAAGCTCTATTTGTTTCTCTTATTTGCATCAAGACCTGGTAGGCAGGAGTAATTGTGCGAAATGGGTTCTAACGAGGCCTTAAGTATCGTGTGATGACACTGTTAACTCACTTTTTCTCTTCGCTTAATGTAATGAGAGCAGTTTGGTGACAATTAAGCCTATGCAGAGCTTTAGGTGCACTGCCATCGAATTTCAAAAAAGAACATATTAAACAATTAGAGGCTATTTCTGCGCATGCAAGATGGCAAACTACTCCTGCCTTTTATATTCATTTAATACTCTTTTTGTTACCATCTAACAGACCGTTTGACTACATGCTTAATTTCACTGTGGTTGGTATTCAGCCGAGCGACCTTATTGTGCATCATGCAATCAAAGATAGAGGATGAAATAGGCTAAATGTGTGTATTCAGAAAAGCACCTCACGTATTGCGCATAAATATATGTATCTGAACTGATGAGGCCAGTACGAGCAATGCATTTTGAGATATATCTTGTTATGATTGCAGGTTACGTGCACGTCAGCACAAGGAGAGCACTGTTCCTTCAGACGTCTCTCCCCTTGAAGATTTTGTGGCTGACTACATTACAGAGCCAGAAAAGACAAGTGTATGTACAATTGCTTCATGGCTAATATTGATCAATGGTTATTTTGAAATGTCAACAAACATGGGTCTGTGGCATTTGTGTCCTCTCAAAAGCTATCAAAGTCAGCAAACGTCATCATTACCGTTGCACAGTAGCTCTCACCTGTTCATACATCAAACTGACATGCCAATTCTTTGAGCAGTTTCAGTGCTGGTGCACCTTTGTAGCTGTCATTTCCAGCTGAAACAGAAAATGCTGCGCATGAACCAAATGTAAATTATGATGTGGCATCAGTTAATTATTCAACATAAGAAATGAGCGACAGGTGCCATTGTTCAAGCCGTGAGTTATGAGTCTTGCCAAGAACTAACGAAGATAACAAAAGTGAAGGAAAATATAGCAGAGCTATCTTTACCGGAATTGAGTAGTTGCATTCTACCTTTACGTCGACATTCACATTATCCCGAGATTATATATATATATATATATATATATATATATATATATATATATATATATATATCAAATCTTCAAGGCGATTCCTACTTGTAATTTTGCATTTGTTGTACTGCATCATAGCTGTAGTGCCACTAGTGGCATAGGTAATCACATTGCTGTGATTCACTTGCATTTTAGTGGCTCATTACAGAAGTAGAAAATGTCAGGGTTTCCACACCTCGTTTGCTTGTTGTGCAGGTTGGAACGCAAACTGACCATTGTCCGTAGAAAACAGAACTTGACATGCCAAACCTGTTCCTTTGCTGCATGCAAGGCTGCAATGCTGAGACGCAAGTAAGTGACTCGTTTCTTATCATTGTTTCACACTGCATGATCATATATTTCTACTGTATACTAGACATGGATTTAATGCATATAATTTCAGGGCAAAATACTAAATATACAATTTAAAATTAATTATTTCACATGGTTGATATTTTTTATGCTGTTCTTAAAGAAATTCTTTATTCTTTTTGTGTGATTTGTACTTTTCTTAATTGGAATTTACTACTTTCAATGAAAATACCTTATTTTCAAAATTTAGCATGCTAGAAATAAATAGCTAGATTTATCTTGCTTTTGAAGAGTTGTGAACATTAACAAATGGTTTCAATATTCATTAGGCCATGCTTCCTATGAAAAAAAAAAGCACCAAGGATGCTGCATGGGGCACAACAAAAGAGCTGAAAGGCACTGCGTGTGACCCGATAAATGTGGTGGTATCAACAAACACTGCAGATTTCCAAGGATATCAGACGCTTTCAGCCAAAACAAGGCTACAAACATATTAAAATCGATTGCTGGTGTCTCAGTCCCAGTCTTCGAAAAGCTACATGCAATCATTGTTGATTCTTTTAAAGCACAGAAAGCTGAAGAGGTGGTCAGTGCTTCAAACAAGCTTCTGTTGTTTTTGATGAAGATAAAACTAAACCTGTCATACTGTTCTCTAGCAGTACTGTTTGGGGTACACAGGTGTACAGGCATTTTTTCTCAGTGCTGAATGTCTTACACCAAAAATTGAGACCCCTTCTATATTGGCCATCACGATCAACTTAAAAATCATGATGCCAGAAAGCGTTAACCCACATTACGTGGACTGGCAGGTTATAATTGACTTCACAGAGGTCGCCTGTGCTACACCAAACAGTGTCCATGAATGTGTTCTCATGTTCTCAAATTATAAAGGATGCTTTACTATAAAGTTTCTAGTAGGCATCCCACCTAGCGGCTTCATTTCCACCTAGCTTCATTTCCAGACCTTATGGCGGCTGTTCCACAGATTCCTTTATTACTGCAGACGGTGGAATTTTGCACTTTTGAAAGCTGGGGATCTTGTGCTCGCATATAAAGGGTTTCCTCAGGTTAGAAGCAAGTTGGCAGAGCATGGCATAAAACTTCAAATGCCAGTTTTTGCCCGTCCTAACCAACCGTTTACTCAAGAAGAAGTGAACACAGCATATAATGTTGGAAGTGCCCGAATATATGTGGAAAGGTCCATCCAGCGGATGAAAATATATGGGATTTTGTCTGAAAACCTGTCTTCAGACCTGGTTCCTCATGTGGGAAAAATAATAGACATGTGCGGGGTGCTTGCGAATCTGCAGAAGCCAATTATCAAAGCAAAAGAGCACCCTTGAGCTAAAATCAGTCTGATTTCACCACTGCTATCACTTTGTCACAATATGAATGCCGCATTAAGTATGATTTTTTAGTTATACTTTGTAACAGTTATGTTGTAAGTGAGACAATGCATTAGTGAACAGATTTTTTTTTACCCCGAGGAATAAAATTTAATGCTTCTCGCTTCTTCTTATTGCTGACTTTGGTCTGATGCTCTTGTGATTGCTGGGAGGAAATGCTTAAAGTAGAGTGCTTCCAGCTGTGGAACAGATGCTTCGAGAAAGTCCACATTCACTTCAACTTCAACAAGAATTTGCTGCTTCTTTGAGTAAACATAGAAGAAACACTTTCCCATTCCAAGAACATAGAGAGATATCTGGATTTGTGTACAATACTGATGTGTCCTTTTCAATTCAAGCCTCGAGTCCTTAAATACTAAGTAAGCGACGTTACTTGTATATTCACTGAATTCAATGATATTTTTGTCCTTGAACGTGTAAGGGCATTTCCCTTCAAGCAATGCAGGCCCTGATCTTTGACATACAGTGCCGTCGGGTGTGCAGCGCAACCCCGGCTGTTCGAGCATCACTGACAGCCCACAAGTACGGACTTCCGTGCACATCTGTTTTCCGTAAGATTTGATCACCTCAGCCTCCAAGGCACTTCCATAAGCTGTGGCAGGTGACCAGAATCTTTTCTGCTTCAGAAACCCTTCAACAACGGCGGAGGGATCCCGTCTGGATTTCAGTATAGTGTGTGGCTGGCTGCTGGTAGATATCCGAATGGCTCTCATTCTTCTCCATAAATCGAAATCTCTGCCCGGTTCTCTTATCTCCACTTCTATCTCACGTATCCGATCAGGAGTGGCTACAATATTTGACACATAGAAGTCCATTCCTTTTTCTGTGTGTGTCCAGTTTTCACTTGACCGGAAAAGTGCTGAGGTTCGCATGTTTCCCTCTACAACTGGTTCCAAGTTCTGGGTCACTTCATCAGCTGCTTCTGGTAAAAACTGAGGGGAGAGCTCATTGCTAATTGCAGTGAGAAGTGTGCAGTTTTCTCCCCAAAGGCCGTCGAGCAGAGCGGCAACAGCTGTTGCACCTTGGGCAGGAGGGCCTGTTGGAGGCAATGCAACCAGCTCTTCCACTTGCTTCCCATAGAAGCTTTCAAGGCAGGCTCCCTTTTGATAAATACCAAGTCTTTTTACCAATGGCTTTCCCCACGTCCTTGGGTCATTTTTCCTTGACTGCGCTCTTTGCTGTTTACATATTGCACAACAGCAGCAATGTATTTACAGCGTCCTTTCTGTCCTGCCTTGCATGTGCATCTTACATGTTCCAGCGAGAAATCAGGCACCTGTGAAAAACGTGCATTGAAGTACACTTGTAAGGACCCACTTTAGAAAGCTTACGTCCTCAACTTAGTTTCATCAGCCCCGCGTTGCACTCAGCAAAAAAAAAAAGGTTTTTGAGGAAAGGAGATGCACCAGTTAAGGAATGCGGAATTATTTTGACCAACTGGAGATCCCTAACATGCACCGACATCGCACAACACATGAATGCCTTTTGCGTTTCGCCTTCACTGAAACCCGGCCGCGTCGGTCGGGTTCCTTCCGGCAACTGCGGCTCAGGAGCCGGAGTTCTCAAACCGTTGAGCCGCTGCGCGGGTTATTGAACCGATAGTTGCGAATTATGCACTTCGAATTTGTCCTGTAATTAATTTGAAAGCTAGAGCCAGTGTTTCAGTAATCTGGTAAGACTTAAAAATAAGGCATCGTTGCGCTTGCTAATCAGGCTAAAGGTACTAATGCTGATGATAAAATGCGCTGAAATGAAGAGCGATACGAATGAAAATGGGGGGTGGGGTGGGGGGGGGTGATAAAAATAAAATAAACATGAAATAATAAAGCAATATGCTCCGATAGCTAATCGATGAGGCAGATTTGTAGCTATCGCCTCTACTGATATCTCACTCCCGTTCTGTCATGAAATCGTCGACGCGCTTTGCCTTTTTAACAATGAAATATATGAAATCCACGCATTACAGGCGATAGTAAAGCGGAAGCATAAAAATGTTCAACGCTTGCTACCGGAGTTCAATATGTGCTATTTATCTCTTGCTCGCGACGTTGCTTTGCTAGCTCACTGGCTTTTAACGCAGCCGCACCGGTAGGAACCATTCGCATATGTTGCGGCGCTCCCTCAACCTACTGTACTGTGCAATACATTGCACGTATGCGAAGCGAGCATGTATCATTAAGCAAAGAGGGACCACTGGTTCATGGGTCAACGTAGGAAAGCATTAGCGTGGCGTTGTAATGAAATCGGCATACTCACAATGAGCTCCACTTCGTATGCAAGCTTGTTTACACTTGTTTGTGGCAGGCACTTGGCGCGTATGGAGACGATGTCATCCCAGGCAGCCGTGACGTCGGACACATGCTGACTATTATATAGTGCGATCCCCTTGCGCACACTGTCACCGCAGAAATAACCGTCCGGGACGCGCACAAACGGCAGGTCGCACGCACGCACCTCAGCCATGCTTGTCGGACGAGGCCCGCCTGCGGTTCAAACGACCGCCGCTACGCGGCTTTCAGTGGCGCCCCTATAGGCGCGGCGCATGGCGTATATGCAGACGTTGTTGCCCGGTCATTGCCCCAGAACCATTTGCATACGTGCCGACTGTGACGCCAACATATGTCGCTCCACTGCTACGGCCAACGCAAGCTCCTTATAGTTCTTGGCGCAGTAATGAAAACCGGCCCATCATCTACGCCCTCGGTACTCCACGTCGCCTACCTGCGTCGCCGGGTTCTAGGTGGTTGATCAACCCAGCAAAATCCAGACCTGTACTGTGCTGGTATTAGACCTGAAAGGAGCATTTGATAACGTATTGCATGACGCCATCTTGGTTGGTCTTGTGAGGGTCATATTGTGGCGATCGCAATTATGATTATGTGAGAGCCTTCCTGTCGGATCGTACTGCAGCCCTGGGCATTGGAGATGGGCGATATGGACCGATGCATCTTACAGGCCAAGACACTCCACAGGGCTCGGTGCTGTAGCCTACATTATTTAACGTAACGATGCTGGACTTCCTCCGCTGTTCTCTAGAATTCCTGATGTGCGCCATGTCATCTACGCTGATGACATCGCAGTATGGATGACACAAGGCTCGGACGGGCACATCAAAGATAGCCTCCATGAAGCCATAGGGGTCATACAACAGTATACGTGACTCAAAGCGGACCGACATGCGTGCCTCAGAAGTCGGAGCTACTTGTTATTCGCGCACGCTCGAGGATCCCAGTAGGTCACCCGAAATAGACTTCACACTCGAAGGTACTCCCACCCTAGAGAGGACAGATTAAGGTTGCTGAGCCTGTACTTGCAGTCTAACGACCGAATGACATTTACTGTACAGCTGGTATGAAGACAATCTGCGTAAGTGGCGCATTTAATCTGCCGTATTTCCATCAGACTTGGGGGGCTCAAGGGAAGTGACACGATGCGAATCGTAGAGGCTCTGTTAATAAGCCGTGTGCCATTTCACGCACCCTATTAGCGGTTGACTAGAAGTGAGCTTAATCGCCTAAACATTCTCTTGTGATCGGTAATCAAGACAGCCATCATCTTGCTTCCGTATATTTCGACACAACGCCTGCTCCAGCTCCGTTTACACAACACGGCAGAAGAGCTGATCGAAGTGCGAAGGACCGGCCAGCTCGCTTGCCTTCGAGAAATGAGTGTCGGCCGGGTCGTTCTGCGCCGATTCGGCTACCCGGAGCCGACCACTCCTTTGCGGCAGGGGTGCCATGCCATCTCGCCCAAAGTGGAAGCTAAAATAAGAGTAGCGCACGTTCCCCCCCAAAAATATTACAGGATTTCAACGCTGCTGAACCGAGTGTGGAGCGAAAGCTGTTGCGACTGAAGGAAGAAGGAAAAGAAAATGCACGGGCTTGTTGCTGGCTCTGCAGCTGAGCCGTCTCCGCTGCCTCGTGCGGACAGAAGAGAAAATAGAGAAGAAAGAAAAGAAGAAGGAGAGAAAGACACGCGCGCAACAGCCGTCGTCCACCACCTAAGCGGTTGCGGGTGCGATGACGGCCTACAACAGATAATAATTACGAGGGACTTTAGCGACTAAAGTAGTGAAAGGCGAATGCCTGAGTGCCGCATCTGCTAAGCAACAGACACTAATCAATAATTAAATAATTAATCTGTAAATATTAGGTAAATAACTAGTTATTAATTATTCATTGTTTATTTAGGAATTCCTTAATTAGTGATTTAGTGATTGATCATTGATTGCCATATGGCCATATAAGGCACGCATTCGCGCATAGTGTGGTGCTGCTTTGTGATTGATCGAGATCTTTATGACCTCATCCCGCCTCGGCCAATAAGAGCCACCGCAAAAGTGTGACACATGTTTAGTGATTGATCATTGATTGCTACCACTCGTCAAGCTGCGCAAACCATGCTGGAAGAAGCTGCAGGTCGAGCATCGCCTCGGCCTTGCTCAGAACTCTCAATGGGCAGCTACTTTGACCGAGGCAGGCTCGTGGCCATTACAACTTAGGCCACGCGGCGGGCGCTCCGACACATAGATCGCCTACAGCTCACAGCGGACGGCGGCCCGCTATTACATCGGCTACGACAACATGGCCACTCACGCTTGGGAGCGGCGCTGCTCGTGTACGAGCAGCTCACCAATGCAACGCCACCCTACGACCTGTGCTCGCCCTGGCCCGCTGCTACGGAGGTTCAGTGAGAGATCGTCGGCATCGCGGGGAAACGCACCACACTGCTTTGTGCAGTGCAGCAGCTGATCGGAGCCGTAATCTACAAGGCACTCCAACACCACCTTCTCGTTTACACCGACGGCTCCGTGGCCAGAGACAGTTGCTCGCTATCAGCGGCGGCTACCATGCCCGCCCTGCAACTGCACAGACAGCTGCACCTGTCATACCTGGGTTGTTCCACCACGGCGGAGCTGCTGCGTCTACGCCTAGGGCTGGATCTACTGCTTGAACTGACTCCGCCGCCACCCAGGTTTGCCGTGCTATGAGACCCCCGCGCCGCCCTCAGCCGCCTTCGAACCACGGGCCGGGGAACTCCGCTGCTGTGTCAGATTCAGACCCCTTCCTCGCTATCCCTTTATTTCCGCCACCCCAATTTAGGTGCTTCAGATATCAGATAGCAGATACCGGGGCTCGCAAACATCTTTTCCTCTCTTTTGTATATAAATAAAATAACCACTACCACCACCACCACCCCCACCACCATATGGCCATATAAGGCACGCATTCGCGCATGGTGTGGTGGTGCTTTGTGATTTGGTCGAGATCTCTATGACGTCATGCCGCCTCGGCCAATAAGAGCCGCCGCAAAAGCGGTACACATATTTGTTGTCCACAACAGCATCCACAACAGCATAAGCGAGTCAGTAGCAGGCCCGAACAGTTTCTTTTCCTTCTTCCTACAGCCACAACAATGACAGCATGAGCCTTAAAGGCTTTCGCCTGAAAAATTCCGTGGCAGGCTAGCCACCGCCGGAAGCGGGGTGACCTACCTGTCCCAGCCCCATCACGGCCAGTGCTTCCCTCCTGGCTCTGTAGCTGAGCCACCTCCGCTGCCTGATTGATTTAAGTGATTGATTTATAGGAAGGGAAAGGCGCGGTAACTGTCTCACTTGTTTTATGTGGACGCCTCAACCGCGCCGTAAGCGAAGGAAGGAAGATGGGAGTGAAAGGGGAAAGAGAGAAAGAGGAGCCGTAGTGGAGGGCTACGGAGTAATTTCGACCACCTGGGGATCTTTAACGTGCGCTGACATTCCACAGCACACGGACGCCTCTTCGTTTCGCCTCCATCGAAACGCAGCCGCCGAGGTCGGGTTCGAACCCGGGTACTCCGGCACAGTAGTCGGGCGTCTTACCAACCTCCGCTGCCTCGTGCGGACAGAGGAGAAAATAGAGAAGAAAGAAAAAGAAGAAAATAGAAAGACGAATGCGGATAGAAAGCTTTGGCTGCAGGCGACAGGGCGTTGCATCGAGCTCAACCAGTGTTCCGTTGAATGCATCAAAGTTCACCGGCGTTCTAGGCAGATTGCCCGGACTCGAACCCGACCGCTGGTTCGATGAAAGCGAAACGGAGAGGCGTCCGTGTGCTGTTGAAGGTGAAGTTTGAAGTTTGTTATATTTCCTGCATAAATATAAAAACATTTGCAGACCAGTGCTTGGACCCATAGTCGAAGGCTGGTTGTGGGTTCAACGATTAAATGTGTATATTCACAAACAGTCATCATGAAAATTATTAGGTTAGAAAGGCTACTATATAATAATATTAAAAAGTTATCATAGATACTGTTTAAAGATACAGGGCACTACTAAATGTGGAAGAGCACATAAAGTTAGCAGAGATACAGAAACAACATCAGGGATTTCACAAATGATCGCATCGCAGATACAATGTCTACAATGCGATACAATGCGATGTCTGTGCACGTTAACGATCCCCAGGTGATCGAAATTACTCCGAAGCCCCTCCACTATGTTAGAGTGGCTAAAAAGAGAGCTGTGATGAACCAACGCCGCGTTTTTCATAAAGAGGGGTGGTCCTCCGAGCGTGACAGCCGCTAGGGCCGAAAGGAGCGCTGCGGTCTCGGGCGCCGTAAGCATTGCGGAGGAGACTTGAATGCGTCCATGGTACGCCACGCAACAGGAGCGGTGATGTACAGTCCAAACACACTTGCCGGAGAAAGTGTGACAGATACTGCGCTTTACCTTTCCTGTAAGCAGATTTTAATTATATGTAGCACGGCAACGAACGCCGATAAGAGGCAAACGATTAGAATCAAATGATAGGCGAGGAAGGGTAGGCTTTCGCCCTTCTCCTCTTAAGAGACACCGCGGAGGAGTCGGAGGTGGCCTCGGCGCGCCAGCTGTTGTCGTTAAGAACTTTATTTTTCCACCGATGTAGGAGGCCCCCTACTCCGCGCCCCCGGAACGCAGGCCTATCGGACTATAATCGGACAGAGGCCGGGTCCTCCGCGACTAAAGACAGGCGAAGCGACAGTGTTTCTTCGCGGCGGATAGCTTGCCGCTGGTTATCGGGGATCTCGCTCCGCAGTAGAAGTGCCCAGGCTTCTCTACTATAAATGTTTTCCTTCGCGCCAGGGGAATTAAGGCATTGGCAGAATATATGATCGAGAGTACCCTTTTCTCCGCAGGTTTCGCATTTATCGTCCGTCTTTTCCTCCAATTGCGTGTGAAAAAGCTAGACGGGACTTGAAAATTTCAAGCTTGCAGGCGCCGCCAAGCGAGTTTTCGGTCCGGTGGTGGCAGGGACCTAGTGCTCAGTCTGCAGTGTTTTAAGATTTCCTTATACGTTTGCAGCTTCTCATTCATCCCATCGCAATCAGGCGGCTCTATGGCTGCCCGGAAGTAGAGAGCTCGGGCTAGCTCGTGCGCCCCCTCGTTGCAGGGGCCGGATTCGTGCGCGAGGGTACAAATGACTCGAATCCTTTGTTCAAGGTTTCCTTTCTCTAGAATTCTGGCTGGCTCCTTCGAGACCCTCCCTTTTCCAAAGCTCCAGACAGCCGTTTTGCTGTCACTAATAACTATGCTGGCTTCCGTTACAACGCAAGCTAGTGCTGTCGCAACTTCTTCAGTCGTGTTTACAATTCGGCTTCTAACGGACACGGCGGCGGTGGGTACGTCGCGGCCGTTGAATACCGCAGCCACCGCCGCCCCCGACTTCCCGCTAGCCGCGTCCATGTAGGCGACCTGCCCCGGCTTGATTTTCCCCGCTTCCTTTGCGAGCGCCTCGGCCCTCTTTTGTCTCCTCTCCTTGTTGTACGTAAGGTGCATGTTTTTAGGTAGCGGGGGCACTATTATATATTCGCAACACCTTCGTGGAATGTCCACTTTGTTGCTTGTTCCTCTGACTGCAGTCCCACCCAGCCGAGGATGGCTCTTGTTGTAGTGGTTATTTATTGTATGTACAAAAGGAAAGAAAAGATGTTTGCCAGCCCCGGTATCTGCTATCTTATATCTGAAGCACCTGAACTGGGGCGGCGGAAATAAAGGGATAGCGAGGAGAAGGTAGAGGAAATCAAAGAGGTGAGTGATAGGGAGAAAGAAAAGAGTAGGTAAAAATAAAAGAAATATATACACTATGGTACAGTATACAGTAGTTTGCATGAGGCCCACCCGCAAATGTCTTAGGTCACTGAGTACTCGGCACGTCGGGCGGGCCTCCGCAATAGCTCCACGTCCAGGCAACTGTTCACTACGCACGCACTTGCACACTGTACAAAACACTGACGGCTGTCGTGGGCGATCAGCCGTTATTGTGGGAAATAGCACACGTGGAGCGTTCAGTCCCAGCGCGCACTATCGGGTCATCAAGCCCGCCTGTTCGATGTACTCACACAAGCTCACGTGAGCTCGCTCGCGGGCGCGAGCACAGCCCGGCGGCCACAGGAGCACAGCTACGCTGTCCGGGATTACCCCCTGCGCTCTGTAAGCCGCCAGCAACTCACGTCGTGGTTCGGCTAGCGCGGTGCAGCGCAGTAGAAGATGTTCGAGAGTTTCTACCTCGCCACAGCCGTCACACACGTCACTATTGGCAAGTCCGTGGCGCATCCGTCGTTCCCCAGGCCACACACATCCAATGCGTGCACGGAGGATCATCGCGCGTTGCAGCCGAGTCAGCGAGCGGCCGCTGACACTGTGAATGCGCTCACCTCTTGCGATGCGTGGGTCGGGGTGCTGCGTCCGGAGGTGATCGTCGATTACCGCACGCACATCCTCCAAAGCGAGTTGCTCGTCGCTAGAAGGGAGTTCATGTGCTGCGGTCGCGAGCTCGTCGGCACGTTCGTTTCCCTCTATGCCGCAGTGCCCGGGGATCCACTGTGCCCGTATAGCGCAGCCACGCTCCGCCAAGTGCTTGAGACGTGCGCGAATCTGGCACAGCAGCGGAGTTCCCCGGCCGGTGGTTCGAAGGCGGCTGAGGGCAGCGCGGGAGTCACATAGCACGGCACACCTGGGTGGCGGCGGAGTCAGTTCAAGCAGTAGATCCAGGCCTAGGCGTAGGCCCAGCAGCTCCGCCGTGGTGGAAGAACCCAGGTATGACAGGTGCAGCTGTCTGTCTGTGGTGGTTTTGCTCAATCTTTCTAGTCGTCAATCCCTCCTGGCGCATGCGCAGCTGGCTTGGCGATGGCGGTACCTCTGAATCACCCGTTCAGCGGAGGAGTCGGCGGCGGCTCCGATATACAGCACTATATATCTGACGCGGCTCTCTAGCTGTGCTCCTTGTGACGTCACTCGCTCCTCGCTCATGCGCAGTTGGGGACGCCGCTAAATAGATGACTTAAAACACGCACCCTGAGTTCCACAATGGCGGTCGGACAGTAAGACTCAAGGCACTCCTACGCCAATGCAGCCGTGACAAAAATTCTAGAGGGCACTTTGGACCACTAAAGTGCGATGAGGCGAAAGCCATTATAGCGCGGTGGATCGTAGCCCCCACTACGGCACCTTTACCTCCCTCTCTACTTTCACTCTCACCTTCCTCCCTTCCTTTACGACGTGGTACCTGTGTCCGCGAGAATACAGTGGCCACTGTAGCGAGAATAGTGCCCCGCCGGGGTGGTGCTGTGGCAAGACGCTAGACTACTGTGCCGGAGTTCCCGGGTTCGAACCCGACCGCGGTGGCTGCGTTTCGATGGGGCCGAAACGAAGAGGCGTCCGTGTGCTGTGCGATGTCAGCGCACGTTAAAGGGGGGATGAAACGGCTAGAAAGGTCACTGACAAACGTTTTCAATGCGCAGAACAAATGCTTCCGAGCATTCGTTCCAAGTAAAACTCATCGGAAAAAATCCAGCGATTTGTTATTAATTTTTAAAAACAGCGTTTTTTTGAAATTCGCGGGCTGCGCCATTTCCGCGTGGCGGCGAAATTTGGGACTATTCTGCCGTGATTTCCTACGTCACCAGTCCCAGAGTGACAGGCCACGACAGGCTGCCATTGGGTGCAGCCGCGACGCCCACTACGTCACTGACACACTTCCGGTAGCTGCGAAAGTCGTCTGCTCGAGTGCTGCAATGCATGCGTGAACCCGAGCTTGGCGCTTCGGTTCGCGATGTTAACCGAAAAGGTGGTGGCATCCGACTGAAAGTGCGCGTCGGTGCAGGAGTGCGAAAAGAGCACTAGCTGGTCCGATTTAACACCGTACCGATTAAATAGGCAGCATCAACCTTTATGTACCGACCGACGGCGCAGCAACGTACTGTACTGTAGTCCCGTCTCGTCTTTGCCGCATCGACCATTTGTGCGGCGTGTTAATAATTAAATGGAACGTGCGTCAAAAAAAAAAAAAAAGGTGTACCCTCAGCTTCATCGCGAAAGTACACAAATTCGCACCGCTTAAGTGCAGCACCCGATGCCGCCAGGCGCGGGCGCTGCGGCCGACGGCACTCCGGTCGTGCGCCGCTCCCTGCTCGTCGATAGGCCTTGTTTCTTTTGCATCGCAGCCACGGCGGACGGCATTTTAGAATCGTCCGCTTCGCTGCGTCTCTAGTGTAGTCGCTCGCGTGCTCCTGTGCACGATTCTTGCGTGTAGCTTCGGAAAACAGTGACAACCTGCGCTGCCGA
This sequence comes from Amblyomma maculatum, assembly GCF_055883805.1. Classification (NCBI taxonomy): domain Eukaryota; kingdom Metazoa; phylum Arthropoda; class Arachnida; order Ixodida; family Ixodidae; genus Amblyomma; species Amblyomma maculatum. The sequence goes on from NC_139346.1 coordinate 30,120,868, forward strand.
ACTGCATGTGGCGAGCTGCATTGCTCATGTTTTGCGCCGTTGTTTCTGGATCGGCCGATGCGTACACATGAGATAAAACACGCGTGCACGTTACGCACTGGCACTTCCTAAACTGTGTGCGTCCGACTGAAAATGCGCGTCGGTGCAGCAGTGCGAAAAGAGCACGCAGGTCCGATTCAACACCGTACCGATTAAAAAGGCAGCATCAACCTTCGTGTATAAATGAAACGTGCGTCAAAAAAGGTCTCTCCTCAGCTTCATCGCGAAAGTACACAAATTCGCACCGCTTATGTGTAGCACCGGATGTCGCCAGGTTACCGCAGCGATGCCGTCCGCGGGCGCTGCGACCGACGGCACTCCGATCGTGCGCTGCTCCCTGGTCGTCGCTAGGCCTTATTTGCATCGAAGCCACGGCGGACGGCGTTTTGGAATCACCCGCTTCGCTGCGTCTCTAGCGTAGCCGCTCGCATGCTCATGTTCGCGATTCTTGCGTGTCGGCGCGAAAATCAGTGACAACCTGCGCTGCCGAACTGAATGTGCCGAGCTGCTTTGCTGATGTTTTGCGCCGTCGATTCTGGCTCGGACGATGCGTACACATGACATAAACACGCGTGCACGTTGCGCATTGGCACTTCCTAAACGATGTGCGAAAGGACGTCAAAAAAAAAAAAAAAAAAACACTACACTATCTTTTTTGTTAATCTCAATTTTAAGATTCGCGGACGAATAATTCGTGCTCACCTGTCATATCCGATATCCAAACTCTGTAGCGACCATCAGTCCGTGCTCTCGTCGGTGACACGTACGCGCATACATTCCATTCGTTATGCACAAGAGATGCCTCTCGCCGACCATAATGAAAGCAGCTCCGGACTAAAAGTGACGACGACATATGTTTGCACGCGGGCAACTCGCACGCTCGATCGTCTGCCAGCATCCATGCAGAGTCGATGCTATCGCGTCAACTCCGCGAGGGGTCACCGGCCGCCGTTGGTCAAACCGCAGAAGACGGTACCAAAGAGACTGACCCAGGCAGCGCGAGAGAAGAAAGCGGTCTTGTAGAAAGCCGTGCTCGGCAGGAGTGCACGCTAATTTGCGCTGAATGGGACAGGGATATGAAGGGAAGTGCTCCCTCCGCGGCGGCCGCCGGTATGTGTGAACTCCCACCTGCAGGTATGCGCTCGCGAACGACCCGAGTCGTTCGGGCTGCTGTCGCACACAATTCCGAGAGGTCAAGAAACTGAAGACACCGGCGGCCGAGGAAGACAGCAGGCAAGGTTGAAAGCTATGCAAACGCAGACGGGACGGCAAAGGCAGACCGTGAATGCATAGGCGACGCTCGGGGGAAAACAGGCGCGACGACCGGAAGTCTGAGAACCGAGCGTCACCCGATGGCGCTTCGTGGGCGGGGCTAGCGGGGCGGAGTTCCCGAGCTGTTTTCTTCGTTTTTTTTCTGGTGTCTCGGAGTGTTGAGTTGAGGGGAGCGAGGAGGAGCGCCATTTTTAATCGCCGATATCTCTGGTGTTAATGAAGCTAGCTAAAAAATTCTTGCGGTGAATTGACCTGTGAGGGAGTACCTATCTCTCGAGCGATTTGTTTTACCCCGTTTTAGGCATTGCATGACCCCTTTAAAGATCCCCAGGTGGTCGAAATTACTCCGTAGCCCTCCGCTACGGCTCCTCTTTCTCTCTTTCCACTTTCACTCCCACCATCCTCCCTTTCCTTACGGCGCAGTTGCGGTGTCCACAGAAAACAAGTGAGGCAGTTACCACGCCTTTCCCTTCCTATAAATAAATCAGTTAATCCGCGAGAATAGTCACAAATAGTGCACCTTTTCTATCCTGTAAATCAATTTCAAACGCCGTTGATGCCTGCTGTACTAACGCCTCCTAGACATCTAGGGTCTACTTCTGTTTGCTGCGTGGTGTGTCGTCCGAGGAAGCGGCAAATGAAAGGCGCCGCATGGACGCCTGGATCGGAAGCCCGGCGGGGTCAGCTTCCTATATGCATGTGGTTGTTGCTTTTCCAACGATGTAGGGGGCCCCCTACGCCCTGCTTCCGGCACGCAGGCCCATGGGACGGAGGACGGGGGCTCCGCGACTAAAGGCAGGCGAAACAACAGTGTTTCTTTGTGGCTTCAGCGGTCAGGTGAATAGCTTGCTGCTGGTTGGCGGGGGACTCGCTCCGCAGTAGCAGTATTCAGGCTTCTCTACTATTTATGCTTTCCTTGGCGACAGGGTATGCCTTTCTCCACAGGGTTCGTATTTACCGTTCGCCTTATCCTTCACTTGTGTGTGGAAAAGTCAGACGGGACTTGAAAATTCCCAACTTGCAGGCGCCGCCAAGCGACGGCCTTCTTGTTTCTTAGCGTTCGGTCCGGTGGTGGGGATTTTCTGTTCAGTCTGTAGTGTTCTAAGATTTCCGCATATGTTTGCAGCCTCTCGTCCATCCCGTCGCAATCAGGCGGCTCTACGGCTGCCCGGAAGTAAAGCAACGGCTGGTTGGTTGCACAAGTTTTATTTTAATCGGAAATGGGCGTCCTCTTTCCCGCGCCCGACACGCGTGCCGGGGAAGACGGGGAGTCGTGCGCCCGTGGATTGGAAACTGGCAGTTAGCCCTTGGCTTGTTGCGGCCTCTTTCGCCAAATCGACGGTGCGGTGCTGGATAGCAGGGTCTGCGCTTCGCAGCAAGGTATCCCAGGCTTCTCTACTTGTAATATTTTGTGCTATCACCTGAGATTGTGGGCACTCCCAAATTATGTGGTTCAGGATCCCTCTCGCCCCACAGTGTGTGCACAGATCATTGTCCCTAAGGTCCGGTAGCACGTGAAACTCCCAGACCGGGTTAATGAACGTATTAGTTTGTAGCCGCCAACACGCGACAGCTTCTCTATTATTTAGGCTAACATCTGGCAGGGGTATCAGCCTACGTCCCAATTTATAATGGTCGATGATTTCTCCGTAGTTTTGCAGATGCTCGTCGTATGCCCAGTGTTCGGGGGGCTCGACGGCTACCCGGAAGTAGAGAGCTCGGGCTAGCTCGCGAGCCGCCTCGTTACCAGGGACAGCAGCGTGAGCGGGTGTCCAAATAACTGAATTTTCCTTTTCAGCGTCCTTTGGGTGACGATTTTGGCTGCCTCCGGCGATATCCTCCCCTTTCCAAAACTTTGGATGGTCGTTTTGCTGTCGCTAGTTATGAACTTGGCATCCGTTTCTATGCAAGCTAGCGCTATCGCAACTTCCTCCGCAGTCTCTATGTTGTGGCCTCTGATGGCTGCCGCGGATACCGGCGCCCCTCGGCCATCGACTACCGAGGCTACCGTCGCACCTGTTCTGCCACTTGCCGCATCAACATAGACTACTTTCGTCGCTCTTATTTTCTTGAATCGTCGCTCTAGGGCTTCGGCTCGTTTGGCCCTTCTTTCGACATTAAATTCTGGATGCATGTTTCTAGGGAAGGGGGGACTACCAAGGCGTTCCTGCTTTTCCTACTAATTGCGACTTTTTTTTTAAATCCTCTGTCTGGGTTGAGGCCTACTTTTACAAGGATCACCCTGCCCGTCTCGGTCATGCTTAGTCTCTCTAATTGGGAGACTTGCACTGCCTCCGTCAATTCTGCCCACGTGTTATGCACCCCGAGTTCGAGCAGTCGTTCGCTCGAGGTACCCATGGGCAGCACTAGCGCCTTCTTAACGCATCTTCGAATCAGGCAGTCTAACTTCTCTTTTTCGCCGGCCTTGATGTCCAGGTACAGCGTGGCGTAACGGATTCTGCTTATTACGTACGCCTGGATTAGTTTTAGTAAATTTCTCTCCTTGAGGCCTCTTCTTTAGAGGCGACCCTCCTCAAGAGGCCGAGGGTTTGCATCACGTAACTTTTTAATTTCTTCAGGACCTCTCCATTATGGCTGCCTGGTGACGTCAAGTCCTGCCGTGACGGTACATAGCGCGCCCCTTGTCGAACACAACCAGCTGTTCATTGAACGCATCAAAGTTCACTGGCGTTCTATAATTCTTTTACAGGAAAGAAAGGCGCAGTATCTGTCAGTCGCGGAATCTCCCTATCATCCTAACGGTAGACAAGGGGAATTACGAAGAGCGTTTCACGATCTTGGGAGTGGCGCAGTTGGTAAAGCGCTCGGCTGGGGATCGAAGGGATGGAGGCTCGATTCCTGGTGTAGACAAGGCTTATTAATTTCTAATTCTCGTTCTCCGAAGCGTGATACCTCTGCTGACAACATTCTGTCGACAACGATGAGGCATTAAAGGGCCTTAAAATGTATTGTATGTTGACGCTGCAAAATATTCATGTGCCGGAGACGCTATGGGCCTCGCGGTCACAGATATCAACGGCTTAGAATTACGGCCTTCGTTTGGGGAACAAGCTCAAGTGGGCCGACTGAACAGACCGTCATAGCAGTGGCCCTCGCCTTTATCAGCACCGGGACACACATGATGAACGCCACACTGGTTTAAAAATATAAAATAATTAGATTCCCAAGAAGTGCGCCGTAGCTTTGCGAAGAACACAATATCTCTGCAAACTGCGCGATCTGTCGCCAATATGTTCCGATACCTTCTATAACGTCCGCATCGTATAAACCGCTTGTCATGCCTCCCTTCCTGGCAACGAGAGTGCATATGTGCTCGCCTCAGCAGCAACTTTCCGGCGTTGTCGAAGGAAGCGGAGGAAGAAGTAGAAACAGAGGGTACCTGCGCAGCTTTGTACCCTTAAAACGGCATCACGCATCGTTACTCTATACAAAGAACAACATTGCCACCACCGCGCCCAACACTCATCAAGGCCGAAGCTGTGGAATGGCGTCAGCTACAGACACATATGTATCCGATCTTAGAGCATAAACATTTGTTCTTTCCCTCCTGCTACCCAGAGTCATGTTCCAGTTGTCATCAATGCAGAGCTACAATATATCATTCTTTGAGTCTGTCCAACATCACCCGGCAACGATTCACTCATCAATTTCCCCACTCCGTCCTCCTGGGAGAAAGCCTTGGCCAACACTGAGCCCCTTAGCGCTGACTGATCAAGTGAGCCGAGCAAATAGCGGTGGCGAACAGGACTGACCGAGAAAATTTCTTTTTCTTTAGACACTCTCTCCGGCATCACACCGCAAGGCCAGCGCTAGCTGCTTTAGCTTGCCTGAAGGATAGAGGGGGCACATAGGGTTCTGCACAGAGGGCTTCACTCAGGAAGAAAAAATATAATGAAAGTTTGTTCCTCCTCCTTCTTGTGGGCACTAGTGCTACCCGCTCTGACATTAGCGAGAGTTTCTGCCTGTCGCTTCATAAAGTCACTACCCAGCCTTCTGGACTACCTCTGCACCGCAAGCGCCGAACCCGTTCGCGCATCTGCTGCGTGCACAGCTAGCGCGGTCATCGCGGACGTCTTGTTGAGTTTTTAATGCTTGACTCATGCTCTCCTGAACTCATTCCTGGCTGGAATTTTTTTTCGCTGCCATGCCGTTATTCACGGCACTCGTACCCGCGTCGCCTTCTCTGCGCTCTGTGATGCGGTACACGACGGCGCGCTGTCTTTCCCTGGCGTCGAACTTGACGCCGCTGACACCGACATTCCCCAGCTGTGGTGTGATTGCTCCCGCGTGTGCTACGTTTTCTTTCGAATCGACTGCTCTCTTCGCACCTTGTCCTGTGTTCGCTTCTCGCCGCCACCTCTTCTTGCCATTGCTGTCATCAAAATTTACTACGGTGCGCCAACGTTTGTTTCGAAAGCCTCCGCTGCGGTCACATTGTCTCGTGGCGAACGCGTTGCCCATTTTTAAAGGGAAGCTGAAGCACTTTTCGAAAAAATTGAGTTTTCGGCAGCATTTAGTTGTTTTTGGTCCACTGAACAAGAATATCGCATTAAAAAAGGGCTTAAATAAACGCAAACAGCTGTTTTTTAGAAGAAAACGCGCGTCAGCGCCTCAGGGCGCCTAGCGAACGCCACTGTCGCCTGTGAGTGGTCGGGACCGTCGTGACGTCATCTACGGGTGTCCCGCGGGTCTCCGGCCTGCACCGACGGCGTTGCTGCGTAGTGCGTTGCTAGCGCGTTGCTTCAGTTGGCTGGAAGGCCTAGTCTTGGAAATTATGGATAGTGCGGGCAGTAGTGAACAGTTTGGACTCTCGCCATATATGTTCGAGCCATCAACGGCTGCAGAAAACGGCGGAACCAACGACGCCGCGGAGTGCGCCGATGGAGAAAGTGACGCCGCGACATTTTCACGGGTTGGAAATCTTCTCTGGTACGTATGTTTTGCGTAGGTGCTTGTTTTTACATATCTTTGCGAGGTAGATGTGCAAGTGGTAATAAAGTAAATCGCGTCGAAATGCTGTTGCTTACTGGCTGCTGCATAACAGCCGAAACACCAGGCACATGTAACATCGAATTCAAAACGCCGGCATGCTTACACGAGTCACGCGAGGTAAAGCATTTGTTTTTTATTTATTTAGAGCACGGTGCCTACTTACATCCGAATGCCTTTTATTACTACGAAAGAGCGCCAAACCTGTTTAGTGAGTTCACTGCTGAACTGCAGTGTAACGAGATGACATAGGAAGCTATTCGTGTGTGCTATTAAGTGCGTCCCTGTATCTTTTTTTTTCTGTCGTCCTACGAGATGTAGTAGAGTGGAGAGCTAGGTGAATTGGCACATTTTAAACAAAAAGCCAGCTAGAAAACGAGGCAGATCTTTGCCGCGTCGTCCTGTGCACCTCTTTTTGTCTGCGGCTTTCCGTTGGTCTTGTTTCGGCAGGATGTAGTTGGTGGTGTTGCGCAGCGAGATAGCCAGCAGAATGACTTACAAGAGATATATGCATACCGCGGCTCGACGAGTTTGCCATTTTTACTCGAGGAAAAATTTGCACGAACGCTATACCATTGTCGATCATCAGCCTTGTCAAGCGTTCACGAATGCAAATTGTTTGCATTGCTCAAATATTCTTAAGTTCAAATAATTAGATTTTGTTCAATTAGGTGCAGCTGCATGTGTTGCGCTGATGAATAATGAAGAGGACTGCTTGTGCTGCCAGGAGGTGCAAGAAATCAAGAAAAAGCTAAAAGGCACGCAGTGTGTAACAAGCTCAAAAGAGTTCATGACTGTATGTCTCAGTAAGGCAGTGCTGGAAGTGTCAAGCTCAGCACGGATGTGAACCAGCTGGAAAAGGCAACAAGTTTACAAACAGGTAAGAAATTAATGTAGCAGAAAGAGAAATGTCGATGCAATAACGCATTTCGTGCAGGCAGTTGCGGTATGCTGCGTACCGCCAGAATGTCTGGTTAACATGGAAGAGACTGGGAGAGAACAACCGAAAGATTCTACCAAGTTGTGTGCTGAGCGTTGTTCGAAAGATGTACCCTGCCAAAACTGGTTTATACACAGGCTTCAAGCATTTCTGGGATTCCATATAGGTATGCGCAGAATTGTGGTTCCATTTTCAGTTAGCATTCATTACATTACAGCTTTATTCATGGCAACACCATGTAACAACATCAATTCTAGAAACCTCATTTGGCAATTGCACTTAGCAACACATGCAGGTCTTCTTTTACTAGAGTGTTGGACTTCATAGCAAATTCATTCTGCGAATGACATGTGGACTGACACTCCTATCTTGAACTAACAGTGCATACTTTTGCTTTCTACGAAAAAATCCCTAACGTACAAATGTCTGTACAGAGCTCTGGCTAAGTTCTATAGGCAGATTGTACAAACGTAACAGCAGCTCCAAAACTCACACCAGCAAGCATGATTTAGGTTTGACAAGTGACGACAAGACCAGCATGTTCATTGATATCCGTTTATTATTTTTGCAACACATACCTGAAGAAGCTCTCAAAATCGGTATTATTTTCCAGAGATAAATAAATGAAACCAAACATGAGGATGCAAACACGAGTTCAGCACTATATTTATTTGAAGCATAGTAGTGAGCTCAGCAGAGTAATGTGTGGCTCAGAGAAATCTTATATTTTATTGGTCATTGCTGACTCGGATGGGTGTCTGCAGCCCGCATCACTGAGAAGCATTGGTTGGGATAGAACTGTAGCTTGTGCCCTTCAAACGGTATGGCTGCTTGTGTATGTCTGCTTCCCACGTTGCTCACACGCTCAGGTTTTTCATGTTGTGCTGATGATGACAGCATCCATACGTGTCTTGGACACAACAGCCAGGAAGCATATAACAATAAGCACTGACAGGGGGACTGATTTCCTGCTTCCACGAAATAAGCATTTCCTGCACTCACACTACATATTTAATCGTGTTTTCCTTTGCCTGACAGCATCGTCCTTTGAAACCCTGGGAAACTGGCTGCTCAGTGGTGGTGGGGTCTGCATGAGTGCAGTTTTCCTGGCCTGTGATGGTCTGCTGGCCTCCACCATGACCGCGCCCAAGAGTGTCTGCACATACCCTGGAAAAAGATTTGGGAACACCATGAAGCAGATTTTCTTAGATAACAAAATCGTTTGCACCTACCATGTGTTGATTGTTCCTTTAGAGGGCAAGCAGTTGCTTTGCCTCCAGTAGCTTTAGGGTATTTCAGGCTCCAACGGGCTGTGCCGTCTTGTCGGAGCGCTTGGCTTCGTGCACTGTTTTCATTGTAATGCATGATAGCCAACTGCTTTCTGAAAAAATGCCCAGTGATTAAGAGTACAATAAAAACAGTTACATGCGCCAATGCTTGTTTCTTGCAGAGGTCACATATCACAGCCTGTACACTGTCGCCCCATAAGATAACAATGTCAGACAGTTAGGCAAACTTTGAATACATAAGCAGTAGGAATACTTTCATACTGCTAGTTGCCAGCAGATGTTTGGAGGTGTCATTAAAATAAGGATGTTGGTCTTTCAGTTATTTTTCTTAAGTTTGACAAGTGTTGGTGAATATATTTGAGAATGTACTGATTTTTTCAGTAAGTCTGTTTCTTTCCAAGACAGTCACAAGTGACTTGCAGTATATCCAGACTCAGTGGTTTATACAAAGGTACAGCTTTAGAACAGCTATTGTCCCAACAAAAGAAGACAAATGATGGCGCTATCATTCTAGATGCAAGCGGTCATATATTTCTAAAATTAGGTTGTCTAAGCATTGCTGAGGCGTGGTGCTTGGCTAAGCAAATGGTTGAGGCAACATGCGGTCCCTGTACTGTTTGCAGTGATGGAACTGCCGCAGGCCTGAGCTGCAGCCAGAACATTTTTCACACGGATGTTTTCGCGTCAGTGTAAATGCATGGTTTATTAAACCTGCTCAGCTCTGCCTCTGCTGCCCTCAGCTGGAGATGACAATGAACAGTGCTTTGCTTTAAAATAGTGAAGAGATGGATCCTGCGTGCAGAACATGTAACATAGCAAAGCAGTGCCTCGAAACACAGAACCATGCTTACCTAACCTAATATCTCTCATCTGTGCTGCAGAAACAGGTGACATAGCAAGTATTGCCTAAAAGCACAATCAATACTGGGTTTGAGATACCTCTTCGGTGTTTTTCTTTTGCTCTGCAATAAGCCGTACACAGTTACCAGCCAACTGTGCGGCAATCAGGAATACCACCTTTTTTGGTTAGAACCAATACCCTGATATTTTGTTTTCCATACATTTACTGGCATTTTTAGTAAACTTTTAAATTTAACTCATAATTAAAAGCCAGTAACTGCCGTGAGTATATAGGAGAGAATGGTTCTTTTCACATTATCCATATTAATGAGACAACTGAACCTGTACAAATATACAATGCTTACATCTATCTTGGCAGGTTGAATAACAAAGTAAACTGAAGCAGTTGAATCTTACCTTGCCCTCATTCCAAGGTATGAATACTGGCAATTTTTTGGTGCAAAATGCAACAGAAGGCCATGAAATGTTTCCAGACCATAGGTCTGGTGCTTGGTTGAGAGCTTTGGCATGTCGGCCAATAAAACCTTCGAGGTAGCTATGTCCCGTAGCTTTTCAAATGCCTTTGATTCTGAAAAACAGAAGACAGGGCGAACCAATCCAAAGCTGAGTGAGGAAACTGAATACTCTCAGCAAATTTCCACTGGGGAGATAGTCTCACACTGAACAAACTGAAGACTCAGGAAACTTTGAAACATCCTGCCCGGCTTCCTCTTTACAGCGAGAATGGTACAGTGGCATAAACTTTGATGGTACAGAAAGGGCGAAAAACATATGTACACACAACATAACAGCATTGTGCGAAAAATGCTGGGCTATCAGTGTTAACAGTTTTGCCTGACTCGGGGTAGACATATACTAGCCGGAGTAAATCAGAATAGCATTGCCATTTCTGCTCGGCCAGAGAAAAGAGACTTGATACAGATTACTGAATTGAGCTAAGGATGGTTACACCATCTGAGTACAGAGCAACAAGGAACAAGAGTGGCTGCACAAACGTACTCTGATACATTTTGGAAAAGGCTGAAAAAAAGTAGTCCCACCTTGACTGATAACACATGTTGGCTCACAATAAACAACTCTAGGTGGTTACCACTATGGTGTTTCACATATGTGGAGTATTTAAAAATATTAAACCCTGCAATTAACAGTGTACAAATTTTTAATACAGAAAAGATATTAGACACGAAGGAAACGGGCACAAAGTAAGTCTTCCTGTGTATGTTTCCATCTTGTCTAGCATATTTTGCACATAATATCGACCAACTTGGGCAGCTTTCAATCGTAACGAGTGTTTCATTGCTTTCCAACATCTTCACTTTTCGGCTACATCTCTGCTTACCCTCTTGGAGCCACTGCCGGCACTCAGGCTTGCCATGGAGGCAGGCTGGAAATAGTGGATTGCCGTGAATATGCACATTCCTAATATGGTTGAGAAGCGACAACCATTTCGGAACAATGTGGTCGCTATTCTCGTGTCTCGTGGCTAGACGCCGCTGACCAGTACAGGTGATTTTGGATGGACTTAGCCCAAAGCTGCAGGTGCTTGCAATCATGCCGTTTTGATGCAGCCGTCACTTTCTTGAAGACACCTAAAAGGCATAATGCAAGAGCTAACAGTCAGCGTTCACATTTTGTTACAAGACACTTGAGCAGAAAACATTGCAAATGCCAATACTGCCACCAAAAAATGTGCTGCTTCGAAGTACCTTTTGCAACATGCCAAACATCAAACTTGTGCTGGATGCCTGGTCTTTCCTTCCGCATATATGCCTTGATTTGGACATGTCGGTCTGTGACAATGGCTTTCACATTGATGCCTTGGCTTTCAAGGAATTGCAGGCCACGTTTCAGTCCTTCTAATTCCATATAACAACTGCCTCCTACTTCATTGGACTATATAGGCAACTATTGTTTTCTCACAATAGAACAGAGTGAAAGCAAAAGCAGCCATAACTGCCGCAACAGCATAGCATTCACCAGTATGGAGTGGTGAAGCGTCCCAAGAATGCTAAATGAGAAGTTTAAAACAAACCTGGACAAGCTCGAAGTGCAGAAGTTTGTTGTTTCTAACATCCAACAGAGAATATGTGCCAAATTTAGCACTGAAGCCAGGTGAATCGGCTCAGCCATCCCCGGCAAGTGAGCTTTTCTTGCTCCTGGCATTCTCCAACAAATGGTCTTGTTGTTCCCTCCAAACCTTCAACAAAGATTTTCAAAACAGTGAGCACTTGCAGTGGAAGTTTTCTTAGGCACGACCTTTTTTCAAAACACTTACTTTCTCGATTGCAGGCCAAAGATGAATCCGCTGAATGTTGAAGAAAGTTCTATCGGTGACCACCTCAACACCAATTGATGACAACATCCTCAAAGATGCAGTGGGGTTATTTCCCGAAAATAGCAGGGCAGCACAAAGTTTTAAGTTTAATACTGGCTGCTTTCTCACAACATCTTGGTTTCTCCAGTACAGATGGTGCCCTGAGGGGCACCAAGTATGTATTTTAGTCAGCGTTCCTTCACAGTGAACGCTGAATGTGCAAGGTGCAAGGCACGTGTGGCACACTTTGAGCAATACTTTTAGGTGCTTTTTATCCACAAGAACCGCGCCTTTTTCACAATCACCTAAGGTAGACGGTGGTTCTGGATATAGGTGCTCATCACAATTGCCAGGCCTGAAAAAGAAGAATAGGATTCACAGAGTGAAAGCTAAAGCTAGTGGGACAATGGCACAGAGTTTCGACATGGAGCATAAGCTGCATGAAATGCTGCCTCAAGCTTAGATAGATAGATAGATAATGTTTATTTGAGTGTGCCTCAACAGCCAAGTGGCCTAAAGGAGCGCACACTAGTTCAGATACATCAGAACACTTAATAACATTTAAAACGAGGCATGAAAACAACAATTAGGCAAATATGTCCGTGTAAATCAACGTTTTGTCATACAAGATTTGTATACGAGTCATTGGACAGTTGGCGTGCAAATCTGGATAAAATGTGTCAAAACATTTTGCAGTCTTTGGATGCGGCACACGAAAATTCAGTGACATCAGTAAGGTCTGACAGTTAATGAAACCGCGCACAATTTTTTTGCAGAAACTGCATGTCACGTATGAGTCGCCTGTCGCCAAGAGTACACATTTTGAGCTCTGCCAAGAGAGAATCGTAGTCGTAGAAACGGCGGCGTCCAATATATCTGTCATAAAAGATGCGTATGAACTTACGCTGGACATTTTCAATTTTTGCGCAATAGGTGGCGGATAAGTTATTCCAGGCTACTGACGCGAACTTAAGACGCGGTCTCACAAGGGCACAATATAGAGTGCGTAGACATTCGTACCGTTGAAATTTTGTTGTTTGTCTAGAGATAAGACCGACATGTCTCAATGCGCGTAACACAATTGAATTTACATGCAATCTAAAATGAAGCCTTGAATCAACAACAACACCAAGGTCTCGTACATGGGCCACACGAGAAATATGATCCGCCAAAAGTGTATAATCAAACACAAATGCGTCGCGTTTCCTAGTTAGAGGCAAGACGGAAGTCTTCTTAATATTCAATTTTAAGCGATTCAACAAACACCATTTCTCGATGTTGTTGATGTCAGCTTGCAATTGGCGGCAGTCCTCAATATCTCCAATATTACGGAATAATTTGAAATCATCTGCGAAGAGCAAAATTCTCGAGTCTTTGACATGTAACGGCAAATCATTAACAAACACTAAAAACAACAACGGTCCTAAGTTGGAGCCTTGAGGCACTCCCGAAGATGATAGAAATTCGTTGGACACACAGCCGCAAAATCGGACCATGCTACGGCGGCTGCCAAGGTAGCTTTTGAGCCACCTACAGTACATGGGGCAAAGTCCGTATTTTTCCATCTTCATCAGAAGTACCTCATGGGAAACCGTATCGAAAGCTTTAGTCATGTCAAAGTAGACTGTGTCTACCTGACCGCGATTAAATACATGTGGGCCAGTATAATCAAGAAAGCTGCATAAATTCGTTTCCACAGATCAACCTTTTAAAAACCCGTGCTGCAGAATTGAGATCTTCTGCTTGAAGTATGAGCCCATGCGTTAAAGGCTTAAAGGCTAAGCAATAGTAAGAATAGCAACACACTCTTGCCAGGAGTCACTGCCAGGGCTGTAGTCGTCGCAGCGCTCGGGCTCAGATTCAGGGTCAGTAAGGCTACTATCCTCTTCACATGGCTGTTGTGCAAAATTCACCTGGGTAGCTGCGTCTACCAGGAAGCTGCAAACCTGGACACCTTGAAAGAAAACACGTATTAACCAAATATTTTAGAGTTCAGTGTCATTATTTTCACTAAGACAAAGAGCCATTCACTTTAAATTAATTTAGCAGCTAACAAGTACAATTGAAATATCATGGTGAACATTGTATTCCATGTGCTGAACATAAACACATGCACAAAGAAACATGATAATGAAAGTATTGTACCTATTGAAACACCTCGAGGCTTTGTCTGTGTCTTTCGTGATGTTTTCCTTGGTTTTATATCTGCTTGGGATGCATTGCAAACTGTTGGCGGCCGCACCACAACTTGCAGGCTTTTGTCAGCAGTTTCCTTTGAGACGACCTGTGCCTCTGTAACCCTGATTTTTACATTCTCTTCGCATGGCGAAGGAGGTGAAGTGGTGGCTTCTTCAGGAGGCGTGTTCTCGAGCATTTCTGCGAGGACCTGAAAGAATATGAAATATGCACAACACAAATGCCAGCCTACTATGAAGAAATACATAAAAATTCATGAAAACACTGACAAAAGCATTTTCTTTCTTTAGTATCAATAACAACAGTGCCTCAGACCACATCGAAAGATTAGGAGCCTCAAGGAATTTACTATCCTGAGACGTGCTCTTCCCTGCAGTCTGTTCTTTTGCATCCTGAAAGATGTAGTTGCAAGATTCTGTTTAAAAGAAGTCAGATTTATACTGATTAACAGCACAAGCGTGAGTGCTACTTTACTAACGAGCACAGAAAACTACTGCCACTGCACCAATATGGTGCATTTTGACAGATATATGTTCAGAGGGTGAATGAGAGAGAATCCGAAAGTTAGACTCCGACTAAAGGTCTCACTTTTATGCTGTACAGATATACCCCTGCGTACTACAACGCTGATAGCACGCAAATAAAAAAAAAGATACTGTCCCACCGTGGTGGCTCAGTGGTTGTTTTGACGAATGTCGTCGAAAGGAAACAGACGGGCTGCCGAGTCACACCTTATTAACTGGTGGGCCTCGTGCCGCCGACTGGTTGCTGCGGCGCACAGGATATGCTCACACGATCCACTATACAGTTATGGCCCTCGGGTGCCGATTGCTAGGAAGCTGATTTCCAAGCAGAGGGATTTGGCCCCGCAACAGCAGCCGCAATCCAGGTTTGGGAGATGCAAGGCGCCTGTGTAATATCCGATGTATGGAGATTCGGGCAGGAGAAATATTTCCCGAGCTCTTCGCCACTATGTCCTTCACATAGCTCTGTCAGTTCGTGGAACGTTGAACCACACAAGCAAACCACGGACAGGCACAAGCGTACTTTAAACACTTACCTCCCGCCGCTATCTTTTGGCGAAGGCCGCTCTTAAAGGTGGCGAGGCGTTATTGTTGTGCGGGAACACTGACGGAACGACTCCGGGCTTCAGTCGCGCTGATTTAATTGGAATTCCGAGTGCCCGCATCGTTCCCAAGCTCCGATAATAGTCACTGTCACGGAAATGGTTCAAGCACAACACAGTTGATTTCGTACGAAATTTTTCCTCTTCACGGCAGAGACCCACCGCGCTGAAAGTTTCTTGTCCTTTGGAAACGTGTGAAACACCACATCGTCCCGGCCGCCAGTGTTCGCGCAGCCGAATGCTGCGCAGAACGACGGCATGATGGCCACTTGTCGCTACACCCACTCCACACAGAACGCTCGAACTAGAAAAAGCAAACGGCACTAGCAAAGGATTACGTTGAATTGTCGTTCGCCACGCCAAAGCGCGAGACGCAGCAAGCGCGAGCAAGCAATGCGGGACGGGCAGGACGGCCGGCTGGCTCCCCGTGAATGGCGTCACTTCCGCCAGGTCTCCAATTTTGCCATCCCCCAACTCGGCGCTTCCGGAGGCGACGGGGGCGTGTCCGCGGCGGGTTTTTAAAAGGCGATTGCGGCTGTTCTAACGGACAGAATCGAGAAAAAATTTACACATAAGATTTTCGAGGTCTTTCCTTCCAAACCACAGCATTTCATGCAATTTGAAAACCGCTTCTGCTTCCCTTTAAGCTCTTGACCTGATCTTACTCGCTGATGCGCATCCCCACAACGAGCTCACGTAGCTTCCCTCCAGCAGGAATTACCGCTCCTTCCGATCTGACGTGTTTGTAAATTACTTGACCCGACTCACCACGATCAGCCCCTGAGTGAGGTGAATATATTTTAATTAAAATTTTTAGAAATGTCTAGCGTAGGCTGCTGTCCGCGCTCTTTCGACGAGTACTTTTTGACTCCTTGTGTCCGATCTGGACAGAGCTGCCTCCCACACCTCCTGCGTTGGCTAGTTATTAATAGCGACAGTTTGATTTAGTTGGCAGGCCCACACCATGTGGTACAGGTCCGCCTTCTCCCCGCAGAATTTGCATTGTGAGTCACATGACTCGGACCTATTGCGTGTAGTCTTCGTGGGTTGAAAGAGTTAGACTGTACCTTGCGGAGGTGTTGCTCCGCCTCTTTGTCCAGTGTCTTAGCCGGCGAGGTAATCTTACTTGCTGAAGTATTTCAGTGTAAGTTGGCGTAGGAGGTTCCAGTGTCCCGGAAGGAGGGTGGGGGAATTCTCGGGCTGAGGCGTGCGTGCTCTCGACCCCTGGGATGTCCTGGTGACCTGATACTCATATTAAGTGTTTATGGGTGGGTTGGTAGGCACGGGTATACCTATCTCAAAGGATGTTTGCTGCTCGCGGTGCAGTCCTGCCCCTGGGGCAATTGCGATATCCTGCCATGTGAATCTGTCAGGATGTCTACTTAGGGCAAGTAGTAACCGCAGATCCGGACCATGAAAGGGAAATAACAAGGAGAATAAGATTGGGATGAAGCGCATTTGGCAAGCACTCCCAGATTATCGCTCAAGAGGAAAGTATACGACAGTTGCATCTTACCTGTACTTACCAATGGGGCTGAAACATGCAAGATAACGAAGAGGGTTCTACTTAAGTTGAGGTCAACGCAGAGGGCTATGGAACGAAAAGCCGTGGGGGTATGGAAAAGAGAGAGGGAGCGTACAGATTGACTGAGAGAAATAACTCAGGTTACTGACGCTCCAGTGGAAATCAAGAAGAAATGGCATGGTCAGGGCATGTAGTGCAAAAAGAGGATAACTGATGGTCGCTTAGGGTAACAAACTGGATTTCAAGGTAAGGAAAGCGCAGCAGGGGGTGGCAGAAAGTTAGGCGGGTGAATGAAGTAGTTCGCAGGGGTCACGTGGATGCAGCTAGCACAGGACCGGGTTAATTGGAGGGATATGGGAGGGGCCTTCGCCCTGCACGGGGTGTAGTCCGGCTGACGATGATGATGATGAGTGGCGGGCGTTCCGGATGAGCGTGAGGTCGGGGGAGGTATCCCGCGTTATGCTGGTGCCAACTCGCGTTCGGGTACTGCGGGTCCGTGAGTAAAGTAAGTGCCATGTCAGCGATGGCGGATGCTAGTTTCCTGCCTTTCGCGTCTTCATTTGGATATCCTCATTAGGGGCAAGACGCTTTAAAGTCGCCGACTATAGCCAATGGAGCTGTTTGGGATTCTCTTAGTGCTTTGAGGAAGATCGCATGAAAGGCTACGTGGCGATGTTTGGGGCGACTATATATATTTAGTATATAGGTGCCCTTGATGTTTCTGTGTGATCGCAGCAACTTTATGAAGGTATATTCAATGTCGCTGTCTAGAGTAAGGTCTACAGTCATTGCCGTGCATGGTTTGTGGACCATGATGCATGTCGAGGGGTTTTTTTGATGTGTTGAGTATCCTCTGATCTTAACCTCCATAATCACTTCTTTCAGGGCTATGATGTGCGGTTTATGTGCACAAGAGTATGTATACTGTTGTAATCTTTCCCTCTTACGCTTTAGTCCCATGCAGTTCCATTGTAGGACAGTGAGTTCAGGTCTTGGTTGTGGCGCTATGTTGATGATTATAGGGGTGTGTCTGATCCTTTGGTGCATCTTCACTGAAACCTTTAAGTTCTTGATCGAGTTGACTGCTGACTGGTTGACGAGTGCCCATTTTTCCCTGTAGGGTAGTGCCCTTAGACACATCCGAACATTCCTGAATATTGCGGTCAATAATAACCTCAGTGCTTGCATCCTGACCTGCACAGCTTCTCACTCTACTGAAACAATTGTGCTCTTAAGTTAAGGTTCAGACAACTTCTTTGAGCCGTGTAACCGCTGAAGTTGACCATACGTAACACCGGTTATCATGCGACTCTACGCCAGCGCCCTCGGGACGCACTCAGAGCGTCGTGTCATTACTGAGTAGGTTGACGGCGTGCTGCAATGTAAGAATAATAATAATTGGTTCACAGAAAAGGAACTGCGCAGTGTCACGCTTGGACACTTGTCCGCGCCGTAAGGGAGGGAGGAAGATTGGATTGAAGGCGGAAAAAGAGAAAGAAGTGCCGTATTGGAGGGCTATGAAGTAATTTCGACCACCTGGGGATCTTTAACGCGGACTGACATCTCACAGCACACGGACGCCTCTCCCTGGTGCGATTCAGCCTTCTTCCAGTCCGTGGTCATCTCTCGTCGTGCTCGTTAAAAACATTTGGAGGACGCTGAAGCTTCGCCTTTAAGAATGGAACGTGATAGCACAGTTAAGAGACACCGTAGTGCGCACGGCACTAGTAGACGCAACCGCTTTCATTACACGTTTCTCAAGTCAACAAAAATAGCGCAGAGACTGGGCAGAGAGTGAGTGAGTGAGTGAAAATCTTTATTAAATATATTTAAGGGAGGGGGATGTGTAGGTGGGGTCCCTAGACCGGGACTCCAGCGGCTGCCGCTGCTACCCGCGCACGTGTCACGATGGCCCGTTGGGCCTCTAGTCCAGAGCTGGATAGGGCAGCCTCCCACCCCTCAATTGTTGGCACTGCATTCGGATCATCTGGAGGATTGTGTGGGCAGGTCCACACCATGTGGTGCAGGCCTGCCTTTTCCCCGCAATATTTGCATCTGGGGTCGCAAACCCGGGGTGTATTGTGTTTAAACGGGCTGGTGTGTTATAGGTACCTGTCTGTAGGCGTCGCCATCTAACTTCCTCCGCTTTGGAGAGCCCCTTGGCTGGGGGTGGATATTTTCTGCGAGAGAGTCTGCAGTGCTGTAACCTCTCCGCATACGTCGCCAGAGGGCCGGGATAGGGCGGTGTGGAGGATGGAGGGGTCGAGTCCCGGGGGAGGAGAGCTCGGGCAGCGGCATGGGCGCACTCGTTCCCTTCCACGCCTTGATGTCCCGGTGTCCAGACGAGGCATTTGTCTTGTTCGGGGTGTCCATAATTTTTCAATATTCTGGCAGCCTGGGGACATATTCGCCCTTTGATGTAGTTGCGGTAGGCAGCCATAGAGTCTGTTATTATATAGGCGCAGGTGGTATGCGTGGCGGCTAAAGCAATGGCCTCCTCCTCCGCCATTTCTATATTGTCATCGCAGATGGTGAGGGCATCAACCACTTGTTGTTGGTGAATCACAACCGCTACCGTGTACCCCGCTTCTGACTTTGCTGCGTCTACGTAGTAGGATTCAGTGTCCGTCCCGTACTTTTCCTGGATGTATTTGGCCCGCGCCTTCCGGCGCCCTTGGTGGAACAGAGGATGCATATTGCGGGGTAGGGGATTGGCTATGAACGAGTCTGACCACCCGGGCGGTATAGCCTGTTTTTGTACGATACCTTGCGGGCTAGTCAGGTTAAGGTCCATAAGAATGGCCTGGCCCGTGCGGGTTGCTGCTAGTCGATTTATCTGGGTGGCGCGTTGGGCGGCAAGGAGTTCTTCGGCTGTATTGTGCACCCCTAATTGCAAAAGACGTTCTGTGGAAGTGCTTTGGGGCAGGCCCACCACTTTTTTAACTGCGTTTCGTATAATGACGTCGATCTGCTTATAGTCTCCCGTTTTGAGGTGCAGATACGGTGTCGAATACACAATTCTATTAATGATGAATGCTTGAACCAGGCGCAGGGTGTCTTGTTCGAGCATACCCCTGTCGTTGGTAGTGACCCTGGCTATCATACGCGCAACCTGCAGACTGGTGTTTTTGAGCCGAGTGAGGGCGTACACATTTCTGCCCTTGTCGTTGATGTAAAGCCCTAGAACCCTGATGGTGTCCTTCTGTGGTATTAGGTTTTCATTGAGGTTTACTTCAACAGTGGGTCTGCGTTGGCGGGAGCTGTGTAGTACCAGCAACTCCGACTTTTCGGGGGAGCAAGTAAGGCCGCAGTTAGCGGCGTAGGCTTGCACAATGGTTACGGCCTCTTGAAGGCGGTCTTCGATTTCCGCGGTAGAATAGGCCGTGGTCCAAATAGTGATGTCATCCGCGTAGAAGGCGTACCGTAGATGCGATACCTGATTTAGCTGTGCTGGGAGTTTGATTAAAGCTCTATTGAAAAGTAAGGGTGATAGAACAGCACCCTGTGGCGTGCCACGTGTGCCTAGCTGTATTTGGCTGGGTTCTGCCAGATCGAGGTCGGCGTAGACGGTACGACCGTGAAGGAAATCTTTAATATATGCTTAGGTCCTTGCACCACAATTGATGTGGCTCATATTTTCCAAAATAGAGTGGTGCTTTACTTTATCAAACGCCCCCTTGAGGTCAAGAGCGAGAATTGTCCTGAAGAAAGGCTTGTTAGGGGGGTTTATGACTTCTTTTTTAAGCTGCAGGAGTATATCTTGGGTGGATAGGCCAGGCCGGAATCCGAACATGGTGTGTGGGTACAAGTCGTTTTCTTCAAGATATCGGATGAGCCTGATGTGTACCGCCTTCTCCATAACTTTCCCTACGCAGGAGGTGAGAGAGATGGGCCGTAGATTGTTAATATTTATGGGTTTGCCCGGTTTGGGGATGAAGTGCACCTCCGCAGTCTTCCACTCGTTTGGCAACCGGCCCATGCGCCAACAGTTGTTAATGTAATTCGCGAGCTGCGTGAGGGCTGCGTCGTGGAGATTGGCGAGGAACACACACGAGCGCTCGTGTGTGTTCTTGCTAGTTCCTTGTCCTGTCTCTGCGCTATTTTTGTTGACATGTGTTACCAACAAGCCCAAAGCACAACCTTAATAGGTCTCTCAAGAGCGAGCTCATTTTCCGACGCTTCATGCTCTAGCGGCGACGTCATCGCTTCCCCTAGCGGCCTCTGGGAAGGCCCTAAGTCTCCGGGCGCTAGGGACAACATTAAAAGTAGAGAAGCCTGGGTAACCGTGCTGCGAAGCGATGTCCCCGCTGACCAGCAGAAAGCCGTCCGCCTGGCGGCTGAGGCCGCGAATAACCAATGTATATTCGCCAGTCCTTAGTCGCGGAGGTTCCAGCCCTCGTTCCTCAGGCCTGCGTGCCAGGAGCGGGGAGTAGGGGGCCTCCTAAATCGGTGGAAATCAATCAATATCGGCCTCTGCGAGAGAACCTTTCGGCTCCAGTTCGCGCGTACAAGCGTTCCTTCGCTTACATAGCGGCTATAGTGCCTAGAATATACTGTGGCTGAGGCGTGCACTGAGAAGGGAGGCTCTGTTTGGAATTCCTACTAGAGCAACTTGCTATACTCATTTTTATTTATTAATCCTTCCGGGACGTAGAAGCGCAGCCAGCCACCTTGCCGAAACGCGTGGGCCTCAAGTTGCACTCGTAGTTGGTCGGCAACATCATTGCCGATCCTAGCCGGCGCGATGAAGGTCTCGGAGGCCATGCCCCTGTCTATGGTATTCCGTGCGCCACACGCATGATGGCGCTACGTGCACGCCAAGCGAAGAGGAAGTTCAGCGGAAAAGTAATTTGTACCTTCCTCCATTCCCTTACGGCGCGGTTCAGGTGTCCACAGAGCAAGTGTGACAGATACTGCGCCTTTCCCTTCCTGTGAACCAACCAACCAACCAACCAACCAACGAACCGACCAACCGAGACCGACCGACCGACCGACAGGCCGACCGACAGGCCGACCGACAGGCCGACCGGCCGGCCGGCCAGCCAGCCGGCCCGCCAGCCGGCCCGCCAGCCGGCCGGCCAGCCGGCCGGCCAGCCGGCCGGCCAGCCAGCCAGCCAGCCAACCAGCCAGCCAGCCAGCCAGCCAGCCAGCCAGCCAGCCAGCCAGCCAGCCAGCCAGCCAGCCAGCCAGCCAGCCAGCCAGCCGGCCGGCCAGCCAGCAAGCCAGCCGGCCAGCCGGCCAGCCAGCCAGCCAGCCATCCAGCCAGCCAGCCAGCCAGCCAGCCAGCCAGCCAGCCAGCCAGCCAGCCAGCCAGCCAGCCAGCCAGCCAGCCAGCCACTCGCTTAACTGTGTGTTCTGCAATTCTGTAATTTACATGCTCATAATTATTATTATACGCCACAATACACTTCTCTAAGGAACATTTCTGAGACAACACCGCAATCAATAGAGGCGCCTTTACCCATTTCAAATTATCTAGCTGGCGTGGTGGAGTGGTTAGCGAGCTCGTCTCGCACACCTCCGCGTTCGATTCCTCAGGTCGGCGATTTTTTCTACTCGTTTTTATTTAAGAATGCTTCTGGGATTTTTCGCTCACGGCCAAGGACGACGACTCCGACTTTTTTGCGACACGGGGCCCTTAACGAATAAATATGGCACAAGCCGATTTCGTGTCGCCTACCGCCGTCTAAATAAAATACCAGTAAGGACGTACGCCCACTGCCCCGCACTGACGACGCAATCTCTTTTTTATAAGGAACCTAATTCTTTTCTGCCCTAGATAGGCGTTCGGGCAATTTTTAAGTCCAAGACGGCATCTATCACCCCTGATGGACTGCATGAGTTCGCCATGATGCCGTTTGGCTTTTGCAAGGCTCCTGCTACGTTTTAGTGATTAATGGACATCTTACTCGGCCTAAAGTGGAATATTTACGTTTGTTATTTTGATAATGTCATTTCCTGGCTCGATTTTTCGACGCACTCTGTGCGCTCGAAGTAGATACTGAGCTGTCTCACGGGTGCCGGTCTCCGAATTAGCCTCAAGAAATGTCGCTTTGGTGCCCGCAGGATAACGACACTGGGACATGCCATGTTCATTACGACTTCCTGTCCGATCCGGACGAGCTACGTGCGGTAACTGACTTTCCCTGACCGACTAAAGAGCTATGCAGCTTTGTAGGTCTGTGCTCCCAATTTCGCTACAATCCATGCACCGCTTAAGAAATGCTCCCTTTGAATTCCAAACCTATGACGACGCTTTCAATACGCTACGTCGTCTTCTTGCTTCTGCATTTATACTCCGCCAATTCTCCGCTTTTATGACCCCTCCGCCCCTACTGAGGTGCACACTGACGCCAGCAGCATCGGCCTCGGTGCTGTCCTCGCTCAACGCAAGCCCAAATTTTCTTAATGCTTTAACCTAATAACACTGTCAAAGAAAAGGTGTCTTACAACCGTGGGGACCTTGAGAATGTTTCACCCCTAATTACATGAACGCCGATTCAACACCGTCACTGAACACCATGACCTCTGCAGGTTGGCTTCCCTGAAAGACCCTTTTGGGCGCCTCGGGCGCTGAACCATTCGTCTTCAAGACCTCGACTTTGCAGTCATAAATTGATCAGGGCGCAAAAATTTTGATGCTGACGCCTTGTCGCGCTCGCCGCTGCCCACTCTTGCACCATCGGCCCCGATATCGGAAACCAAGTTGCAATCCTTTGCTACTCAGGACCTACAATTGGAACAACGCCGGAATCCCTGGATCTCACCGCTCTCGACATTTTCAACGTGTCCTCTACGTTTCTGCATGCCTAGTGAAAAGCATCGTCCATAGATGGAACCAGATGCACCGGCGACGTACGGCGACGAGCTGTGCCAACGTTACTAGCAGCGTCCCACTTTGTGTCCGCTTGAGAGGGAATGGTATAGCTTCACACCTGATGTATTCTCTTCATTGCCAAGAAACGCTCTAGCCAAGTATAGTGGCTGTGCGTGCTACGAACAGGTGCGTACGCCTATAAACGTTCCAATTGTGTTTTAAGATGCATTTCTGGGATCCAGCCTTCGAGCAGCGCAGATCAACCACGGGTTATTCGAATCCGGTCACAGTGATTCGTGTGTTCCGCACAGTGGAAATTCGCGTTCCGTGGTGCGCGTTCGTTGCAGCATTCCTGCAAGTGTGGGATTGGACGGCCCCCCGTCGCTCGCCGTCGCGCCACTGCGTCGCCATGCAGATGGCTGTAACGCTATAAAAGAGGAACAGGTCTCGCGCTCGCGAGATTTTCACCATCAGCAAGGAAAAGCTTTCGCCTAATAGAATAGAATAGAATAGAATAAATTTCACAACAGACCCTCCCACTGCATGGGATTAAGGCAGTACCTGCAATAATGTCTACAGTTTTCAATGAGCGTGTGTTTTATGATCAAAGCTGATGTGATAAGGAAGTTTCGTCTCTTGCAGGAATTGGATAAAACGTGTGTTGGCCTTCGTATGTGCTACTCGTATGGAGAACAGTGCAAGAATGTAAGAATGTACAAAATCTTTTTCAATGAATTGTGTTATCAGAGGTGACAGGCACTCAGTATCAGATGTAATTTGTTTATATTTTATAACGTTACTGTTGAACATATCGCTATTTAATTAGACTCTTGCTCATGTTTCAGGCTGTCATTCGATGAATACTATTGGGGTTTTAGCTCGACAGCATCGCACTCGACGTGAGGAGAAAAAAATCAGTGGTATTAGAAAGATTCATTGCGTCCCAAAGTAATGGATTAGCGTCGACTGGTCATGGGTATGTATGCCGTTATTAAACCACGTGACATGACCGAGTGTGCAGGCGCGCTGGTAAAGTGACATGGACGAGCAGTGGTGATAGGTTCCATTCGCAAATTAGTATATTATAAAATGAAAAACAATAAAAAGCTTCACCGAGCAGCTGTACAAGCAGAAATCACTATGGAGTCGTTTAATACGCCACCCGCTTGGCGCAAGAAAAGTTCCACTTCTCGTTGTAGAGGGCTTCAGCAACGCCATAGCAGAACGTTAAAAGTTTGGATGACCGGAGTGCTGAGAGAGAGAGAGAGTCTTTAATGGAGAAAGAGATAATTTTGCCGGCGTTTAGATTTCGCTGGCATGCTACTTTGTGTAGGAAGGAGAATTCGGGAGGGAAAGATAGAAAAAAGAATGGTGAGGGAAATAATAGAATTGAAGGGGGAGATAAAACATGGCCATTAAATACGTGTTAAGGTGCTTCGTGGAGTAATGATATACAATCAAAGAATGAAATGCATGATCCGACAAATGTGCTTATAGAGTTCACAGCTTGCAAAATGCCTGAGGGAAACATGCGAGGTGAATTTAGAGTTTGTCAAGGAGTCCAATGTCTTTCAGATATGTAAATAAAAAGTACATCGCGAGTCTATGTCGCCTTGAGCAGACTAAGGGACCTAACACTGTTCATTGTTAAAGGCATTGGGGAGAGCTTCTCCATGCTAAGTTCAAAGTTAGCACGCTCGTCAGCGTATGCGGTGCACTCAAATAGGGTATGTTCCACACTTTTAATCGAGTCACAGTTGTCACAATACGGGCTGTTCATTTCACCGGAACGGTTAGCACAAGCCATTTGTGTATGCAAAGTTTAGACGAAGTCGGTGGTAAAGAGTTTCTAGCTGGCGAGGATATTTCGGAGGAAGTCTTGATTTTAGATGCTGGTGAATGTAATAAAGAAATTGGTAGTGATGCGTCGGCAAGCTCCAAAGTCGATACTTTGTTTCGGTAGCAAATTTTTTAGCCTGTCGGGATGCATCAGATTTCGTGAAGAAGGTCCTAATGTATCTTTGATGTTGGTGGCCTTTGCGAGCCGCTTCATATGCTTTTTCATTGGCTTTAATGCCAGAGTGAGCTGGTATCTACTGAAATGTTATGCAGTGGCCTGTGGAAATAGCCAAATGATGAAGATACCCGATGTCAAGGGAAACAGGATGATGATTGGTTTTCTTCAGCAGGTTATTCAGGATTTGCAGAGATGCTTTGGAATCAGTGAAGATAACCCATCTTCCGGGAGTTTGGCACAGGATATAGGAGAGAGCTTCTTTAATGCCATGGAGCTCAGCTGTCGTAGATGATGTCTTCCGCTGCAGACGGTAAGACAGGACATGGTTTGTTGAGGGTACATAAAGGCCACAGGATGAAGTGTCTTGAGCAGTTGAACCGTCGGTGAATATGTGGGAGTGCTGCGTATATTCCTTGACTATGTAGGCAAGCGCGGCTTGCAGAAGTGCTGCCTGTGGCATGCGGCTCTTCGCATCCACGCGAGGAACAGACATATTCTCCTTTAAAGACAATAGTGTCCATGGAGAAAAGGTGACTAGCAGTAAACTACGTGGCTGAATAATAGTAGGGAGGGGCAGAAACTGTACTACTTGACCAAAGCCAGAGTTGCTGTGAGTTTGGTGGACACGATGCACGAAATGCTTCTTCCCTTGGAGGACATGTCGGAGATGGGTGCGCATAGTTTCTTGGGCGGCAATCACATCTAGCGGGAGACATCCCGCTTCTGCAAGTGTTCCTGATGCAGAGGATCCCTTCGGGAGTCCAAGGCATATCCGCAAGCAGTTGTTCCGTCCGGCTTTAAGAATCTTCTTGCTTTTTGGAGATAACCTTTGAAGCACCAGTAAATAGTAGCGTAGCGTTCCTTCAACGTAGGCCTTTTCAAGCAGAACCATCGATCGGCAGTTGCTGCCCCATCGTGTTCCCGCCATGAATCCGAAAACCTGTGATGCTGCAGTGATTATCTAACGGAGATTTTTAGTCTGAGGGGCCCAAGAGAGGTTACTGTCAATTATAACCCCTAGGAACAGGTGTGATCGTACATAGGACAGTGACCGTCCACCCAGAAGGAGCGGGTATCGAGTCATTCCTTTCCTTGTAAATGCCATAGCAACACTCTTTTCTGGTAAGAGGCGAAGACCCTGAGAAGCCAGGTACATTGAGATGTGCATTAACGCTCTCTGAATTCGTTGCTGCGATGTATAACGCGAACGTGATGCACTCCAGATGCAAATATCATCTGTAAAAATTGTTATGTGTACTCCACGGGGAAGGTTTCTTTTTATACGTGCTTCTTTGGTTGCCAGTGATTGCATCAGGCATCCGAAGCCTAATTGCTGCCGATTGCTACACTGCCTGTTCGAGTGCACTGCAAAGTTTGGCTATTTACCTAGGCAATTACTACACTTAGGAAAAACGAAGCCATTCTTGCTAGAAACTGTAGTTTTCCTGCACGCTACAAAAGAACCTTGAACTCAAAAGATACGAAAAGAACAAGCAAGTCAGCAGCGGTAACATACAGTGTGAACAAAAGTATGCATTTTCAGTTTTTCATATATTGAGAGTATTCTAAAAGTGAGATGCATTATTCCTTATTTCACAATATAGTTGGATCCAATAACGGCATTTTCAGGAAAGAAAGTAGCTTTTACCGGTGTATATTTTGCTGCCGTTCACTTTAGATTTTCGCCCATTTCATAGCACCTTTCTCAGACGCGTGCGTTTTTCTTGTAGCGTAAATTAAGTAGCTTACTGTCACTATTAAGTGACATAAATCAGCCTGAGTGCACACACTGAAGGGCAAAGTCGTGTACTAT
Organism: Amblyomma maculatum; assembly: GCF_055883805.1. Lineage (NCBI taxonomy): Eukaryota > Metazoa > Arthropoda > Arachnida > Ixodida > Ixodidae > Amblyomma > Amblyomma maculatum. The sequence goes on from NC_139346.1 coordinate 30,148,087, forward strand.
AGCTCTCCAGTCAACTCTGTAATAGGTATCGCTGCACATAATTATAACCAATGGGCGCAATTCGAGGTGGATATCAAGCACCGCGACGCTGTGCGAATGGCAATCATTCGCGGCGGCTGCTATAAGATCAAACATCCTCAGCTTGAAAAACGCTTCAAAGTAGCGCAGTTAGCACATTCAGATAAATTATTGATTTGTATATTCGAGTGAGGTTACTGTTTTCATCTTGACGATAACAACCCACAGCGGCATATCGACATTCCAGGTTGCCAAGAATGATACAGTTCGCTGAAATAAAAAGGAAAAAATATCGACTGTCTGTTATAAAGATTTCCGGAGATCTGCCCTTGTATTTTGCCTTACACTGCCTTCATAAACTGAAACTTCAAGTGCCCTTTGCTGAGCTAGAAGTTCTTAGCCTAGAAAAAGAAGTAAAATAAATGGGCTAGGATGATATAGAAATGAAGACCTGGTATGCGTATAAGACGAATGAAAAACAGCTCTCTTATTACACTATCTGAAGTTGTTGCACATGGCAATGATGGGATCTGGCAAGGCTTGTTGTATGCTTTTCAAAAAACAAAAACAAAAAACAACGTTCTAATAGCCCTAGTTCTGAAATTTACACATTAAACCAAGAGGTGGAACTCAAAAGGTGCGGTACTGATGGAATCAGTCTCCTTCATCGAATTCACGGTGCAATGCGCAAATAGATTTGTCAGCGAATCCTTGAGAAGCTTATCCTTCGATAGGCTTGTGGGTTTGTACACGTGTTTAAGTGAAATGTTGATCCAAAGCTGTCTTGTACGCTAATGAAAATCAAACAGAATAGGAATATGGACCTTATGAGGTGGTCAACCGTGTGTGTTGGTAGTATTAACGCATTGGCGTTGTATGGAACGTTTTTTCTGTGTAGGCGTATCCAGAACCCAATGTGATCACCCGTTGAAAAGGGTTTGGGCCATACGCTCATCATCGTCATCGAATGGCAAATCTTTGGATAGGTTTCGCGAGTCCTTTAAGGGAAGGCAATTTCAACAGTGCAGAAAAGACCTGCAAAAGGGGCCGCAAGTAACCGAGACCTATATTGAAAGCTTGCAGCAATCCATGCCTCGGCGTTCTTAAGCTGTTGTCGGTGGAAAAGGACCTCGTGCGAAGTCATTATCGAATCGAGTTATTGTAAAAAATCCTTTTTGAATCGCTGCCTCCTTTCGTCACAAAAACGCCTATTAGTTTCGCTACATTGCAGTAGTGCACGAAGCCATACTGTCAATACATTTTTGTTTTCTGTGCGAAGAAATTATGACTAATTATAATGAAAAACATTGCCTAATAGGGTGACATACCTTTTCACATGTGCTAGTAAAAGAGCAAAAGTCTAAACAGACTAAATATTATGTCCCACTGTTGAAAACCGTATTTGTTGCTAATTTCTATTTGCAATATAATGGCCTTGAAAGGTCATGTTATTTCCCTTGTTACAACAAGACGCAGCCACAGGTGTGTCCACCCGAGCACCTTAGTGTCTCATTGGAAGCACAGATTCCTGCACTGTTTAGAATTCCACCGTTTTATCAAATATCACCTAACATAATCATATATTGTCGCGAACCATTGAAATGTCTATTTGTTGTTGTTTTTTAACGGCCGCAGCATGCCGCCTAACGACTGTGACTGTAGCCCATGGATCGATTATATATTTTTGGTGCATGCTCGTTGTCGCGAGGCGCGGCCATATAATTTCTTTTGTCGCAGACGATGCGCCGAGCTCCATCTAGAAGTATTCCAGCCTCGCGCATATGTTTCTACTGTTAAGCGGGGATCCAGGCACTGGTAGCGGGCACTGGTAGCGAGCAGGACCGGAGCGGGGGTGGCCTAACTTGTAGTCAGCTGGTCCGCAAAATCACTTCCTCTTCCTCTTTCTCGGCGATCGGCCCACTTAATCGGAACTTCTTCCTTACACTGCGATGTTCCAGGTTATGCTAGCAACTGTTCAGGGTTTTATTTAGATGTTTCTTTGCCGCCAGAAATTTGAGGGCTGACGTGTGAAACGGGCATTCGTAGATTGACGACCGCCGAGCATGATTTCTACTATCGTCGCCGCCGATTGCTTAGTTCTATGGCGGGCACACGTCAGCCCAAGAAGGAGTTAATTTGATCGCAACTCCAGCTTACTGATTTCCGGCCAACGACCTAGTAACCACTACTTGACAATATCACTAGGGACATGGCATACTTGAAAACACTACGGCGCAGAGATGACACGAAAACAAAAGAATACACCACATGTGCACAACTATATATGCTTCTGTTCTTTGCGCCATAGCTGTACGTTATCAAGCCATGAATCATTCGAAAGCTTGCAGACCACTGCCAAAACTACATGCATTCTTACTGGAATAGCCCCACATGAGAAAGGGAGTGGCGGCTTTGTGCTTCCTGTCTCAATTCTCCTGTGGTTCTTGTCTTGCTGCAGGACGCGAACGAACATCTGCATTGCATTCGCAAGTGCCTACTGAAAGCTGCTCGAGTTACGGATGTTCTGCATCCTGTAAGTGTCTAAAAAGTCTGTTTTCAGCTCTCGATTTATGCTCGCGAATAGAACAGTGGTGGATGCCATGCGCATCCTTGGGAAAAGAGCCTTTTAAAGGGATATAATGAATACGAAACCCGGATGTTTTATGAAGTCTGAAAGTGATACTGGAACCCTAAGTGTTGGCAGTTATGCGGTAGCAGCGACAGATATTGTAGGCACAGGAAAGCACCGCGACCCGTAGTCGCTGGTTTTGGGCAGTAAATTATTATAAAAATGTGTCAAAATCACTGATTGCAATTAGGGATCAACATAAGTAGCAAGTAGCTTAGGTTTCTGTCATTTTCATCTTGTTGTGCTAAATTTCTCGCCAGGAAATTAGTTTTTCTACATGCTTAAGTGAGGGTTTCAGCCTGCCAGCTAAGTCATTCGCTTAATGAGATGTCCGTTAAATGCATGACTATTCATAGAGCTCACGTCCTACCTGTATTTTTAACACAGCGCTTCCTTGAAGACTATAATATGACTATTACTGAGTGGACCACAAAGATATTGGTAAGTTGCCTTCTGTGCTTGTTCACCCCACTCATTTCAATGTGAAGTGGCTATGTTCGGATTAAAATTAAGTTTTGAGCAATGCAGTCACGTTTTTAGGCAGCTTGTGCCTGGGAATACAGTGAATTGGAAGCTACATTCAGGGTTGCAAAACGCAATGGCACCTCCCACCGCGTTAACAAATGATGTCATTAATTATCATGCACGGCTATAGTGGTGATCACTTAGCTGGTAATAATATGTCTGGCGCAGCTCCCGCTTCATGCAGTGCAATGAACTTCACCCCAGTTAGAAAGAGCAAGCCACCCATTGTTCGCTGTATGTGCGCAGCATTCGGTGAGCATCTGGAGTAAGGTAATTGCCGTTTACGAGGCAGATTCCGGAAATCAAATCTGCTAGAAGGAAAACTAAGAAGAATATAATCGCACCGGAGTTCACATCACGAGCGTGACTTGACAGCGTTAAGTTAGCCGCGGTGAATCATTGTCGACCGTTAATAATTAAATTTATTAATGATGCGCCACTTGTTGGCGCGCACAGTTAGAGTGGGCGCGGGCAGCCTGCGCCGGTCTCAAAGGAGATGCCCTCCACTGGCTTGAAAAGCTGAGCCGGAACTCGGCTACCTGTAGTGTAGGGCGGCCGCTTGGTGCTCTTCTTTGGACGGCTCAAGCCAGAGTAAGGGTCGGAGTGAGCATTAACAAGTACATCAAGCTTTATACTGGAATAGATAATACAGTGGAATTCACACTAGTGCTTAGAACACAAAGACAAGGTTCACAAAAGGGCAATGCAAACCCTGCAAGTTCAAGAAGCGCAGAGGCTTCGCATCAATGAACAATGCACGAGAGTCAGAAGAAATAAACACCAAACTATTAATCGGGCACTGTGCCATTCTATGTCTGAGGAGTCACGTTGTGGCTGTCCCGCAGTCAAGTGCCGCTCCTTCGCAGATCAGTGGGCTTGTCAAACAGCAGGTTGACCCCGGGAGCCGAGCAGTAACACGTGATGACTCGCTGCAACACTCGATGCTTGCCGAAGCCTTGTGTGTGTTGTGACTGTAAGAAAAAGGAAAAGAAAATGCATGGTTTGGTTTGGTAAAACTTTATTTCCCACAGTAGGGGTCTCAAGGACACTCGGCTAGGCGCCAAGTGTAGAGGGCAGCTCCCACGTCGTCACAGAGAGCCCGAAGCTCTCCGCCGCCGCGCGGGCCTCCTGGACAGCCCGAAGCTGATCATGAAGTGAAGCACTTTTTAACAATGTCCCAATGGTCTTTGTTCTTGGCGTAGGCGTCGCTCGATGCACAACCGCACAGCATATGGTTTAAGTCTACACGGTCACTGCACCGTTCACACACATGTTGTCTGTCGTAGTCTGGGTCGATGTGCTTCATGCGCCAGGGGTTGGGGTATGAGTTTGTTTGGAGCAAGCGTAACGTGGCTGCCTGGCTGCGGGTTAATTTCTTAACCGGGAAGGGAAATGCTCGTCTGCCTAGATAAAAGTACTTAGTGAGCTTGTTGTACGTGAATAATTGATCTCTGTACTCGATATGTGGAGTAGCCGGGGAAACCAGAGGGACGTGGTCGATGAGTCCTCGTGCCGCCTCGTGTGCGATCTCGTTGAGATTCCGCGGACTGTCCCCTAAGCTGCCCATGTGTGCCGGGAACCACACGATGGAGTGATCGGTGATGTTACTTCCGCCTAAGATCCGTAGCGTCGTTTTGTCTATCCCGCCCTTGGCGAAAGCTCGAGTGGCTGTTCTAGAGTCGCTGTATACAGTTCTGAAATTCGAGTCTTTTAGTGCTAGTGCTATCGCTGCTTGTTCAGCTATCTCTGGCTTCTTGGCGCAAAGTGTGAGTGAGTTGCGCGTACGCCCGTGTTCGTCGACTACTGCTACCGGGTAGGCATGCTTTCCCGGTATGTACGCTGCATCCACGAAAGCTGTCTGGTCGGGAAACTGTGCCGCTTCCGCAGTGAGGGCTTTGGCGCGGGCGAGCCTTCTTCCTTGATTGTGGATCGGGTGTACGTTACTTGGGAATGGGGACGCTGATTGCTTCTCGCACGACTTTAGATAACTGCAGGACATTGTCCCTTTCTGCTGACGAGAATCCCTCTGCCCGCTTTTGTGCTTGATAGGCGTGCAAACTGTGCCGTGTGCTGTGCCTCGATGATTTCGGCAAGGGTATTGTGCACTCTGAGCTGTAAGAGTAGTTCAGTGGAGGCATTATCGGGGAGCCCCAACGCTGTCTTGAAAGCTCGGCGTATGTGTACTTCAAGCCTTCTCTGATGTTCTTTTTTCCAGTTCAGCATTGCAGCCACGTATGTGATGTGACAGTGTACAAAAGCGTGGATCATTTAAATTACGTTGTCCTCGCTCAGTTCCCTGTGCATATTCATGATGTGCCGAAACATCCGGATCGCGTTTGCAATCTTGATCGTGATGCTGTCGAGCATCGCCCAGTTGGACCCGTTGCTTTGGATGATTAACCCTGGAATTGGTATTTTGTCGACCGTAGGTATGCGATTTCCGTCCCTGTCGTGTAGCTCTATGCATGGTGTGCGGTGTCGGCGCCAGTCGTTGGACGGGCGCCCTGGTGTTGGGGGTGGTAAATGAGTAACTCGGATTTTCTAGAAGAGCAGCGAAGTCCCATTGGGGCAAGATGGGACTCGGTAACCGTGATGGCTTCTTACATGCGAGCTTCCAGTTCCGCATCGCTGCCACCGGTGCTCCAGATGGCAACTTCGTTTTCACATCACATCACTTCACATCAGCAATTTCACCCAGTGCTCGAGAAAGCTTTGTCATTGCCAAGTTAAATAAGAATGGTGAAAGTACAGAGCCTTGTGGTGTTCCCTTATCGCTCAGATTAAAGGTCTCCGAGACGTGCTCGTCTATCCGCAGAGTGGCCGTTCGATCCTCCAGAAACGCCTTGACGTAGTGGTAGAAGCGTGTTCCGAGATTGTGGTCAGATATGGCTTTGAGAACGGCTTGATGTTGGATGTTGTCAAAAGATTGCTCCACGTCGAGTCTCAGTAGCGCCTTGGTGTCTCGGGTGGGGCTATCCAACAGACTTTTCTTGATTCATAGCATAGCGTCTTGCGTTGAGAGACCTGGCCTGTAGCCTATCATATTGTAAGGGAAGTACTCCTTTTCTTCTACGTATTCCGATAGTCTATTCAGGGTTACGTGTCCGGTTATCTTTCCTAGGCAGGACGTCAGTGAGATCGGCCTTAGGTTGGGTAGGCCCAGCGGCTTGCCCGGTTTTGGGATGAGGACCGTATTGACATGCTTCCACTCTGCAGACAGTTTGCCAGTTTTTCAGGCTTCATTGATTTGTTGCGTCAGGAACGTGACCGAGTCGTCCCCTAAGTTTCGGAGAGCCCGATTTGTGATACCATCGGGGCCTGCTGCAGGGTTACTGTTGAGTTCGTGCAGTGCGAAGCGTATTTCGCTTTCTGTGAAGTCCCTATCTAGCTCTTAGTTTGGGGCACCGTCATAGCTCTTCCTTTGTAAGGTACACGGTAGCCCCGATTTAGGCGGTAAGTACCGTTTGGCAACGTCATCCAGAAGGGCTGCGGCACTGGTTAGCTTCGCGCTATGTACTAATTTACTTAGCCTGATCCGTTGCATCGTTTTGGACTTTGTTTCGTGTTCGTCGAGGAGGTGTTTTATGAGTCCTCACCCGCTACCTCTGCGTATTTGCCCGTTGAGGGAGTTACAGACTTCGTCCCATTTTTGTCGGGAGAAAACCACGCAGTACTGCTGACTGGTTCTCTAGCTGAGTCACCGCCGCTGCCTTGCGCAGACAGAGGAGAAATGAGAGAAAGAGAGTGAGAAGACGCGCTTTGCAACAGTCTTCGTCCACCACCGAAGCATCGGCGGGTGTAATGACGGCGGACACAACAGGTATAAACGCTGGTGGCCCTTGGCATAGCCGGCGGATTCCTAGCCCCAATATGGTCGCGAGCTCTCCGGCTTGCTGGAGGCGCAACCTCAATTTATAGGGAGCTCAGCACTATAGCCAAACGGGCGAGTTGGTGGAACATATTGGATGGAAAAACAGCGCGACAGACGAGCACGACACGACAGCGCTCGTCTTGTGTCCCTTTGCTGTCGTGTTTGTCTGTCGAGCTGCTTTTCCATCCAAATTATAGAGAGCGTCGCTTCTCTGTTACAACGCGCGAAGGCAGGCGCGGACATATACGTAACCATAGTAGCACAAGTTTCCTCTTCCCTCTCGTCGAGACGCGCGTCGCCATTGGTCAAGCGCGGCAGAATTATGCTACTAGCGGCTGTCCGCTGATTGAGTCATCGCCTGCACCGCACCAAGCAATGAGGAGAGGATGACGCCGATGCGCGCAAGGCTACGCGCTCTCCACGAACGGAAAAGGAAAGCTTTCTGCAAAGTAATCACTATTCTGTTCAGACGCCGCGTGCTCGCTTACTTCGAGCCGCGCTGACTTATTAAAACTGTCCCCCCGTTTTCGTGACAGCTGTTTAGGAGACAGATTCTGCAAATAAAACTTGCTAGAAGAAAAACTAAGAAAGAATATATCGACACTTAAGTTCACATCAGGAGCTTGATTTGACTTCATTAGGGAGCCCTACGGTCACTTGGAATTGCCCTGGAATCTGAGTTCTTTTAACGTCGCATGCCGCTTTTTGTGCCAGTCGGAGGAGCTTGTTCCGGTGGCTCAGATGTAGTGTGTGTGATGCCGAAAACCTGGAAGCCAGCAAGCGCATATAAGAATCCAGAATAAAAATGGGCCTCGCATGGCGGGAAGATGATGGCGTCTATTTGCTCTGTCTGCAAAGTCGCGAGCACCGTGTTGGTTCATAACGGCTTAGTCAGTGTAACTCGAAAAAATTTCGACGATTGACACTTGAGTGACTGCAGAAGTATGGCGTATTTACGCAGCGCGCGTCGGTGTCGGGGCGCTCGGAGAATGACGCTGAGCTGCTACCATTGTCAGATGGGAAGGGGGACTTGACACTCGAAAGTCCCCCCCCCCCCAGAAGAGTGGGCTGCATCAAACGCGAAAACGGCCTGCAGTGCCAACGCTGCGGACCTCCATGATCACAAACGTCAAGAACAACGACAGTTCCATGTGATGGATTCACATTGACACAGGTCCACTAGTAACCAACTGAATCACAGACGGCCGGCATCAAATCTCCGAGAACCTCCGCTTGCTGAGAATGCAACGTTCCCGTTGCACGTGAAAGCAATCAATCAATCAATCAATCAATCAATCAATCAATCAGTCAATGTATTTTATTTTTCGAGAAAACAAGCTGGATGGTCTCCTTGGCTAAATTCTCCTCAAGAAGCTTGACTAAGGCCCCAGAGACCACTACGTGGCAGTAGCATACAAAACGAAAACACAGCAGCAGGATATACCACCAACAATCGTTATATAGTTGGTTGATAAACAGTCGAAAACATGATATCTACATTGGACATTAAAAAGAAAGACAAATATCAAACAGTTTACTAACTACATCCTAAAACTGTAAACACGAAACAGTTCAAAACACGAAATTCACATTCAGGATGACAAAAGAAAAACAAAGTAGTGAAACAAATTTAGAAGCTTCATCGTAAAAAATGAGTTGTTCGATCTAAAAAAAAAAATAAAAACAGCAAACAGGAATTTTAGTGTTTAAAAAAAACAGTAAACAAGAATTTTATTTTTATAGCGCCTGTCCTGTCTACATCTGTGTTTGTTGTCCCCGTCTTTTTTGCCTATGTCTTCAAGAATTTTATTGCTCTAAAAACAAAGACCTGAGCTCTTTTCGATTGGGGATTACTATGTGCAGAAATTTGTTCAGTATTGCTGGTAGGTTGTGAGCCAAAGATTGGAGCTTGTAAAATGTATGGAATCGTGGAATTTCCCATACATCCAGATTTCTGGTGGGTATATTACTATTTCGGCATTGTAAGCTTACCAGTGATGCCATGTAATATCAGGAGAGGAAAAATAGTATGCTTTTGGCAATCGGAATTCATAAATGCGTTCTACAGTTACAATTTCATATAACCGAAAGGCATTTCTTGTACTGGAAATATATTCCATAATTCCAATGTGGCGAATTATTCGTTTTTGTATCATCAAAAGCCTGTTTAAATTACATTTCGTGGTGTGCCGTAAGATAAATAGAAGCAAACAAAGCTTGATAGATTACGATTTTTGTTTCCACAGGTAATACCCAGTCGGAAAAAACTACAGAAAATTTTCTGATGTTACGACAGAATTTCTGTGCGGTTTTTGACGGGAAACCTGTTTTGACAACAGAACATTCTGTAGTAACATCAGAAATTTCTGTAGTTACAACAGAAAAGTGCTACAGAACTACAGATAATAGAAATATACTACAAAAAAACTACAGAACTACAGAAAAGTACTACAGAACTACAGAAAACTCTGATGGTTACGACAGGACTACAGGATATTTTGTCGTATTTTTGACCAAGTCTGTAGCTTTTTTCGACTGGGTATGCTTCGATAGCGTGATAAAACTCCAGTTATCGAAGATAATTTCTTGCTTAGGTAACCAATGTGAGTGTCCCAGCTTAAGTTGGACGAAAAATATACTCCAAGGATTTTGTGGTGGTGAACAATTTCTATTTCTTGGTGACCGAGCTGAAAGGAAATGTTAGCTGGCACTTTCTTATTCCTAGCTCAAAATATAATTGCTTTTGTTTTGCTAGCATTAATTTTAAGTCGATTTAGTCTTGACCATCTTGACAACTTCAGTACTAAATCATTGATGTTAAAACCAGAAATATAACAAAGTGCTATCATCGGCATACATAATTAATTCTATTGCCTTGTCTATACTTTCAATGTCATTAATGAAGGCATTAAATAAAAGTGGGCCTAGTACGCTGCCCTGCGGGACGCCATATTTCACTGGGAGAAGCGAAGAGTTATATCGGTGTATGTTTACAAACTGAGCTCTACTTTTAAGGTAAGATTTTATTAGGTCTGAGCATCGCCCACGATTTCCATATGTTTCAAGCCTTCGGATTAGAATTTGGTGGTCGAGGCAGTCAAAAGCTTTACTGAAGTCCGCGAAATGAGCTACTGTGAACTTGCTATCGCCTGTATTTTGCAAAATGTGTTCCTTTAACGCTAACAGGGCCATCTCCGTGGACTTGCCTTTCATAAACCCAAATTGCGCGGTAGTTATAACTGTATGGATTTCGGAAAGCTTGGTTACTCTGAGAGATAGAATTTTTTCTAGTGCTTTGCTAAAAACTGGAAGGATGAATATTCCATCCAGATCTCCATCCGCACCTTTGCAGTCACATCATGAAGGCTTGGAACCCTCAATGGTGTATGCGGTCGCGCAGCATGCCAGCCATACTTGGTATGTGCACTCCACGAGCAGGAGGACGAGTTGGTTAACAGCTGCGTTTGGCAACGAATTGAATTCAGTTATCGCACAGCCTGGTACGGTATACCCAGAAGATAGAAGAGGTCAGCTACACGACGGAGAAGCGCTTCAGGAAGAAGACACTGCGAAAAAAACATCTGCAGGAAACGAAGAGGTTGGTCGCAAGTTGGCCAGTGTAAACGTCATTTTACCTTTTTATTCGTCCTCTCGAACTCAGGAAAAAAAAAAGAAAAGGAGAGGGAGCCAGGACCAGCAAAAGCTTTGCCAGGCTTAAACCAATTAAAAATAAATAACAGGGAGCGAAAGCTCGAGAAAAAAAAAACACTTTTTTGAAAAGCGAAAGAAGGTATAACCAAAATAAATAAATAAAAAAACACGTGGTCCGTGTCGCAAGGTGATCCACGCTGGCTTAAATAAGAATAAAAGGAAAAAAAGAACAGCAGATAACATCTAGACCTGCAAATGAAACAAAACAGGAACCAGAACCAAACAAAAGAGAACAGCAGCGAAACAGCAGTCATACAGAAAGGAAAAATAACGTACGGAGAGAGAGGCAGCCGTACAAAACCCAAAACATAAGAAACAAGGGAGCCTTAATTGGGGGAACTCTCCTAGTGGAGCGATACATAGAGGACGCTGTGCTTGCTTCTAAAATGTCCGTCATGATGTGCCGCCAGCTGGGTCTAAAATTGACAGCATCATACTTGCGGTGGTGAGGAGGAAGACTTGGAGTGAGGGGCCTAACCAGTTTCTTGAGGGGAACCGAAACTACATCGATGTCGGCCTTCGCCTTACGAAAACGCTCAAGGCAAGGGGCTGCATCTCAAAATAACGGCTTGAGAGGCTAGTTGGTGCATCATCGTATTCAGATATGTGGCGCAAACAAAGACAAACACAGGAGAAGATCCACAACACACGCGCACACTACCAACTGTAAGAAGAACCGGAAAACACTTCCTCTTCTACACTCAGGCACGTCTCAACTTCTTCTTCTTCTCATCTCCCTCTTCTTTGCCGAAGGGAAAATGTCACACTCTTCCTCGCACACCATAACCTTGTCCAAACATGGCGGTGACCAATCTCTTCTTTCTTTTCTTCTATTCTTTCTCTTCTTTACCAAGGGGAAAGTGACACTTTCTTCCTCTCAGCCCAAAAAACATCGACCAAACATGACAGTCACAAATTCTATACTGTATTGTAAATCCACACCACTGCATTGCCCAGTAACTCCTACCACACTGGACAGGTAAATATCACCACATAGTCACAAATCATACACTAAAAACACCACCACACAAATACAGCAAATACAGTAGGACATGCCCATCTACACACCAAGGGGCTGCCTGGGCGTAAAAGTGCGATGGAGAGCCCGACCGTGGCACCCAATGAGACTACGTGTTCTGGGCAAAGAGGCACTCTGAAAACGAGTACTCTGAAAAAAAAAACAAACGAAGTCAGGCTTCGAGTCAGATGTGAAGGAGCAGCGCAAAGGACGGGACACAGAGACACGAGGAAGCACAAACACAAGGCGCTATCAACTGAGGTCTATTTCGAAAAGCATAGATTATATAGCGAAGAGAACGCGGGGTGGCACATCGATAGCGATAATGCGCTGTCACCGGCCGTCGGAAGATAGTAACGCCGCCATGTTAAAACATATGCTAAGGATTTCAGTTGCGGTGAAAAACAGCCGCCGAGGGAACACAAGATAAACAACTGATTAACAATAAGGGAAGATGAAGTAGAATCGCAATAGCGGTAAAATCCATAAAACGCAAAAGGTAAAAAGCGAGGTGTACAGGGTCTTGGTTAGAAGAGCACACACTAAAACATACTAAAACCGAATGCAGAAGCAATTGAAGGTCCCCAAAAGATGGTAAAATTTTAAAATAAAAAAGCAACCTTATGAGGTGTAAGCGGCCTAGGGGTGATGAAACAATTAACACCGGTAAAAGTATAAATGCAACAAAGAGCCAGGCGATAAACAATGAAACGCTAGGAAATGATTACAGAACCTTCACAACGCATGCCCGGAGGCGCTTAGGAATTTCAATGGTCCTTGGCACGGCGGATTTTGATGGCTTCAATTATCTCCCTAGACGTACGATCTCGTCCTCTGCCGATAATCGAACATTTATCTAATATAGGGGCGCAAGATTTCTTTTCGCCTTTTCTGCAGTGATTGGCCATATTCGCAGAAATTACAGTGTTGCCGAAATGATTGTTATGCTCTTGCAAACTGATATTTATGCATCTACCTGTTTGCTGTACCTTCATCATGCAAAACCAACGAGCCCATCAACTCGCTCTTATTAATTCGAGTCAGAGGCATGTCCGAGCTAAATGTCACTTGGGTCTACCTGACGTGCGAAGGCTGAGGCTACGATGCCCAGGTCGCGGATGCCGAGGCCTCCCCTATCCCTAGGCAGCGTCACCACAGGTCTGTTGACCTGCTGCTCCGGCTAGGTTCAAGCGCGCCGCGTGCGCAGCCCTTGCGAATGAAGCGACCGCGCGAACTCAACACTTTTTTAGTGAAGCCAGTGCGGCTCACTCTCCCCCGCCAGCTCGAAGGAGAGAGAAGCTTATTGCGCTCCTCCTCTATATTGTCACAGAAGCCAGTGAAACTGGTTCAGCAGGTTTACTTAGAACTAAGTGAAAGCACCAGCAAGATCAGGCACGGAACCGACTTGCGGGCGAGCACCGAGAGCGAAGAAGAGGAGCTCGTGCCAGTCTTCCGAGCTCGCCACATGGCGGCGCCAGTAAGATAACATTGAGGCATTGCCCCTCCCGGTGGGAAAGGCATCGTTCCGATGCCGAGTGGCGAGGTCGAGGATAACCGTAGTCGGCGAAGATGCGCGTTCACATCAAGTAGTTAAAGGAAGCAAAGGAAAAAGAACACATGTAGCTTGACCTAGCGGGAGAAGAAGGGCTTCATCCTGGCGACATGTACGACTTCCGACTGTGCTTGCGTCGGGATGAGCCAACAGTTCCTTGCGAGGTCACTTCGTAGGTGACGTCGCTGAGTTTGCGTTGTACTTCGTACGGGCCGAAGTAGCGGCGCAGAAGCTTCTCGGAGCGACCCCGCTGGCGAACAGGTGTCCACACCCAAACTTGATCGCCAGGGTTGTAAATTACCTCCCTGTGACGAAGGTTATACCGTCGAGCATCTTTAACTTGCTGTGTGCGGACTCTCAGTCTAGCCAGCTGGCGAGCGGCCTCGGCATGCTGGACGAATTGGTCGGCACCGGCAATCGATGGGTGGGCAACATCTGGCAGTAGCATTGCATCCAGCATGGTGACAGCTTCGCGACCGTACACCAAACGAAACGGTGTAAAGCGGGTCGTTTCCTGGACTGCGGTGTTATACGCAAATGTTGCATACGGTAGTATCTGGTCCCAGTTCTTATGATCTTCGTCGACGTACATAGAAAGCATATCGGCGATCGTCTTATTGAGTCGCTCAGTAAGGCCATTCGTCTGAGGGTGGTAAGCTGTTGTTCTGCGATGACAAGTGCCACTGAGCCGCATCACTTCCTGGGTTAGAGCTGAAGTAAATGGCATGCCTCTGTCAGTTAAAACGATCGCAGGGGCACCGTGACGAAGGACTAAATTAAAGATGAAAAAGTTCGCAATATCAGTAGACGTGCCGTTGGGAAGAGCTTTCGTCTCACATTAGCGGGTTAGATAATCTGCGGCGACTATAATGTACCTGTTGCCCAATGATGACGTAGGAAATGGCCCGAGCAAGTCCATACCGACTTGGTGAAAAGGTACTCGCGGAGGAACAATAGGCTGCAGGTGGTATCTTCCGACGTTAGCAATCACGGCACGTCCTAACATAGCGCTGAACCATAGCGGGAAGCTTGGGCCAGTAGTGCTTTTGTCGTACTGTTGCCAAGGTGCGCGAAAAACCGAGATGTCCGGCAGAAAGCTCGTCGTGGCATGCCTGCAAAACGTCGTACGGAGCGGCGTTGGGACAACCAGCAGATACTGAATGTCTGTGGAAGCGTAGTTTTTCTTGTAGAGGACGCCGTCACGCAAGCAGAACGATGACTGGCTACGCGTGAAAAGGCGAGGCGGCGATGAGGCGGTTTCTTCGAGGTAATCGATGAGGGGTCGCAGTTCGGTGTCGTCTCGCTGCTGTTGAGCGAGATCTGGCGTCGAGAGAGCGCCGAGAAAGGCGGAGTCATCTGTTTCACTTGAAGAACACGGGATAGGGTCTCGGGATAGGCAGTGAGCGTCACTGTGTTTTTTGCCGGACTTGTACACAATAGTGACGTCGAACTTCTGTAAGCGGAGACTCCAGCGGGCTAACCTGCCTGAAGGATCTTTAAGGTTCGCTAACCAACAAAGTGAGTGGTGGTCGCTGACCACTCTAAACGGCCGACCATACAAATACGGCCGAATTTTTGTTACCGCCCAAACAACTGCAAGGCACTTCTTTTCGGTAGTAGAATAATTCGCTTCGGAACGAGACAGAGTGCGGCTGGCGTAAGCAATCACCCTCTCAACGCCTTCTTGCCACTGAACGAGAACTGCACCGAGGCCAATGTTACTGGCGTCGGTATGCAATTCTGGGTCGGCCTCCTCTTCGAAGTGGCCAAGTACGGGCGTTGTTTGAAGGCGCTTGCGAAGCTCCTCGAAGGCCCTTTGCTGCTCTTCGGCCCAGATGAAAGGCTGGTCGTCCTTTGTTAGACGAGTCAATGGTTCCGCTATTCGGGAGAAGTCGTGCACAAATCTCCTGTAATATGCACAGAGGCCCAAAAACCGATGCACGGAACTTTTATCAGTGGGGATCGGGAAAGCAGCTACGGCAGCCGTCTTCTCTGGATCAGGGCTAATTCCCTCAGCACTCACGACGTGACCCAGGAACTTGAGCTGTTTAAATGCAAAGTGGCATTTTTCTGGTTTTAGTGAGAGTCCGGCCCCGCGGATGGCATTTAGCACGGCCGTCAATCATTTGAGGTGCTCTTCGTAGGTCGCAGAGAAAATGACAACGTCGTGAAGGTAGACGAGGCACGTCTGCCATTTCAGGCCGGCTAGGACAGTGTCCATCATTGTTTGAAAGGTTGCGGGAGCGGAACACAAACCGAAGGGAAGCACCTTAAATTCGTACAGTCAGTCAGGAGTAATGAATGCGGTTTTTTCTCGATCACGTTCATCGACTTCGATCTGCCAGTACCCACTGCGTAGATGGAGCGATAAAAGTATCGGGCGTGTCGAAGTCGGTCGAACGAGTCATCGATTCGAGGCAGTGGGTAGACGTCCTTTTTCGTAAATTTGTTAAGCCTCCTGTAGTCGACGGAGAATCTGAGTGCTCCGTCCTTTTTAGCGACCAGCACAACTGGTGAGGCCCATGGACTTGTGGACGGCTGGATCACATCATCGCGGAGCATTTCATCAACTTGCGCTGAATAGCCTCTCGTTCTTTCGGCGATACTCGGTAGGGGTGTTGGCAGATGGGGCGCTCGGTGGGATCAACTATAATTCGATGTTTGGTTATTTAAGTCTGTTTCACTTTGGAAGTGACGGCAAAGCAGTCACGGTAAGTGTCCAGAATTGCTTGAAGGCGGCGTTTCTAGGTAAGAGACAAAGCTGGATTCACGTCAGTTTGAACAGTATGTCCAGTGCTCTCGGGAGGGTTCTCGTTGGCTAGCGAAAGGGCGCAATGGGCGGATGGCGCACTGAATTCGTCAAAATAAGCAATAGCAGTACCTTGCGGTAAATGGCGATATTCGGCACTAGAGTTCGTTAAAAGTAGTTCAGTTCGTTTATTTCTCAAGGCAAAGACCCCCCGAGCGACGCAGACGTGTAGGCTCAACAATAAATTCACGTTCGTTTCCTCGAGGCCTTGAAAGGCGGGGAGTTGTCGCACTGCACTGTAACAAACAAGCTGGTGCGTGGAGGTAGAGTGACATGGTCGTCGCACACTCGGAAAACTGGCCTGTCTGTGTAGTCGTCGCTGTGCTGTCTGTACTCGTCGGAAATTGCGGGGAGAGTGGAAAAAGTCACCATGAAGTCATCGAGGTTGATGATTGCGTCGTTTTCTCTAAGAAAATCAAGGCCGAGAATCAGGTCCTTGGAGCACTCTGCTAGCACAACAAAGCAACACGAGAAAGTTACGTGGTGAATCTCGACACGACCGGTGCACACTCCGAGCGGCGTTACCACATGCCCTTCAGCTGTCCTTATCGGGGCTCCGTGCCAAGGAGTCAGGACTTTTCGCAGAATGGTAGCAAGGCCATGACTCATAACGCAAAAATCAGCGCCGGTATCTACAAGGGCAGTCGTGTTGTGGTTATCAACGACGATCGGTATCTCGGCGGAATGTAGCTCACCGTCGACAAAGTGCGGCGTGTCAGGGATCGTCGGGCTGACGGGTCGTTCGTTGCGTCGAATTACGGCGTCGAAGGTAAGCTTCTGTGATCGTCGGGAGGTCGTCGGACTCGTTGGTCGTGCGGTGCGTCGATTGGGGGCGTCGGAGGAAAGCTTCGGCGATCGTCGAAAAGTGGTCGGACTGTTGGTCGGAGCGAAGCGTCGGAGGTCGGTCTGTGTGATTGAATTGGTGAGCGGAGGATGTTGGTCGTAGTGTCCATCGACGGCGGCCCTACCCCCGAGGGTCGCTGTCTTCAGTTTTCCCAGTTTGGACTTGGGGATATCCTGAGGGAAGAACGGCGGCTGGTTGAAAACTGTCTCGGCGGTGGTGACCTAGACTGGCTTCGCTGGAGGGCCGCAGGTGGGACGTGGTCGCTGAGGTATTGGTCGATGTCCCGAGGTCGTTCGCCATAGCGCGGCCGAGGGGCATCCGGGGAAAATCCGCGCAAGCCCATCCGACGGTACGGGCAGTGGCGCAGAACGTGACCGGCTTCGCCGCAGTGAAAGCACAAAGGCAGATTGTTCGGCGTGCGCCACGCGTGTGCTTTGCGAACGGGTGGTCGAGCTTCAGGCACACCAGTCGAAACTGGATATTGGGGTGGAGGACGAGCGGGAGGAGCAGGGTTGCAGTGTGGCAATGGTTCAGGCGCAGGGGTACGCAACACGTCGCTGTACGTCATGATCTGTGGCGCAGGCGGCTGGGGTTACGCTACTGGTGGCACTGCTTGGCGGAGCTCTTCGCGCACAATATCCGAGATGCCCCCAATACGTGGATGTTGTTCGAGAGAGGGCAGCGTTTGCAGCTCTTCGCGCACGATGCTTCGGATAAGTTCGCGAAGGGCTTCCCTGTCGTTTCCGGCCATTGGCAAGCGGAAGTTTACGGCAGCGATGTTCGCAGAGCGATCAAAATGTACGTATCGCTGATTCAAGGCACGCTCGATGCTTGTTGCTTCTTTCATAAAATCAGCAACAGTACGTGGAGGGTCACGTACAAGGCCAACGAACAGCTGCTCCTTGACGCCTTGCATAAGGTAGCGCACCTTCTTTACCTCCGACATAAACGGATCCGCCCGGTTGAAAAGGCGAGTCATTTCTTCCACAAACATGGCGACGCTTTCATTAGGCCGCTGTGCTCGGGACTGAAGAGCGAGCTCGGCCATCTCTTTTTTTGCATCGTTGCCGAATGTTGCGAGCAGCTGCCGCCAGAAATCCTGCCAGGTGGAAATGGTAGCCTCATGGTTTTCGGACCACTACTTGGCGGCGTCTTCTAGTGCGAAATAAACATTGTGCAATTTTCGCTCCTCCTCCCACGCATTAAACACTGCGACCCGGTCGTAGCTGGTCAGCCAGTTCTCAACGTCTTCGAACTTGTCGCCATGAAACGGCGTAGGCATACGTGGAGTATGGCAGATCAGCTGCTGGGCACTCACGGGAAGCTGAGGGGTCTGAATTGCCGCTGTAGTCATCGTGGTTCGCGGTGGGGAAACAAGAGGACCACACTCGGGTGCTAAGCCTCTCAAGCGACGGCTGGCCTTGTGCACAGGTGTCATGTCCACGGTGTGTAGATGGGCTTAGGGGGCAGTCAGAGAGTCTTCGTACATGGGATCTACTCAGAAGCTCCACCAAAAATGTCACAGAAGCCAGTGAAACTGGTTCAGCAGGTTTACTTAGGACTAAGTAAAAGTACCGGCAAGATCAGGCACGGAACCGACTGGCGGCCGAGCACCGAGAGCGAAGAAGACGAGCGCGTGCCAGTCTTCTGAGCTCGCCACATGGCGGCGCCAGTAAGATAACATTGCGGTAATATCCTCGAAGCAGGCGCATTTAAGTGAGGGCAGCGTAGCCGGTAGGCCCCGTAGCCGCGCCCCAGCTCTTCACAGTGGGCTCCAAAATTATGACAAAGGCTGTACCTGTAGTGCTATGCAGGACGTCCCTAGTTTGGCCACTCGGGATCTCCCCGAGCTCTACAGATGATGGGTAAATGCTATCAAGACATGTAGTACAACCCTGAGAACGCCTTCTAGTTTCTTTCTTTTATCTAGAGTCGCGCAGGGGTTATCACAACTTGGGCATCGTTCATGGGCATTGTGGACAAGTGACAGTACGACTCACGTGATCACACCTTTGGTGCACTCTCTCACTTGTTTATCGTTCCACCGAGTGCAATATTCTTGCAATCAAATCGTACAAGGAATATAGCCCGTCTTTATCATGCGTTGAATAATAATAATAATAATAATAATAATAATAATAATAATAATAATAATAATAATAATAATAATAATAATAATTATTATTATTATTATTGTAATAGGGCGTTTATTGACGCTCAGATGGAGAGCTGTGAGGAGCTTGCAACGGCGAGCCCAGCGTACTTCTTTGTCTTCGTCGCACAACGCACAGGTGCATGTCGATGGCTGAAGTGCTGACTATCACAGTACATTTTCTCCCCGGGTAAGAAAAAGGAGCCATCCTGGCGACTTATGGCGCGGAAAGCACAGCGGGGTCATAGAATGGCTTCAATCGGTTCACGTGAACTGTTTCACGACCACGGCGACGCAAGTCCGCAGAGGGCGTGACGGGCTCAACTACGTAGTTGACTGCAGATGTTTGCTGGAGGACCCTATATGGCCCGTGGTAGCGAGCAAGAAACTTCTTTGAAAGGCCAGGGGTTGTGGAGGGCACCCAGAGCCACACCAGTGTGTCCGGGAGATATGACGAAGCTTCGCCGGTATCACGGAGGTATTTTTGTTGCCACTGATTTTCTGTTGTGAGAGAGCGGGCGAGCTGACGGCATTCTTCTGCGTACGTGACGGCATCGGATAGCGGGGTAGATTCGGAAACGTCAGGGCGGTAGGGAAAAAGTGTGTCCATAGTACAGGGTGGCTCGCGCCCGTAAAGGAGAAAGAATGGAGAGAATCCAGTAGTGGCCTGTGTCGCGGTGTTATATGCGTAAGTAACAAACGGTAGAACTTGGTCCCAATTGGAATGGTCGGTGTTCACGTACATAGCCAGCATGTCACCGAGAGTGCGGTTAAAACGTTCTGTCAGTCCATTCGTCTGAGGGTGGTACGAGGTAGCGGTGCGGTGTATGATGCGGCATTCTTTCAGGAGAGCCTCAAGTGCGTCGGATAAGAAAACGCGTCCGCGGTCACTGAGCAGTTCGCGAGGGGCACCATGGCGAAGGACCAGGTTTTTCAGAATAAAGGCAGCCACGTCGCGTGCGGAAGCAGAGGGCAATGATGATGTCTCAGTGTAGCGGGTTAGATGATCCACTGCCACGATAATCCAGCGGTTGCCAGCTGAAGTTGTAGGAAGGGGACCGTATAGATCTATGCCGACACGATCAAACGGACGGGCAGGACAGGGCAACGGCTGCAACGAAGCAGAGGACTTGAGAGGAGTTTTTCGGCGTTGGCAAGACTGGCAGGAGCGGACAAAATGGCGGACAAAGCGGTACATTCCACGCCAGAAGAAGCGTAGACGCAAGCGCGTGTAGGTTTTCAACACTCCGCCGTGGGCGCACTGGGGATCAGTATGGAAAGCAGCACAAATTTCGGCGCGGAGATGACGGGGGATGACTAAAAGCCACTTCCTTCCGTCGTGAAGATAATTGCGGCGATAGAGCAGCCCGTCACGAATTGAAAAATGGTGAGCTTGGCGGGCAAGCGCCCGAGACAGACGACCTGGAGAGTGACTTGAAAGAAAGTCCAGAAGTGTAGATATCCACGGGTCGCGCCGCTGTTCCATGGCCATGTCAATAGTGGCAAGCGAAGACAAATCGTAGGCGCAGATCTCATCAGGCAACGAAGAGGGAGGCAGCGGTGAGCGCGAAAGAGCATCCGCGTCAGTATGCTTGAGGCCTGAGCGATATATGACACGAATGTCATACTCTTGGAGGCGAAGAGCCCAGCGAGCAAGGCGGCCGGACGGGTCCTTGAGGGACGCCAGCCAGCACAGAGCGTGATGATCAGTGACCACATAAAATGGTCGGCCATAGACATACGGACGGAATTTGCCGATGGCCCAAATAATGGCCAAGCATTCTCTTTCCGTAACAGAATAATTGGACTCTGCCTTGGTCAAGGTGCGGCTTGCGTACGCCACCACATAGTCTCGGATACCAGGTTTGCGTTGGGTGAGAACGGCGCCTATCCCAATACCGCTAGCGTCAGTGTGAATCTCAGTTGGCGCATTCGGGTCGAAGTGGCGGAGGATGGGAGGCGAAACTAAAAGACGGCGTAAAGTGTTGAAGGCGTCATCACAAGCAGGTGTCCATGCGCAGAGGTCGGAGCTGCCGGAGAGGAGCTGAATGAGAGGAGCAATAATAGAGGCGAAATTTAAGATGAAGCGGCGAAAGTAGGAGCATAGGCCAATGAAACTTCGTAGCTGCTTCAGTGATTTTGGGCGTGGGAATTCGGCAACTGCACGAAGTTTGGTGGGATCGGGAAGAATGCCATCCTTAGAAACGACATGACCTAGAATTGTTAGTCGGCGAGCAGCAAAGCGGCACTTCTTCAGATTCAGTTGGAGGCCGGCGGTAGCGAGACAAGTGAGAACGTCCTTCAGTCGGAGCAGGTGGGATTTAAAATCGGTAGAAAAGACTACGATATCATCGAGATAGCAAAGACAGGTTCGCCACTTGAATCCACGAAGCACAGTGTCCATGAGGCGTTCAAATGTGGGCGGGGCGTTGCAAAGCCCAAAGGGCATGACGTTGAATTCATATAATCCATCTGGTGTGAAGAAGGCAATTTTAGAGCGGTCAGCGTCAGCCATTGGCACCTGCCAGTAGCCAGATCGTAAATCCAACGAGGAGAAAAACTCGGCGCCCTGCAAGCAGTCTAGTGCGTCATCGATGCGTGGCAGAGGATAGACGTCCTTGCGCGTGATCTTGTTGAGCCGGCGGTAGTCGACACAAAACCGGAAGGAGCCATCTTTCTTAGGTACCAACACAACTGGAGACGCCCAGGGACTGTGGGATGGCCGAATGACACCCCGACGGAGCATGTCGTCCACATGATCAGCAATTACTTGGCGCTCCGAAGCCGACACGCGATAGGGGCGCTGGCGCAAAGGTGCAGTTTTACCGGTGTCGATGGTGTGCTCTACGACAGACGTGCGGCCCAAGTCAGTTATAGGAAAGTCGAATGAAGAAGCGAAGTTCTGCAAGAGGGCGACAAGTTGATCACGTTGCGCAAGTGGAAGATCAGTATCAATAGCATGTTGGAAAACGTCGGAGGGCGTCGAAGCGGTCGCAACATCGCAAGAGCACAGACTAACGTCGAAGGAGGGGGTTGAGTCAGCGAGAGTGGTGATATGACTGGGATCAAGCTCTTCAAGACGTCGAATGCATTCGCCACGGAGCAGGACTGCTGGGCAAGAAAATGGGTTCGAGGCGTAAAGTGCACTCTTGCCGTCTTGAATTTCGAGAACTGCGAACGGAAAAAGGAGGCAGGGATGACGGGAGGTGGCTTCGGAAGGTGTAAAAATCGCAGTCAAAGGAGTTACCCACTCACAAGACAGTGGTACGAGGGCAGCAGAGAACGGAGGAATGTCGGTGCCATGGGCGACGAGAAGTTTTGCAGTGCGGGGAGGGGTATCACAGAAAGGGGCATCACAGAGGGGGGCGAAGGCAATTTGTGCACGAGCACAGTCAATAACGGCTTGATGAGTCGATAGAAAATCGTATCCGAGGATGATATCATGCGAGCAGTTCGGCAGAACAATAAACTCGATGGGGTACAAGACGTCTTGAATGAGCACACGGGCTGTGCAAGATGCGGAGGGGTGAATGTGCTGTGATGAGGCGGTGCGGAGCGAAAAGTCGGAAATCGGAGTGGTCACTTTGCGAATTCGACGGCAGAGCGCTTCACTGATGACGGAGACGGCTGCACCGGTATCGACGAGAGCGAGAACTGTGGCGCCTTCTACAGAAACTTTGATAACATTAGCGGGACGACATGGAGGACTTGAGGAATTCGAAACAAGCGCAGTTCTTGCCCCCGGAACTGCGACTGTTAGTTTCCCTCAACGGTGCTGGTAGAACGTCGCAGCATTGGAGAAAGCGATCGGCGCCGAGGAGAATGTGATCGACGAGTGGTATTGGTTTGGCGATCTTGTGGGACAAATTGAGAACCGGGCGGAATCATTTGCGAGCGTGAGTCGGTATCGTACGGGTAAAATCGAATGTCAGGCTGTGAAGGTTGGAGGCGCTGGCGACAAAGGCGCGCAACATGGCCCGGCCGACCGCAGGTATAGCAAATCGGAAGGTTGTCCGTAGTACGCCAAGGTTTCATAGGATGTGGGCGGAACCTTGAGGGTGGGGCTTGAAACGAAGGCTCAGCATGCGGCGGTGAACGGTAGGCAGGGACCTGCACATAGGAGCCAGACGTGGGCGAAGGTGGTGGCCTAGCCGTTACTTGGGCATACGTGAGAGGTGCCGTCACAGGCGGCACCATGGGGTTGGACGGCAAGGCATCAGCGACGTGTTCTTGCACGACACGGCGTATAGCAGGGGCCAAAGATGGAGCCAGTTCAGGAACGAGGCGGCCCGAGTCTTGAAAATGGGGAAGGAGTGAGATTTGACGTGCGACCTCTTCACGAATAAAATCTTTATCTTTTGATTCAGCGGGCTCCCTTCAGAAGTTGGCGAACCACCCAGGGCTAATGCGGATACGCCTTCGTCGCACACACTGGAGCGGCGCCTAGAAGCGCGCCGCTTGCGGAGCTCGTCGTAGCTCTGGCAAAGCTTCACGAGTTCACTAACGCTGGTGGGATCTTTCGCTACCAGCATCTGGAAGGCGTCCTCAGAAATGCCCTCGAGGATGTAGCGGATTTTGTTTGCTTCCGGCATGGCCGGGTCGACTCGTTTGCAGAGATCAACGACGTCTTCTATGTAGCTGGTAAAGGTCTCATCAGCGCGCTGAACACGATCGTGTAAACGTTGTTCGGCACGAAGCTTACGCACTGCCGGGCGGCTGAACACTTCCGCGAAATTCTTTTTAAATGTCGACCAAGATGACAGGTCAACCTCATGGTTGCGAAACCAGAGGTTCGCCACGTCCGTCAGATAGAATATGACGTTACTGAGCTTGTATGAGTCATCCCACTTGTTGTAGCTGCTTACTCTTTCATAGGATGACAGCCAGTCGTCGACATCTTGATCGGCCGTGCCGCTGAACAGGCAAGGGTCACGCTGGCGCACGACGCCAGCACACATGATCGTGGGTGGAACGGCCGGCAGCGTCGAAGTGTCTTGCATGGCGGTCGTAGAGGGTAGTGTACGGCTTCGCAGTTCCAGTTTGGGTGGGATCGTTTCCGGCACCTCCGCCAATTGTAATAGGGCGTTTATTGACGCTCAGATGGAGAGCTGTGAGGAGCTTGCAACGGCGAGCCCAGCGTACTTCTTCTTTGTCTTCGTCGCACAACGCACAGGTGCATGTCGATGGCTGAAGTGCTGACTATCACAGTACATTATTATTATTATTATTTTATTATTATGCTTGGGCAGCGCTGCTGTCTGCAGTATTTGCAAATAAATAAATAAATAAATAAATAAATAAATAAATAAATAAATAAATAAATAAATAAATAAATAAATAAATAAATAAATAAATAAATAAATAAATAATATTCGGTGCACAGGAAGGGAAAGGCGCAGTATCTTTCATACTTCTGTGTACACCTGGACCGCGCCGTAAGGGTTGGAGTGAAAGGGGAAAGAGAGAAAGGGAGCTGTAGTGGAGGGCTACGGAGTGATTTCGGCTACCCGGAGATATATAACGTGAGCACACGAACGCCTCTTCCTTTCGCCTCCATCGAAACGCAGCCGCTGTGGTCGGGATCGAACCCGGGAGGAGGAGGAGGAAAAAACTTTATTTCACGAGCAAGTTTGGACCCTTCAAGGGCCCAGGGCCACTGCACGGCCCTCACATTACGCGCATGTGTCCAGGTCACGTAGGGCCATGGCACTGGCGCCCCGGTCCACACAGCGAAGTTGGATGTCCAGGTCCTGCGACGTAAGGAGGGCCTCCCATTCGTCCCATGATCCGATGGCGGGCTGTCCCGGCGGGGGAGGATCGGCAGGGCATACGTACTCCGGTACACTAGTCGGGCGTCTTACCACTGCACCACCGCGGCGGGGCATTACGCATTTTCCCGTACTTGACAAGCGTTCTATAGCCTGCAAAATCTGCTCTGAAGGCCCTGTAGTATGACTTGGAGTTTATTACATTTTGCTTTGCCATAGAGTTGCACGTTCCACTTAGGAGCGTTCGTCCCCTGGTGTTCCGCTAATCCCCCGATTCTACCGAGGGAGGGAGGGAGCGAGCGAGCGAGCCAGCAGCAAGCAAGCAAGCAAGCAAGCAAGCAAAGCAAAGCAAAGCAAGCAAAGCAAAGCAAGGAAAGCAAAGCAAAGCAAAGCAAAGCAAGCAAGCAAGCATGCAAGCATGCAAGCAAGCAAGCAAGCAAGGAAGGAAGGAGAAACTTTATTCAGCCCTATGGTATTTTCGAGCGGTTTTTGGGGCGTCTTCATACTCCTTGTTGCATCCTCAGGAGTCTCCTCCGTCGACCTCGTCCATTTCCACCCAGTGGTTGGTTGCCTTCAGTCCAGGGTTCCGTTGGCCACTGCCGCCCGTTGATCTTGCTAACACATGACATAACGTAACATAAGTAATGGCACGTTCCTTGTCGTCATAACGCTGTATCAGCACAGCACTGATGTCAATACCACTGGCCTCACAGTGAACTTCTGTGGGGCAGGTGGGTTGAAATGCGGGATAATCGGATGCGATGTTTGTAAATACTCAAGTTGGCGAAATGACGAGTCGCAATCGGGTGACGATTTATAGGCAGCATCTTTGCGGAGAAGGCACGTGACCGGATTAGCGATGTTTGCAAAACGGGGAATGACGCAGCGAAAAAGTAAATTCCTAGAAAACCTCGAAGTTTATTTACATTCTGAGGTGTCTGAAATGGCGCAACAGCCGTGGTCTTCTGTGTGTCACGTCTGACGCTTTCACGATAAGCGAGGTGCCCAAGAACCAAAGTCTGCTGTTCACTGAAGCGGCACTTCTTTGCATTTAGTATCAAACTAGTGTTTTGTTGCCAGTCCAGTACAAGAGCAAGACGTTAATTGTGCTCATGTAATGCCCGGCGAAAAATGACGACGTTATCGAGGTAGCACATACATTTGTGTCATTTTAAGCCATGTATCATGGTATCCATACATCTTTAGAAAGTGGCGGGAGCATTGCACAGCCTGAACGGAATTACATTAACATCGTACAGGTCGTCGGGCGTTATAAAACCGTTCTTCTCCTTGTCCTGTAGGTGCATTGTATCTGCCAATATCCCGGCCGTGAATCGACGGATGAAAATTATGAGGTGGAGTACTGGCAGTCTATTGCGTCATAAATCCGGGGAAGATGATAAATGTCTTTCTTAGTTAAAGCATTCAGGCTGCGATAGTCCACGCAAAAGCGCCATGTACCATCTTTCTTCTTGACCAGAATAACAGGAGCAGCTAAACGACGGCACGACTCTTCAACAATACCTCTGTCCAGCATATCGCGAACCTGCTAACTGATGATCTGCCGTTCTATTGGCGACACTCTATACGGCTTCGGTCGAACTGGGTGTGAGTAGCCTGTGTCAATGCGATGGTGGGTACGTGTCCGGGGTATGCACTTTGAACCACTTGTACCCGAAAAGTCAAAGATGGATGAGTACTTGAGCAGTAAAGTCTTCAACGCCTCACGTCGTTCACTGGTTAGAGAGTTACTGATCATTCGGTGCAGTTGTGAGTCAGGGGTTGGAGCAGCAGTAACTCCATTAGGCTCGTCTGTTATCAAAGCCACCGGCGGAGCAGCATCAGTTTGGCTACTTGTGGCATTCTTCATATTCACGGGGAAACCACTGGCTGCGAAGAACAATTGATGACCCAAAGTCGTGAGATGCCCTTGACCACCGTTAGCACGCAGTGAGCAACGAGAATCAGTTTCTTGGCCCAGATATAATGCAGTGGTGCCATCGTAGCATGAAAGGTGTCTGAACCACGACTGGGGCACCAAACTCGGACGCACACCATAGAAAGGGCTGGTACCGTGATATCCTCGGATACGCAAAACACATCCTCTTGCTCTGTGGTGTCCTCTAAGAGCCCAGACGGAAAGCAACCCTCAATGCAGAGTTCCCCGGAGAGATAGTCTACCGTAGGCACCACACATTAGCAAAAAATCAATGCGAAATCAATGCAAAAAATCTAAATCAAGTATCACTCCGTGATTGCTCCGCGAAAACAGTGGAAACGTCGCGGTGAATATCGTTCCGCCAATTGGCACACCGTAGCACAGCAAATTTTCAACGGGCACAACAAATCGCCACCAGCACCATTAAGGTTCACATTTCTGTCCCACATGAACATAACGTTTCGGCTTAAGCGCTTCTTAAAGTACAAATTCATAATAGAAATTGACGCCCCCACACCCTCTAATGCAATTGTGGCCACACCATCAACAAGCAGAGAAACAGTCTAACATTATAACAGTTGAGGAATATCTGCAGGCACCGCAGTCTCTAGCGGCCGCGCTGACTAGCTTTCCGGCACAGGCGATACAGACCGCCGCTGTGGTGACGAACAGCGACGCGCAGAAGAGGCAGGCGGTAGTGAGAAGCTGCGATCGGAAATAGGAGAACTACTGCGTGGTGTTACGTTTCTCCACCGAGAAGTGGGACAACTGACGCGGCCACCGCATAGCAACAGGCAGAACCGCGAGCGGATCGGCCATTTCGACGCCGTTCATCGGCCGCGCAACGCTTCCTCCCGCCGACAAGTCTCAGCGTGTTCCTGTGCGTGCGTGTGTGTGTGCAAAAGCTGGTCAAGCCTGGAGCTCGAGGGAAAGTGCGTCGCCCTCTCCTGTCTGCAGGAAGTGGAGGAGATGAGGTCGGAACACCTGCGATTGAGTCATTCGTCGTGAACCAACATGTTTGGCTCTCCCTTTCCTGTGAGGGTTTACCCTTTCCCTGTGAACTGGAAAAACTATAAAAAGCAGCGGCCGACTCCGCTGGGAGAGAGACTACTTTGACGCGCCGTTGTTACGACGTTAGACACCAGCTGTGTGAGAGTGTCTGTAATCTCTCCGGGTCAGCTTCACTGCCCGTTTCTTCATGATGTTGCAGTAAAGGTTGTTTCGTTAAAAGACGCCTCGTCTTTGCTGGCACCTTTGATGCCGTCCGCCGTCCACGGAGCCGCCAGGCCAACGCTACCGAGAGGCCGCGCGCCGCAGCGGTACGCTACCCCGGCGCTCGCGACCCAAACCTAACAACTGGCGTCAGCGGTGGGTTGAGCACGCGATCCCCAAATGTAACAACTGGTAGGCATCGGTGGGACGCCGACGACCAAGCCGTAACCGTGAGCGGTGGGACGACGACGACCAAGCCGTAACCGTGGTTGGAGGGACGAGCCAGGCGATACCGTCGTCCAACAACTGGTGAACAGCGGAAAGCGAAGAGACGAGGACGACCAAGCAGTGACCGTGGTCGGTGAAACGAGCCAGGCCTGACCGAGGTGCAACATCTGGTGGGAAGAGCGGAGATGTCCGAGGCGTGACTCGTGAATCAAAGCAGCTCAGCGGAAAAAGGCGGGAGCAGTGCAACGAGCCCTGTGTGATGACTGGTTGCCTGCAGCGGAACGACTGCGTTGGATTCTTGGCTGCGAGGTTTGGTGAGTGCGGGACTTTCTTCTACTGAGTTTTGCCAGGCTTTTGTTAAGTAGAGAACAGAGCTGGTAATTGTGTTGTCGTTGTTGCTGGGTTAAGTGCAGCAAGGCAATAGTGGGCAGTAGAGAAGGCAGCACTCGGAACAGCCATGGGTTTGGATTTGAAGTCGTTGCGCAAACCGAAATTGCTGGAGCTTGCGGAGGAGTTGGGTCTGGATTTGTCAGACAAACTCAGAAAACCAGAAGTGTTAAAGGCTATTCTTGCGTTGGAAGCTGAAGATGACGAGCT
Source organism: Amblyomma maculatum (assembly GCF_055883805.1). Taxonomy (NCBI): domain Eukaryota; kingdom Metazoa; phylum Arthropoda; class Arachnida; order Ixodida; family Ixodidae; genus Amblyomma; species Amblyomma maculatum. The sequence goes on from NC_139346.1 coordinate 30,176,960, forward strand.
TTTGGAATGCCTTGAGATCATTGACGAACGTCAAGAGGAACGTGAACGTAGAAAACGTCACGAGAAAAATGAACGTAGAGAACGTCACGAGAAAGAGATGCGTGAACGCACCGAACGTCACGAGAAAGAGATGCGTGAACGTAGGGAACGTTTCGAGAAAGAGGACGCCTGCGTAAGGCAACTGATGCAGCTGGAGATATCAGCACATAGAATGAGCGTGGAAAGGATTAAAGCTTTCAGTGCCATTCAGCGTAACGGTTCGATACCGCGAGACGGTACGCCACCATTCCTCATCGCCGAGGATATGGTAGATTATTTGGCAGACTTCGAGAATGTCTGTAGAAGTAAACGCTTCGAGCGAGGTAGTTGGGCGCTGAAGTTGGTAGCTCTTCTTTCCGCTGAAGCGTCGGAAGAAATCAAGCGATTGGTTGGCGATCGCTTGAAAAATTACGATGAACTAAAAGAGTCATTGCTGATACGATATCAGATAACGCCTCAGGATCTTCGAAAGAGATATGAGAGCGAGAAACATTGTAACGAGGCATACTTTGATTTGGCCTATCAGTTGAAAGCCGCTGTAAGCGAATGGCTAGACAGTGCGGAAGTTCCGGAGCAAATCGAATTTGCACCGGAGTGTGAGAAACAGCTTGGGGAAACGGCCGAGCAACGTGACCGCAGTAGTGAGCCGACCGATCCTCGAACAGAAGAGCATCGTGTTACCTTGGTCGAGACACTAGCTGAGACGGTTAGCGCAGGCTTAATCGGTGAGAAGTCCGAAGTGACGCCGTTAAGCGAGGTGAACTGCACGCCGACCCAAGTAGCTGTAGGAGATACAGTTCCATCAAATGAGTGTGGGGAACTGATAATAGCTGAACCGCCTCTCGAGTTAAATGCAGAAGCTGGTCTAGAGCGTGGCGGAGATGGAAATCAGCTAGGAAATGAGAAACTTTCAGTTTCCGAAATCAGCTGTGTCGTAGAGCAGGGCACGCAGAAAAACGAAGGGCCGATCAGGGAAACTGCGCAGCCCGCGAGTTGTGATCAGCCAGGGCAGACCGACGAGGAGTGTGCGTCCGCTGTAGAGAGCGAGACTTGCGAAGGCGACAGCGAGCGACCAGAGCAGAGTCAGAATCGTTCGTGCCCTGATACCACGCTAGGTTGTATTCGCGAAAGCAACCCCAGTGCGAACGCGGACGTGGCATACATGACCCTCACGCAATCCGAAGCGCCCCAGCTGTCGAAGGAGCTTGATCGTGCGCCGGTTAACGCTGAGCGATGCGGCTCATCGGAGGACCCGTGTAACGTGAGTGGCGAGCCAGAGGAAATGCCTAGCTTGAAGGCTGGCATGAGCGGTTGTTCGGATTTGAATGAAAGTGAGTCAAGCGATGCAGCCGCGGCGCTGCCAGAGGAAATGCCTAGCTTAGGGGCAGGCGTGAGCAGTTGTTGTTCGGACTTGTCTGAAGGTGAGTCATGCGCTGCTGGCCACGATGCAGACGCTGCGCCGCACTTTGACCACTTTGACGACACCGGTACCCTACTAGCTCCGGTTACCGCTAGAACGGTTACCGCTAGCTTGCCAGAGCTCGCGCCGAAAGAAAGTAGGACTAGAGTATTCAAGTCCTGCCACCGAAAAACGCGGAAAGGCAGGCGCGAGAAAGAATGCTGCCATCGTAAGGAGAGCAAACTCAAACGATTGCAGAAAGAAAGCAGAAGGCTAGTATTCCAGTGCTGCCGACGAAAAACGCGGAAAGGCAGGCGCGAGGAAGAATGCTACCATCGTAAGGAGAGCAAACTCCAAAGACTGCAAAAAGAAAGCAGAAAGCATGTGTTCCAGTACTGCCGCAGAAAAAAGCGGAAAGGCAGGCACGAGAAAGAATGGAACAAGTTGAAGCTATCGCGAAAGAGAAAGCGACTATCCCAAAGGCAGAAATGCGCCCGTGCCCAGAAAATGCGTGACTGGTGCGCCAAGCGTAAGGAGAGGGATAGGTTGTTTAGCAAAGCTAGTGACTTATGCTCATGCGTTTCTTTGCACAGAAACAGGAAGGTACGGTTGTTCCGTGAAACGGACAGCCGAAGCTTTAGTGAAAAGGGTGATCTCAACGGTAATGCCGATGGCTTAAGTCGAAGCCCATAACTTGAGAAGAAGCCTTTATTCACTAGTTGGTGTTTTTCTTCCTGGCCTAGGATTTTAAACAGATTGCATTGTATTATTTTTGTTTGAGAATGACGTTTTTGAAAGCGCGATTTTCAAATTTGTGGACGCGTTCCAAGTGCTGCTGAGCTGCCCTTTAATGTAGATGGGGGCATAAGAGGGAAATAGTCTGGCAAAACTTAGTGAAGTTTGTGCCGTGCTTGCTGGCTGACCGGTTGAGTTTTTAGCGTGGTTGTGATGCTGTAGGTTGTCAGAAATCTCTCCTGAAGACAAGTTGCAGAGTGCCTTGGAAACCCGGACTTGCCAAGGAATTCTTCAGGCTGACTGGCTCAAGAGAAACAGAGTCGGACGACCCCGGCTAGCAGCAACATCCCGATCCCTCCGGACAGCGGATGCAGTCCCCTGTCCTTCGGGATCTCCCTTCCCCGGCGGGGCAGTCTGTTACGTTTCTCCACCGAGAAGTGGGACAACTGACGCGGCCACCGCATAGCAACAGGCAGAACCGCGAGCGGATCGGCCATTTCGACGCCGTTCATCGGCCGCGCAACGCTTCCTCCCGCCGACAAGTCTCAGCGTGTTCCTGTGCGTGCGTGTGTGTGTGCAAAAGCTGGTCAAGCCTGGAGCTCGAGGGAAAGTGCGTCGCCCTCTCCTGTCTGCAGGAAGTGGAGGAGATGAGGTCGGAACACCTGCGATTGAGTCATTCGTCGTGAACCAACATGTTTGGCTCTCCCTTTCCTGTGAGGGTTTACCCTTTCCCTGTGAACTGGAAAAACTATAAAAAGCAGCGGCCGACTCCGCTGGGAGAGAGACTACTTTGACGCGCCGTTGTTACGACGTTAGACACCAGCTGTGTGAGAGTGTCTGTAATCTCTCCGGGTCAGCTTCACTGCCCGTTTCTTCATGATGTTGCAGTAAAGGTTGTTTCGTTAAAAGACGCCTCGTCTTTGCTGGCACCTTTGATGCCGTCCGCCGTCCACGGAGCCGCCAGGCCAACGCTACCGAGAGGCCGCGCGCCGCAGCGGTACGCTACCCCGGCGCTCGCGACCCAAACCTAACAACTGGCGTCAGCGGTGGGTTGAGCACGCGATCCCCACACGTAACAGTGGCCAATCGGTCTGGGGAAACTCGTGGGAAGATGGGCCAATTGCCAAGAAGAACCATAGAAGTGGCTACGTGGCTGAGCTTGATTGACTGGGTGACATTTGCGGGTCGATGGGCGACTGCGGCAATAACGAGCAATGTGTCCCTTAATTCCACAACGGTGGTAGCCCGGGACTGTGCGGTAAAAACCTTGTTCCCTTGCAGACTCCAAGGGGGCGTGGGCCATTTGATAGTCAAACGCATCTGCAGTACTTCGGGCTGGACGCCGGAAAGAGCGGGCAGGTGTTGGTGGCGGACGGTACGGAAAGCGCGGCTCGTAGTGCTGCGAGTAGTCAGCCGGGCGTGAGTCGTAGCGAGACGGATGATTAGAGCTATCGACTCTTGCCATTATGCTGTAGGCATCAGTGTGTGATTCATTTCCAGAATTAATCCCGGGCATCTAAGGAAGCATGGCGGGAGCCTCTCGAGGAACGGTAACGTGAACAGGCACGGTTGGTGGACACCATGCAGACGGCTCGAACCACCGAAGTTCCTCGTGAACTATATATTTGCCGGATCGTCGATGCCAGGTCAGGAAGATATCTTTAATGCTAGCCACAGTTGGAATGTTAGCTAGCCGCCCAAATTGTGGCGTTATGCGACGAGTCTTCAATGTCTCGAACGTGCGAACGTGGCGAATGAGGTAGAGACAGCATCCGGGTCATCTTTTGTTGTCAAGAAATTAAAAACATCACCAGCGATGCCTTTCAGTAGATTCCCTACTTTATATACCTCTGCCAATTGGGGCATTTGCTGCTTTACAGAGCTCTAGGACTTCCTCTATATAGGTTGTTCAAGTTTCTCCCAACAGCTGAGCCGTGTGTGCGAGCAGATGTTCAGCATGTTTTTCCCCGTAAGGCAGTTGCTAATGCACAGGCGCAATTCGGTAACCAAATGCTTCCAGGTTGTCAGAGAGTTGTCTGGGTTTCTAACCAGTCAAACACGGTATTTGTTAGGAAGAAAACAACGCTGGCTAGCTGAACTGCGGGATCCCATCGGTTGTAGCGGCTCACCCTTTGATAGTGCGTCATTCACTCGTCAACGTCCTCGCCCACCACTCCTGGGAAAGTCCGAGGTTCCAGACAGGGTTGCGCGGAACCATCTCCAGCGCGGAGCCATCTCCACATGTAGTGCGAAGAGAGGATAACCGATGGTCGCTGAGGGTAACAAACTGTATTCCAAGGGAAGGAAAGCGTAGTAGGGGTGGCAGAAAGTTAGGTGGGCGGATGAGATTAAGAAGTTCGCAGGGGTCAAGTGGATGCAGCTAGCACAGAACCGGGTTAAGTGGAGAAATATGGGAGAGGCCTTCGCCCTGCAGTGGGTATAATCAGGCTGATGATGATGATGATGATGATCTCCAGCGCCGGCTGGCCTGTCTCCAACCTGGAGTTGCAGCGTCACCGTGAGCTGCTGGCGGGTTATCGACAGGTTGCATGGCGCTGGTCAGTAGTTCAAGGCCCGCAAGGCGACCACTCCTATGATGCTCCATTTCTAACTGCGTTGTGTGTAGAGCTTAGGATCTTTACCCCGCACTTCCATCATAATGTCACGCCAGGAACGTGAACATGGAGACCTTCTGAAGAGTTTGACAAGCGAGGTTCACGCAGCCAGCGGACAGTGACGCACGCATCACAAGCCAAGTTCCAACGGTGCGTGCACACTTCGATCTCCTCTTCCTTCTTCCTTTTTCTCACACTACTCGAGTCCTCTTCATCTCCTTAACAATATCAATGGTTTGCTCGCACATGAGGCTCCTTTGCGCGCGATGGTAAGGGCTTCAAAGATTTCCCTCGTGCTCTGGGCCGAATAACGTTTAGGATAGCGCACTGCTGAAAGAAGCGGAAGGCATCCTTCGCATGACCGACAATGGAGAACTAGGTTGCTTTTGGGAACCATGTCATCAAGGGCCAACGCATGTTCTCTGATTCGATCATTGATGCATCGTGCCGTCTGTCCAGCACGTGATGGATCACAAAAAAAACGCTGCAGCTTGTAAGGAACACTGAACAGAACCTGTACTGCCACTATGCGCGTGACACACTTAAGCTTGTGGGAGACCTGGCGTACATAAGACGACTGCAAAATGTTTTTTACTGCTGGGGCCCAATTTTTTGTGGCCAGTAGAATTCCGTTGATTTCTTGATAGCTTCTCCATTACACTGATCAGAATCGATCTCGGAAAACCTGCTGACTTCAACCGCTCCATCTGTGCGTGGAAGCTCTCCTGCATTTGGTGCTCGCAGGATCTGGTGATGACATTTTTGAGGGCTGCTGAAGCGACTTTCGAATCTGCAGACATAAATTGGAGAGAGAAAGAGAGTAAACTTTAATAGGTTAACAGAACAGCGTGGGTGGTTTCCCCAGTCTATGGTACCATTGACTTGGGTTGCCTCCCGGGCTCTGGTGAGAAGACTGCGCTGCTCAGAGAGACCCGTGTGGGCCAGCTCTGCCTCCCAGTCCGCTCGGCTGAGTGCTCGAGCTTTATATCTCTCTAATTGCTCTTTGCAGTTACATATCATGTGCTCAGTTCAGTTCAGTCGTGTCCGACACTTCGTGACCCTATGGACCATGTCACGCCGCGCTTTCCGGTCTCTCACTATCTTCCTAACATCACATAACTTCATCTGCAGTGCCTCGAGGATGCCATCTAACCATCGCGTTCGCTGCCTACCCCTTCTCCGGCGACCCTCAACCTTTCCCAACATCAAATCTTTTTCCAGCGACTCCTCTCTTCTCATCAGATGACCAAAGTAGCTGAGCTTTAACTTTAGAATTTGACCCTCCAATGAGCAGTCAGGGTTTATGGTCGACAATATCGACTGATTTGATCTTCTGGCAGTCCAAGGAGCTCTCAAGAGTCTTCGCCAGCACCAGAATTCAAATGCGTCAATTCTTCGGTGGTCAGCCGTTTTCACAGTCCAACTCTCGCATCCATACATCGCAACTGGAAAGACCATAGCACGAGTTATACGGATCTTGGTTGGCAGACTAATATCTCTGCTCTTTACTAGGCGGTCAAGACTAACCATTGCTGTCTTTCCCAGAAGCAGGCGTCTCCTAATTTCATGGCTGCAGTCTCCTTCCGAGGTAATCTTGGAGGCCAAGAAGAGAAAATCTGTCACAGCTTCCACTTCTCGTCCATTGATGCTCCACTGCTTGATAGGGCAAGACCCCATGATCTTTGTCTTTTTAATGTTCAGTTTAAGCCCAAACTTCTCACTCTCTTCTTGTACGCGCATCAGAAGTCTCTTGAGTTCCACTTCATTTTCTGCTATTAAAGTGGTATCATCCGCATATATAAGGTCGTTGATACGTTTTCCAGCAATCTTCACTCCAGCTGAAGTCTCGTCCAGACCGGCCTTACGCATGATGCACTCTGCATATAGGTTAATTAGGAAGGGCGACAGTATGCAGCCTTGCCTCAACCCTTTCTCAATCAGAAACCAATCAGTAAGACTGTGGCCTCTTGTCCTTCATACAGGTTCCTGAGGAGACAGATGAGGTGAATTGGAACTCCCATCTCTTGGAGAGCTTGCCACATTCTGCTGTGATCTACTCAGTCAAATGCTTTCGCATAATCAATAAAGCAGAAGTAGATGGGTTTCTGGAACTCTCTTGATTTTTTCATGATCCAGCGAAGGTTGGCAATTTGGTCTCTAGTTCCTCTGCCCTTGCGAAACCCAGTTTGCACGTCCGGAAGCTCCCGATCCACATACTGCTGCAGCCTACCTTGGAGGATTTTGAACATCACCTTGCTAGCATGCGAAATAAGCGCGATCGTGCGGTAGTTGGAACAATCTTTGGCACTGCCTTTCTTTGGAAGGGGGATGTAAACTGACCTCCTCCAATCCTGTGGCCACTGCAGGGTTGTCCAAATCTTCTGACATAATGTATGCAGAATGTTAACAGCGTCATGGTTGAGGTTTTGAAGCAAGTCAGCTGGAATGCCATCAATTCCGCTAGCTTTGTTCTGAGCAAGGCTGGCTAAGGCCCAATCAACTTCACTCTTCAGGATGCCCGGCTCGAGATCAGTAATCACAACCGTCTTATGTTGGGTTTGCACATTCGGGTCCTTCCTGTACAGTTTTTCTGTGTATTCCTGCCACCTCTTCTATATCTCTGAGGCTTCAGTGAGGTCCTTGCCTCGTTTGTCCTTTATCACGCCCAGCTTAGCACAGAAGCTTCCTTTGATATCTTTGATTTTCTTATACAGAGCTCTTGTGTTCCTTAATTGGCTGTTGTCCTCAACTGCTTAGCACTGTATGTTCAGGAAGGCATTTTTATCTCGCCTTGCTATTTTCTGACAACCCGCATTGAGAACCTTGTATCTTTCTCTTTCCCCCATTACTTTTGCCATCCTCCTTTCCTCGGCTATTTGCAAAACCTCTTCAGATAACCAGTTTGCTTTCTTGCATTTCTTTTGCTTTGGAACTACCTTAGTAGCAACTTCTTGTATTATATCACGAACATCAGTCCACATCTCTTCGGGCTCTCTGTCTTCTAGATCTAATTCTTGAAATCGATTCCTCACTTCCACAGCATATTCTAATGGAATTTTATCCAGATCATACCTGAAAGGCCTTCTAGTTTTCTGCGTTTTCCTCAATCGAAGCTTAATTTGGGCAACAAGAAGCTTATGATCGGTGCCACAATCGGCCCCAGGCATTGTTTTTACTGCTTGTATAGCGCTTCTCCATCTCTGCCGGCAAAGAATATAATTTATCTGATTCCTGTACAGACCGTCCGGTGAAGTCCATGTGTGCAGGCGCCTCTTGTGCTGTTGAAAATGAGTATTCGCTATGGTCAGGTTGTTTTCTTGACAAAACTCTACTAGCCTCTGCCCAGCTTCATTTGGCTCGCCAAGACCGAACTTGCCTATAATTGCGGATATTTCTTCTTTCCCGACCTTAGCATTCCAGTCTCCTATGAGAAAAATGACGTCTGATGATGGGGTGCGGTCTAAAAGGCATTGTAGGTCCGCATAAAATCTCTCAACGTCAGCTTCTTCAGCAGTAGTGGTCGGTGCATAGACTTGGATAACTGTTATGTTGAAAGGGTGACCTTGGATCCGAAGTGAAATCATTCGGTCGTTTTTGGGGTTGTACCCTTTCACTGCTTTTCCCATTCTTCTGTTTACTATGAGAGCGACCCCATTCCTTCTCTTGGATTCGTGCCCACAATAAAAGACATAATGGTCGCCGGAGTTAAATTCTCCCATTACGGTCCACTTGAGCTCGCTGATACCCAAGATACCAATGTTCAATCTGTCCATTTCTCGCTTTACGACATCCAGTTTACCTTGCGTCATAGATCTTACATTCCATGTTGCTATGTGAATATCATGTGTAGGATGTCCGATTTTGTGGTACTTTGCTAGGTTTGGGAATGCCCTAGCCTGTATGTTCCTCCAGGTTACTGCCTCATGTCTGCTGATGTCTTTGTGTGGTTCTGCGTATCGTTTTTTCTCTAATTTGAAGTATTGTATTAGTTCCCCGTATCTGAGAAGGGTTGAAGGCTCTGGCGCAGCTGGCGCAGAAAACTCTCACGTGCATATGGCTCGTAGCGCCAGCGAAGATGGTTGCTGCGAGTGATGACTGTTATATCCAGGAAACGTATGAGCTCTTCTTTGCTAATTCGTTATTGAGCCGAAATGGTGAAGATGGTCATATACATACATGGAAGGTCATATACTTTGGGTCACTACTGAAAGTTATGAAAAAATTTGTCCACCTATATAAAGCACTTTATCACGTCAAGTTCGCTCATTGTATCCTCTAATTGCCTCTCGTAGTAGGGGGGGGGTGTCAAGGCCGGACCCCTTGCAAATTCCTTCTTTCTGGACGTAGTACGATTTTTTTGTACAATGACGAGTGTCGACTGCAAGTAAAAGCAAGAGCTTCCAGAAACTTGGTGGTACTGATGCCAGAAGAATTCTGAAAGCGCGTGGTTTTGAACTGATTGATAGTATCGATAACCACTTGAATAATGTTCTCTTGGGTCAAGGAGTAATGGATTACGGACAAGGGCTGCTGAAGGTGCCTGTCCAAGACATTTTGCCAAGTTCCTATTTCGCACACAATGGCCCTGAACGAGCACCTAAATTTCTGAGTCTTGACAGAAAAGAAAATTTTCAGACTGAGCTCTTCACTGCACTTGATCGTCTAGGCCACCTTCTCCAACCTTATCCTTCTTCCCATCTTCATCACGTTATTCGAGTTTGGGATCTTGGCAGAAGCTCTTAACGATCTTGCCAGCGGCGCACACTCGTGAGGACAACGGCAAAACCTCCCTCTTTGTCTGAGACTAAAATTGAAATCTGCATTCTGTAGTCAATGTAAGAAGAATGCCAACAGCATCCCGGATGCATTGTTCGAAGTGGTTGCCAGCTGCTTTGGACGCTGGGATCATCACCAGAGACAAAAGTTTAGGCTTATCAGTTGAAGGATGCTGGTAGAAATTGGGGCCCTGCTGCAGTACGTCCATGGCTGACCGTGGTACGTAGGGGCTGTCGACGAGGTGAACCTTTTGACTAGAACGAACAGCGCGACGTTCCCATATCCTCGAGCTACCAGATCACTGCCAGGCTCGATAGCAGAGATGGCTTCACAAGTGGCATGCAAACCAACTACTAAGGTCCAGTGTATGACCCAGGCTTATTTTTTGTCGACGTTATGGGGGAATAAGGTGCACAAAATAGGAATTTGAGAAATCAAAATCTGTATGACGTTATTTATGTTTTATTCGAATCCCTATGTTCACATGTACAGCGATAGCTCCTAACATCCCGAAGAACTTCCCACAGCTATGCTCTCTATGAGTTGGTGGTTATCACTTTCAAAGAAAGTTTTGTCTACCTCAAATATGACCCTGTTAAGCTCCGCGGAACTCAAAACCATTGAAAAGTGTCTTATAATCCACTGCGTCTGTGGTGAGGGGCCCTTGAACTGAACTTCTTTTTAAATATACCTGTGGTGCAATATTGGCCGTCTCCGAAGCTGACCTGCCAAGTGGCAGAACTGCATGTGGACATGTTGCTTGTAAGAACTGCAGCATAAACTGTTTAACTGACGGAAGTACCGGTGCTATACATACATCAAGAAATTTCACATGTGCCTTAGAACATGGACAATCTGTGTTCATACATCACTAAAGTAGCAGCTGTGAGAACACAGCTCTGCTTGTTCTCAACACACAAATGTTTTCTGTTGCTTCTGTCTATGTGCCTCAACAGAAGAAGGTCGCGTTGTTGTGGTTCTAACTACGAGTTTGTGACTGGTTCCCAGCTCCTTGAATTATCTGTGCTGAATAAGACTCCTTCCACTCTGTCTGAGGTGACTAACAACTGAATTAAACGCCGGGTACTATGGTGTCTGGCTCAAATGTAGTCGCTGCAGAACATAGAGGGATTTTGCAGATGCAGAACATCCCAATTTAAAGCAGAATACATGTTTTCAGGTGAAGGCTCCTCCGCAGGCTCGGTTTTGGAACTGGCAACCACGAACTTTCGAAATTTAGGGACAGCCAGCACAGGTATCTACCAAAACTGACAGGATAATCACTGAAGTTCCAATAAAGTACATTTTGCAAATTTTGAAATCGTGTACGTCACCACACCATTCGCAGCGGTGATTCTTAGTGTAAAAGGTAGCAACATGATTCGACTTTTGCCACCGAAAGCAATGAGAAAGTACTTCAGTGAATACGGTGACTGGATTCTTTCGAATCCATGGTGAAATTTTCAAGGACACTTTGTGGTAGCGGTGAATACAAGGACAACACAGTTGGCAGAACTGTACATGAACAATAAGGAAGGTACAGGGGCGCAAAGAAGAACATGTACATAGAAAGGGAATAAAAACGCTGAACACGGTGGCTGTTGTTGAGCAAGATCGGAATGCAATTACCATGTCAAGTCACCCTTTATAACACACCTGCTCTTTACATAGTAGCGCAGCAACAAGGCTTTACCCCGATGTCAGTAATGTGAGATGCAAATAATGCGACTTGATATTCTATACAGCAGTAATAACTGGCCATGAAGAGCATGATAGAATTTTGCCCTTTTGCATTCAAGAGTGAGTTACTACATTGCGACCTTTAGATGCAGTAGCTCTTCTTATACATTTGCTCGGTAGCCGGCTGCAAGATGAATGTCATATACACATATTATTAGTGGCTTAATGGCACACTTGTCTGCTTGTTGATAAAGACGCACTTTTCCTGGGCTGTTTCCAGACAAACAACAACATATGGGCAGCAGAGCGGTGCACTTCCCTCAGCCGCTTTGTTCAGCATTGGCTGACTGGTCCTGGTTAACGAGTGCACCTCTGTGCACATTGTGGTGACATTATGTGCAGAGCCATTCTTGTTCGCACTTAAGAGGGGGCATCGCACCGTATGCAAGATGTAAAAAATTCCACCAGGTTATTTTCAAAGACGATGAACTTCCTCTGGGAGTGTGCTGAGGCACTTGGAGACGCACAACCTCTGCAAAAGTATAAATAACATCTAAAGTACTACGTAGTTAAGAAAAGTCACAGTTGCGACTAGAACAGATTTAGAGAATTCTCCTCACTACCTGAAAGGGATCAACATTAGAGCAATGAAGGATTTAAGCGGAACTGTAATTAAATGACAATCACAACAGTGACTCAATTGAGTCACTTTTGTGATCAATCATTTTTGTGATCAATCACTTTTGCGGCTAATCATTTAAGTGATTTTTCATAGGAATCATCAGCAGAGATTTTTAAAAATGATGACTCAATTGCTGATTTTGATTTCATATTTGGTTAAGGGTCCACTGGTTCAGAGCGCCTTGCAAAGGCGGAGTCTCCAATAGTCTACAGTGAGGACCCTACGGCATCATCAGATCTGCCACCAGCTTTGCATTTGTTTCAGCTCACTTCAGTGAACAATACAGGCTTTGTCTGTGCACATTCATCGTTAATGACCTTAATCTTTAAATTGGCCTGCGCACCTCACAGTACAGAGAGACATTTCCACATTTCCAGTAACGCAGAGATGGATAACGCTTAAATAAGCCGCGTAAATTTAAGCAAGGTATCAAAATATTTTGAAGATGTATTGAAAAGACGTATTGCTTCATTGCTTCAAACGGGATACAGATTGGTTAGCATCCTGCGAGAGAAAGAAGTTCCACATTAAAACAAAAACACACACACTCAGCGCATAGTGATGAATTTCACTTTTTTCTTCGATGCCATTTGGCATGCGCGTGTTCAAGTCATCGGGAAAAAACGCAGGTTTGGTTGATAATACGTTTTATCCACTTTGTTGCGTCAACAGACGCTGCAGCGCGGCAAAAGGAAACGCGTGTCCGAGGGATGTAAATACGCCGCAGTTTGTTTTTTCTGGATAGCCTGCTTTGAATTCCACATTCCGAAAAAAAAAATAATCGTGTGCTTCTGCGAAATTTCGCCTGCCTCCCTGCACTGCACTTTCATATGGCGCTGACAATCAACGCAGTCAATGATAAAGCGATATAAATAATCCAAAAGGATGTAAGCTCTCAACTGCGAACTTTTTTTCTGCTCCCATCTCACTTAAACTTCTGCTCTACAGATCTCTAGTTCGCAGTAAGTTGGAATAGGCTGCATCCATTAGGGATCCTTTACTGAAAACCTAATTAGCACCCTCGAACTAATTCAGAATAACTCGGCACGTTTCATCCTTCGGAACTATAACTGCACCGCCAGCGCAACATCTATGAAGAGTGCATTACAGTTAACATCTCCTGCTAGCCGTCGAAAGTACGATCGTCTTTGTTTACTTCATAAAATACTGTTTCATAACCCCAGTCTGCGCACCGATCTTATACCTCTCCTATCATATGTTTCGTCACGAGTTGATCATTCACATAAAATCGATATTCCTTTTTTTAAAACTAAACAAGCAGCCGAGTCTTTCCTCCCGCGAACAGCAAAGGACTGGAACCACCTTCCCTGAACTACTTCTTCCATCATTGATCATCAGCGTTTTGGTTCCGCGTTAGCTAATATTGTATGATTAGAACTGTAACACCCGGTACATAACTGCATATCTACTGCACTGTGTATATATTGTGAGCCCCTATTGTATTCTACCACTCCCCTCTTAAATGCCCTTGGGTCTTGAGGGTAAAATAAATGAAATGAAGTGTGCGCGAGCGCGTTAATCTGACTGATTGATCACTGTCATGAGACAGTTGTGAGCACAGTGTGCTGCTGCCAGGGTCATTACTCGTGATAATGAGTCTCTGAGAAAAGGAAAATAGTAAAAACATTGATATCTCGGTTATGATTGAACTTTGATAGGCCCCGATCGGCACGAGCCGGCTGCGCCGTTTCGGTTGCTCGTGAATTCCCAGAGCTTCCATCCACATCTTTTTACGCTCATTCCGAGAGGGAAATGTATAAAAGGACAACCTTCTTGCAGCTTCGCTGCTCGAGTAGCGTGGTATTGTGTAGTTTTCTTGCTCATGGCAGCGCAGAGTTCAACGAGATATCACCAGCGAGAAACCAGCAGCACAGGCAGGAGCTTGCATATGCATAGAGCGTCGCCTTACTTGCCAAATCCATTCGTTCTAGGGTGGCGCGAAATTATCTGAGGTGGAGCAATAGTCAGAGCGTCTATCGGTACTTTTTGTAATAATTAGCAGTGCCTTGATAAAAGAAAATATGTTGGTTTTGTAGATGCAATAGAAAACGCTAGAATATGGCAGTACATAAATTGACTTTATGCAGAACTATGGCTGCTGTGCAGCCACTATATATATCTTCCAGCACTTTCACGTATGGCTCGTCTACCCCCTGATTTCGCAATGCCTGAATCACCGCCGATGTTTCAACTGAGTCAAATGCTTTTTCGTAATCAATGAACGCTATGTATAAAGGCTGATTATATTCCGAGCATTTTTCTATCACCTGATTGATGGTATGGATATGATCGATAGTAGAGTACCGTTTCCGAAAACCTGCTTGATCCTTTCCTTGATTGCAGTCTAAGGTCGCCCCGATTTTATTAGCGATTACCTTAGTAAATACCTTATACGTAACAGACAGTAAGTTGACTGGTCTGTAATTTTTAAGGTCCTTAGAGTCCCCTTTCTTATGAATGAGGATAATGTCTGCATTCTTCCATGGTTCCGGTACCGTCGATGACACCAGGCACTGCGTATACAGGGTATGCATAAAGAAAGTAACAAAATTCCCATAAAGAAAGGTGTTAGGCAAGGATACACAATCTCCCCAGTACTGTTCACAGCTTGCTTAGAGGAGGTATTCAGAGACTTGGAATGGGAGTAGTTAGAGATAAATGTAGATGGAGAATACCTCAGTAATTTGGGATTTGCTGATGACATTGCCTTGCTAAGCAACTCGGGGGATGAACTGCAAATAATGATTGATGACCTAGACAGGAAAAGTAGAAAGGTAGGCTTGAAAATCAATATGCAGAAGACTAAGGTAATGTTCAACAGCCTCGGGAAGGAACAGCAGTTTACATTAGGTAGCGAAATACTGGAAGTAGTAGGCGATTATGTCTACTTAGGAGTCCGCAGATCCGGACCATGAAAAGGATATAACAAGAAGAATAAGATTCGGATGGAGCGCATTTGGCAAGCACTCGCAGATTAAGACTAGCAGCTTACCGGTATCGCTAAAGAGAAAAGTATACAACAGCTGCATCTTACCTGTACTCACCTATGGGGCTGAAACGTGTAGGCTAACCAAGAGAGTTCTACTTAAGTTGAGGACTACCCAGAGGGCTATGGAACGAAAAATGGTAGGGGCAACATTAAGAGATAGGAAGCGTGCAGAGTGGGTCAGAGAAATAACTCAAGTTACCGACATTCTAGTGGAAATTAAGAAGAAGAAATGGGCATGGGCAGGACATGTAGTGCGAAGAGAGGATAACCGATGGTCGCTTAGGGTAACAAACTGGATTCCAAGACAAGGAAAGCGTAGCAGGGGGCGGCAGAAAGTTAGGTGGGTGGATGAGGTTAAGATGTTCGCGGGGGTCAAGTGGATGCAGCTAGCACAGAACCGGGTTAAGTGGATAAATATGGGAGAGGCCTTCGCCCTGCAGTTGGTATAGTCAGGCTGATGATGATGATGAAATTGACTTTGAACACATTTATCGCACAGAAAGCAAAGCGCAAAAAAAACGGCAAATGATAAGGTGAGGACAGGACTAGCGCTACTGTAAACAAACGTTTATTGTGGTTCCTGAGCATATATGTATCACAAAGGAAAACCAGGGAAGAGAAACTACGACATATTCACGTGCCACATATGCTAAGATATCCAGCTCAGCTGGATTTATTTGCATAGGCCGCACGTGAATATGTCGTAGTTTCTCTTCCCTTCTTGCCCTCTGTGATGCTTCTGAACCGCAATAAACATTTCTTGATAGCAGAGGTTGTCCTGTCCTCACCTTGCAATTTTGTCGTTTTTTTGCGCTTTGCTTTCTGTGTGACGATGAACAAACACGTCGCAAACATTTTTCCTTCTGAACATATTTATCCCTGCTTTTATTCTTCGACCAGTAACCAAGATCCTATCCAATGTTGTGATATCCACAGACATAGATGGCTGCTGTGTGCTGACATCGTAGTGCCAAGAACTGCTTTTCGAGAGAAAATCAATCTAATAAACACACAAACATACGCTATAAAGCCACCGACCATAGCGTCAGAATAACTCAATATATGCAACTGAAATGCAAAACAATCTAGTTCAATAGCGTTTCTGGACTCCTTTGAAGTCAAAGAGAGAAAAGAATACTGGCGGTCACAAATCCAACCATAGAAAAATGTCAAGCACGTAAATATGCCACACAAATATTATATGACGCTACTGCACTGCAATCGAAAGGAAAAACAGGAGGCTTCATGGATTAGCGCAGTAAACAGTAAACCACATAGGGTAAAGTTCACTTCGGGGGATTCGAAATCACGTTGTCCTCACTAATGCTTCATAGAAGTGTTTTCATGCCGTATCCGCGTTTGTCACAAACTACGCCAGGTAAATGCAAACAAAAACGAACGCCCTTCACCTCGACTGATCGTTGAGTCGGCGGAAGGGCTTCCCTCTCGGTTGATGGTGATGGGTGCGAGAGGAGGGCCCCGTGCCGGACCCTGGGGGACTTACTTAGCGACTGACGGCTGCAGAGTTGAGCGCATGTCGTCCATCAAATGAGTGGCCTCCGTCCGATGCTAACTAAACATTTATTAAACTAACGCACTTTTCATTACATTTAAATTACACCGCGCTGAGCCTACTGTCGGCCACCGCCATGAACTTCCTCTCTACTTCATAGTCGTTGTCTCCTACTTACGGCCCCGGGCCACCACCAGTCACACACGACTAGCCCGCACGGCTGCCGTCCAGTAAAGGCCCCGGCTCTTTCATTCCCGCATCCCCATCTCAAGCAATTCCCGCCAAAACTTATTGTTCAGCCAATGACAACCCCCTCTCAACACCACAACCAATGAACAATTTTCCCGCCACTTTCTCCAGAATTAAACACTTCATATAGAAAAGAAAAACAAAACACAAGATCACACACAAGCGAGGATGCACGCCGCCCTGGCCAGCTACGCCAAAAAGAAAACATATAGAGATACACGGTGATGGCCATTTCAGTCGTCGCCTCGCGCGCAGAGCGTCTCCGAAAGACAACACGCTTCTCGGCTGTTTCGGCTGAGAAACCCGAAACCAGAGTCTCGGCACCCCCCGAGGAGCCGAACCCCCGTCTTTCCGGCAAGCGCGACGTCATTTATGGGACAAGCTACAGTACCCTCCCAAGCTCACGCCCCCCCCCCCCCCCCCCCCCCCTTCTCCTTGCGTCCCCGCAGCGCCTTACGTGGGTTCAGCCCGCTATGCCTTCTCCATGACACACTCTGGCTGCGTCGTGACAACGCCTAAAAAATCATTTTTGTTGACAAAAGAAAATCAACGCTTACGTAACAACTGCAGACACCATCATCATCATCATCATCATAATCATCAGCCTGATTATACCCACTGCAGGGCGAAGGCCTCTCCCATATTTCTCCACTTAACCCGGTTCTGTGCTAGCTGCATCCACTTGACCCCTGCGAACTTCTTAATCTCATCCGCCCACCTAACTTTCTGCCGCCCCCTGCTACGCTTTCCTTCCCTTGGAATCCAGTTTGTTACCCTCAGCGACCATCGGTTATCCTCTCTTCGCACTACATGTCCTGCCCATGTCCATTTTTTCTTCTTAATTTCTACTAGAATGTCGGTAACTTGAGTTATTTCTCTGACCCACTCTGCACGCTTTCTATCTCTTAATGTTACCCCTACCATTTTCCGTTCCATAGCCCTCTGGGTTGTCCTCAACTTAAGTAGAACTCTCTTGGTTAGCCTCCACGTTTCAGCCCCATAGGTGAGTACAGGCAAGATGCAACTGTTGTATACTTTCCTCTTGAGCGATACCGGTAAGCTGCTAGTCATAATCTGCGAGTGCTTGCCAAATGCGCACCATCCCAATCTTATTCTTCTTGTTATTTCCTTTTCATGGTCCGGATCTGCGGTTACTACCTGTCCTAAGTAGACATATTCGCCTACTACTTCCAGTATTTCGCTACCTAATGTAAACTGCTGTTCCTTCCCGAGGCTGTTGAACATTACCTTAGTCTTCTGCATATTGATTTTCAAGCCTACCTGTCTACTTTTTCTGTCTAGGTCATCAATCATTATTTGCAGTTCATCCCCCGAGTTGCTTAGCAAGGCAATGTCCCACTTCACACCACTTCATTGTAAATCCCGTTATATTTCCATGCACGACCTGACACGCAAACAACGAACACATTACTCTATTTTACAATGAACACATACTTTTCCGTCCAGCTCTGATTTTATGTGAAAACGTGCGTGTTGATATTTCATTAGTTTGTATTTTTCTATAGGAAGCAAATGTTTTAAACACGCTGTGGAATAAGCGTAGTGTACTGCAAAAAACGCAAGGTTGAAATAAACATTTTTTTAGAAAACCGATCCTGCAACCTTTTTATAAAATAACTATTAAATGGGTGAGCTCTATTAGAGAAGGGTGCAAATTAATACCCGTGAACGTTACAAGCTCTTATTGAAAGAGCTTTGATGTAGTGTGTATGTTTAAGTTTGTTTCCGCCTGTCGAGCGGTCATGGAGAAATGACAGCTGATTTATTTTGCTATGTGCTAATGTTATTTAGGCTACACTAACTGTGATGTAGAATCATCTCTTCTGTATTTTCGGATATGAACTTTACAGGTTTCCAGTTTACTATTCCAATTTGGAAGATATCTTCATTTTTCTTAAAACGGTGTCCACACTATTTGAAGGATATTTGAGTATTGGCCGTATAAAGCTATCAAAATCCAAATTCTTGAGGAGCACTGGAGCTTCGTAAAACCCTAATTCGCGATTCACTGACATAAATGCTAGTAGTATGTGTTGAGGGGTTTCACTTATTGGTTTGATACCTGGGTTCAACTTCAGAAATAACACTCCCATGAAGAAATAAGTAAGGTAGAAAACGCTTTATAGTGAATTGTGAAAGGAAAATTATTTTAAAGCTGCACACGGACGATAGAAAGAAACACACATCGGTGCTGAACTCGCCCAACAAGCCACTTTGTAAAACGACACTTTTTACATGACTACGCCTGATGGAGATACTACGCGCTTTCAGGTCGGTCGTGGAGTTCCAAAGGGAGGAGTCCTGAACACAACTTTATTTAACGTTGCGCTAACAAGCCTGGTGAGTGAACTGCCAACTAACATCCAAATAAGTGCAATTGCTGACGACATCTACAACTGGGCCTCTGGTTCGACGCGCCCACAACTACGTGCGAGATTGCAACGAGCTGTGTCATCGACATCGATGTACTTACGGCGTCAAGGTTTAATTTTAGCGGCAGAAAAGTGTGCAGTGATCGCTCTGACGGGAAAATGTGTCAGCCGCTACCCGATTACTCTTCATGGAGTCGTAATACCGTTCGTCTCAATGCACAGATTCTAGGGAGTAATTATTGACCACCGACTGTCTTGGTCGAAACATATTACTATGGGGAAGAAAAGGCTAATTAATTTTTGCCATGTACTTCGTTTCATAGCTGGCATCAAATGGGGTCCAACTGAGCGCTCCCTAATACGGCTTTACGAGACTCTGTTTGTTGGCTACATCCGGTACAGTCCCAGTGAGCATTTCCTGCTTGCGGACTTTAGAGAGCGTGCAATCGCAGGCACTGAAAATATGCCTTGTACTGCCCAGATGCACCTCTAACAAAGGCACAATTGAAGAGGCACATGCTCGCCCAATATCCATATGCTTGTTACACGAACCACGTCTTGTATATTTACGAGCGCTTGCAAGACACCGTTTTCACCCACTCAGCAAGATTCTGGATGAGCGGCCCGACTGCGGTTTTACAAGGGCACTCCGCTGCCATCAGTCGCAAGTATCGACAGGATATGCCCTCCTGTATCGTCCCGCCCAACGACCGTGGACGATGGATAAAAACTTTTGTGCACCTTCGTGTTCCCGGAATACTAAATAAATCAATGGTGCCAATTAGTGGACTCAAACAACTTACTCTAGCGCAGATCTGGTCAGAATATCCTAATTATATTCACGTATACACCGATGAATCTTTGTCAGCACAGGCATCCGCTGTAGCTGTGGTCATATCAGCTCAGAAAACGACCCTGCATTTCCTTTTGGGACATACTTCTACATCAACTGCTGCTGAACTTGTCGCCATTTGGGGAATCTATTCGATGCATATGTGGGGAACCACCTAAAAATGATGTATATTCATGGACTCAAAGACTGCATTGCAAATTTTGGAAAACTTTTTACGCCACACTGCCTAGCAGTCCCTGGCACTAAACATTATGGAGCTCCTCGTATCTTCCCAGCTGCAAGGCCACAGGATAATGTTTCAGTGGATCCCTGCCCACTGCGGGCTCCTTGGGAATGAACAGGCCGATGTTGAAGCGAAAAGCATACTCATCAATGGCCTCCAAACAGCTGTGCCTTTTTCAAGAGCGGATACGACGTGCCTTCTTACGAGTTGTATGAAAAATGCTACAGCAGCTTACTGGGCCCAGCCAGACGGCCGACACATTCGTCTGAGAAGGCTCGATCGAACATTGGAATTTTATGTTATGCGTGATATTCCGCGTCATCAGGCACCATATATTATTGGTGTGCCCAGCGTATGCGCGCGAAAGAAGTGTGCTAGCCACTTCCTTGAAGCGTTTGGACAAGAGGCCTCTGTCGGAGGAACTGCTGCTGGGCGCTTGGCAGGACAAGGGGAAAGGTGTCCAGGCAGGGCGTGCTCTTTACTGTTTTTTGTGCGCCAGCGGACTTGATTCGTGCTTGTAAAGCAAGCTATTGTGGCTGTATCTGTATTTCGTATGCCTTCTCCCATATAGTCACCCATCCTGATCTTCTTTCTTCTCTCCTTCTCCTTCCCCAGTGCAGAGTAGCAGGCCAGATTTGAATTATTCCGGCCGACCTCTCTGACTTTTCCTTTCAATAAATCCATCTATCTATCTATTTGTTAATTGTATGGCAAAATACCCCGGCGCAATCATAACTGGTCAATAGCTACAATCGCTTGTGTCACATACGTGAGGTCTTGTTCCGGTAGAATTTGTTTAGATGGCGCAATTTGTGACCATTTGGTTCAACGTTGAGTATCTGTTGCTTTTGATAAAAAGGTCTTGCAATATAATTCGTGCTCGGGGCAAAAGAACTGTGCTGTTTTAATCGTAATTGGTGTGTGCATTACTGGCTATCTAATTATTTGCTTTTCTTATCTGGATCACTATGTAAGCGCAAAAGTTCTTGGTATGTGGCTAACTGTTCACCCATCATCATGCTTCCACTGCGATACGTTGGGAGCGCAACTTCATGTATATGCAAGGTATGGTTTCCAGGCTCCTTGTCACTGTGGCCAATCGATAACATAAAGTCTATGCCATATCATGTCACAACGAAAACATTCCTAAGTTAGATCGGGAATTTACTATTCGATAGGTCCTTTTTTTACAGAAGCTTAAGGCACTCCGTCAATTGGAAAACACTTAACCAGTGCAGGTCTTTTAAATTTTCTAAATTCTATAAACACTGCTTCCTTCGCTAAAATTACTGATAAAATTGCTTCAGTGATGTAAAATACCTTGAAAAGGTTGTGAGTTAGATATACTTCAGAAAAAAAATGGAACCCGGTAAAGGCTAGAGGAAAATATTATGCGATCTGTTAACGCGCCTCTTTTCTGCTCTTTTAGTGATTTTTCGCAGGGCTGAAGTACCTTAGGCTTTAGAGGACACTGCGGTCGCCTCCACGCGGAAAGTATGGACCTCCTCTATATGTATTTATTCGAAATACCTACAGTGCCCATACGGGCATTAGTGTAGATGGGATGCAATGAATCACAATGATAGTACAGATGGGAATATAAAATGACGTGCGAATCGACGTCGAAAAATACGTACGATTTCATATATCACTTACACTATGATCGTATGCCACCTATGATGGTATGTCACGTGGCAAGAGTTAGATAACAGAAAAATTGGTATAAAATGATAGATAGAATAACATGAGCAAAAAAAGCAAGAGTCATAATTGCTGAAACAGAAAATGTTTCAAATCTCAGGTGAACGATGATGGGGTCTTCGTGACGACTCCCTCCGGCAAACCATTTTATTCGTGCCCCGCCGGGGTGGCGCAATGGTTAACAGTCTCGAGGATGCGGGTCAAATCCCGGCCTCGGCGGCCGCTTTTCAGTGGAGGCGAAAAGCAAGACGCTTCTGTTCTGTGCGATGTCAGTGCACGTTAGAGGACAGACACTTTGTAAACACGATGGAAACTGTGAATGGTGAGTTGGGATCTGGCACCAGTCATCTAAATGGTTTACCGTTAACAGGACGGTAAAAATAACCGACCTGAAGAATGTGAATGTCTGGCAGCCACGTCGTTGCCAGATCGCCTCACACCGAAAATGCATTTGACACCTGAATTTAAGCGTTATTCATATCTCTCATACTGATACGCCGTGATCAGGTAGGGTTGTAAATGATGTTTCTGTTGCTTTTTATTTCAAGATGTCTTCATTCAGGATATGCATTTTGGCTCTACCGACATCCTTCATATACTTATGGGTTGTCGTCACCAGTGGGTTTAAATTATTTTGATTTGATTTTGATATTTATTTGTCGTTATGCGGGACATATGAAACACTTCAATAAAATTCTACATAAGGAGGTCCCAAGGTGATAGCCGTCACGGGGACCTCTCGTGAATGAACATATTAGATAAAATTCAAAAGTAGAGCAGCAAACCAAGAGAGGAATAAGAAGGGCACAGAAACGACTTAATCGTACACAATAAAAATTGCAAGAAATGCATGAACAAAATTCTTCACCGTGTAAATACAGAAGTATATAAAGCAAATGTAAACAGTAATAAAAAACTCATCAAGACTATTGCGAAGGGTGATGAAATATGAACGGGAAACGGGAAAGGAATATTATCAATGGTACAGGACAAAGTACAATATAAAAATCACATGAAGCCAAATTCCTCAAACAAGGGCATAGTATATCAGATACTATCATCAGTTAGGACAATATTCACTGTGATAATGTGGTTAGTAAGTAGCTAATCGATGACCTATGAAATAACATGAGGTGCGCAATAATTTCAGGTGTGTGGGTAAATAATTCCACACGAATATCTACAAAAAGATGTTTCTTATGCTCATTAGCTGTTTGCTGCAAGCAAATGCCGTCTTTTTTGAGTGAAGCACCTGTTTCACTGAAAAGCATTTGTTTAAAACGTTGTGCAGAAAACCCTTGCAAAAATGACTTTTGAGCAGGTGTTGATGCCTTGCTGAGTACGAGCAGAATCGACAGAAAACCAACATGAACTCAAAAATGCTGAGTCTATTCAACAATTCCTTATCAAAATTTCGGTTGCGCGTCCCCAGCATAGTTTATGTTGAGGGCTTTGGGCTGATTTTCCGCTGTGGTCTCACAAAATATATAAACAGGAAATGTACGGTCGTAAGTGCATTAACTGAAACATGCAAATTGGCTCATTTGGCAAATATTCGAAAGGGTGTGGAATATAATGCACACCTGTACCAAGATATATCAGTGGTAAAATCGAACACAAAGAACTGACCACCGCGGCATCGCCATCGCTTTTCTCCGGCGTCCATCTCTCGCGCTGAAGCTGTGCCCTGCTGCTGGCAATTCTATCCTGCTATGCCTGAACTACTGGCAGCGCTATACGTCGCATCAGGTCATTAAATGCTGATTTCATTTGGTAGGGGTGCTGGGTGTCGATCCCAGTACCTCTAGTCAGGCGGGTGGCGAATCAAAACACGCTCCTTGCGGAGCTCGTCTTAGCTTAGGCAGAGGTCGTAGACTTCCTTGAGCGTAGTGGGACTGTTGGAAATAAGCATGTTGAAGGCACCTCATCGATTCCTGCGAGGACATGACGTATTTTATCGTCCTCGGTCATGGTCGGGTTAACGCGGTGACATGAATAAACAATGTCCTCAATGTTACTGGTGAACGTTTCTCCGGTAAGCTGCGCTCGCTACCGAAGGCGGTGTTCCGCGCGGAGTTTGCGGGAGGCGGGGTGGCCGAAGACCTCAGAAAATTTGGTCTTGAACTTACCTCAGATGGAAATGTCTGACTCGTGGTTACGAAACCACAGATTAGCTCCGTCGCTCAAGTAAAAGGTGACGTTGTTGAGCTTACGATTGTCGTCCCTGTTATTGTTACGGCTGATCCATTCGTAAGCGGACAGCCAATCGTCGACGTCGTCATCGCGTCTTCCACTCAATGCAGCGGGGTTCTGTTGACGAAGGGTACCAGTGCAGGTGGCGGGCAGAGCTGGCTGCATTGGGGACATTGGGGCAGTCAGAATTCTGCTGCGAAGTTTCAGGGCGAGATGGGAACCTCAGATGGACCTCCACCAAGTGAAATGTAATGGCTTGGTCTGACGTCTAGCGGTTGCCAGTACACAGCAAGCAGCAGGACACAGCTGCAGCGCGAGAGATGGATGTCGGAGATAGCGATGCCAATGCCGCGGCACTGTCTGTTATTTGTCTATCTTATACATGAATCATACGTTCCGCGAAGAAGGCATGTGTTGTGATAGTTCGGCGCTGCTTTCCGAAGTTCCGGAAAGAAGACATATAGTTGGGCGTCGCATTCTGTAGAACACAATACTGCTCTAATTTATGGATTTTATTTGTCGACAAAAAAATGAAGCTGCTCAGTTAAGAGAATGTTTCACGTGAACCTGATTAGTTGTACTGCAACGAAAATATTGTCACTAAGGGTTTAAAAGATGCTAATTTTGCAGGTTTCCATTTTATGTAATGAAGTTATGTTAACAAATTATTTGTCTCCCATTTTCGTTTGCTATCAGGTGACGAATTAAAGTCCTGACAAAACAAGTGGGGACTGTCGAGAGACCCAGACAGTTCGTCTCGCGTCCTGAATAATTTACATAACATAGCTGATCTGCAGGTTACAACCTGCATAGATAAAGAGACCATCGTGCAGGGGTATGCACAGATGTACTTAAGGCATAAAACACGCGAAAAAACCGCTGGTCTCTAAGTTACCCTCTGTCCTGTGGTAAACTCCACCTCTCTCCTCTTTGGTTCATCCCACAGCGCCAGTTCTGCTTACCAAAAGTGGCCCACTTGGCACTCTCATCGCAGCGGGAGGCCTCAACCCAGAAGGCCTCCCGTACACCCATTGAAAGTTTGAGAATAGGTTGAGGACGTTTCGACCCCAATGCCTCTAATCATTCGCTTTACCAGGTGTGACTGCTCTCCCATCGAGCGCCAGCTATCCTGAGGGAAACTTCGGAGGGAACCAGCTACTAGATGGTTCGATTGGTCTTTCGCCCCTATACCCGGATCGGACGATCGATTGGCACGTCAGAATCGCTTCGGACCTCCACCAGAGTTTCCTCTGGCCTCGTCCTGCCCGGGCATAGTTCACCATCTTTCGGGTGTACCGTGGGCGTATTACAAATAAATATTCTGCTCCATGCTTTGTAACCTGTTAGTATTGGTGCGTAATAACTGGGAGTGTGTGTTTGTGTGCAGCACCGCGCGTCTAAAGCACCCGATATATATGACGCATCAGTTAAACGTCCCTGAAAATAAATTGCTTCGGCATTGCGGGGCATTGTTCTTTCATTTTAGCCAGAGACGATACGTGTGTTTTGAATCAGCCCAATAATTTAAACATGGCCAAAACTTGAAAATGGCTAGAAATAATGTCGGGAATGCTCAACTCCAGCACGGTGGCCACTATTTCGTTGAAATTTAACTCTGCTTGAATATTATGCCCGCAGCCGCCCTGCATGAACCCAACAAGACTTCAATATGGCATGCTGAGTCTACTCAATAGAGCACCAACACGACCTCAGGATCGTTTTTGTGAGGGAATCTCCGCAGCCACCTACGAAACGTGCCCTCCTTACCGCTTCTCGTTAAGACTGTAGAATTGTACAGCTTTGTTTGGCTGTGAATAAATCTGGAACGTAAGATCATACTTCTGGATCAAACAAAATGCGAATCCAATAACCACGCTGATTACGCATCCGCTTGTTACTTTGCTGTTTATTATTTCTCATGTTACAAGATGATTTTTTGTTTGTTTGAATTTCCGCATTAATCCTATTGCCCAGCTTACACGTTATTGTCACTAAGGGTTTAAAAGATGCTAATTTTGCAGGTTTCCATTTTATGTAATGAAGTTATGTTAACAAATTATTTGTCTCCCATTTTCGTTTGCTATCAGGTGACGAATTAAAGTCCTGACAAAACAAGTGGGGACTGCCGAGAGACCCAGACATTTCGTCTCGCGTTTCATTTCAAAATGAATGTATCTACGACGTCGATGCCAAAAACGTTGTCTATCGACATATATTATTTTTTCAATGTTCGGCACATCGCTTTTCGCGCTTCATATTACACAAGCAAATATTGTTTCGTCCAAGAATAAATTCGGCCGTATGACAAACTACACCGCCGCTTCATGCGAAAATATATTTTGCAGTTGTCGCCGGATTCATGAATTCCACTTCACGCTTGTCCTCAGCAGATATTGGTGTTAAGGAGCTTCTATTGCACTGCTGTAGTGCTACTTCACCACTTTATTCCTTTAGATCACAGCCCTGGTTATATGGATGATTATAGGTAAAGCATTGCATACGCGTTTGGTAATATTCATCTCTGCTGCTAAAATGGCCAGGGAAACTTGTCTATCCCAACAAATAAGCAGGCTTATCGGACTATGCGTAGAAAAAAAAAATTATTCAGAGCTTTTGTTCTGGCCTCTCTTCACCTTTTCTCTTCATCAGAGTCTGTCGTCCTGTAATCATTTGGACGTGCTTTCTGGTATGTTAAACACGATGAAAAAATCCCACCTTTGAACGGAAGAAAATGGAAGGAAGTTTCCTTGAAATGCAAAGCTGCTTTCGGATGGTGATCTGTTACATATGCACGCTGACAACGCATTACGACACGTCGTGATCACATACGACTCTGCACATTTCGTTATCTTTTTGCAGAAATGTGGAGGTCATCTTCTGCCAAAAGACTACAGATATGCTCTCCGCTCTGTTGACGTGGTGAAGAACTTAATGACTGGATAGAAGAGGAACCCTGCAACGAATTCTGCCTTGCCTTTATGAATCCCTTCACTTCAGCTGTGTTTCTCATCCTTTCATAACTGAAGCTGAAGAAGGAATGGTTTTTAAAGATTTTTGGGTTTTATAATAAAGGTTTTATGGAATTTAATAAAAGTGGCTGTATGTTTTGAAGCCTATATTCAATCTTACCTTAATTGTAAAATCAGTCGCCGTTCATAACCTGCTTACGGTAAGTAGGGGAAAGAGAGTCTGGCTTCATGTAAGAGTAGGGTAGATAGGTACTGACTTCTATAGCGACGCTTGTCGCTCTTGTGAAAGAGACCTGTCAGATGTTGTTAAGGCTTAAAGGAGTATATAGGCGCAAACCGTTCAAACCAGTATTTTCTCGTTTTTCGACAGCCGCTGGTATGCGGCCTTATCACTCTGATTATGGCACGCGGATTAGTTTTGTATTCTGTTCTTTAATTCTCACTATCGCGAAATGCCACTTTATCCGATTATATGTCGCGCAAGATGCGGGGAGATATGTCTCGAAGATTCTAGCCACTCGAATGTGTTTGCGCAGTGTTCTAGTTTGTGCTAGTCACCGTTTGCGGATTTACCTCGATGTTTCTTGGCTGCCTTTAAATGGAGAGGTGGCTGGTCCGACGGGAATTCTTAGTTCTACGACCATAGAGCACGTTTGTTGCTATCGCCTCCGCCGAGTTGTTTAGTTGTTTTGAGGACGCAAGTCAGTCCAATAATGAGTTTATTTCAGTGCGATTACGCCTGTCTTCTCTTTTGGTGCCTAAAGCCTTGTCACCAGCACGTGACATCTAATGGAGGTGCTGCCCTTCGGGTCCCGGTTTACTCTTTCAAGCCAAGACCACAACCCTGTTCTGGTCGCCCTGGGGGACCAGCCAACAGGCCACCGAACCAGCCGCTGACTTCAATGGTTCCAACCCGAAAACGGTCTGCTACCGGACCCCGTTCGTCCCCAGAAGGAGTCAAGATCTACAATGGCCAAGTATACAGAACCGGTTGTCTTCGGGCAGTCCTAGTTAAAAGGACAGCCCACTGAGGATGCGGAAGACTGGCTCGACTTCTTCGAATTCGTGTCCATGTACAGCGCTTGGGATGACGAAACGAAACTCGGGCAAATGTACTTTTTTCTTCACAGATCTCCTCTAGTTTGGTTTGAAAACCTGAGACTCGTTGGAAGGACTGGGCCAGTTTCAAAACAGAGCTATAGAACGCTTTTGCAAATACCACCAGAAAAGAAAGAGCCCCGTCACTATTAGGTCGAGAATCCAGCTTCCTAATAAGTTTGTCCTCATTTACGCAGAAGAAATGAAGCGCCTATTTCACCGCGCTCACCCTGAAATGAGTTGTGTAATCGCGGCTATAGCGATAACGGTCGCGCGACTATCGCGAGAGTTGGCTGTAAGATAAGCCACGCCGTTCGGGCATGGCGGAAGTAGAATGGCGAAGGTTGGGCCCAAAAGCGGTTCCGTGGTACCGCAGCATAGCCACAGTTTGGGGGGCCAACCACTCGGATTAAGAAATATTACTACAAATTAAAAAGTGTCAATCAACATAAAAAATAGACATTTTGATAACTTCGCTTGGGAATGAGGTAAGGTGTTTTATAAATATATTCTTCATTTTTTTTAAATCTTGAAACACTCTTATCGCCCCAACTCCTTGATGTTGCATCGGTCAGAAGGCGCTGCCAGAGGTAACCAAGGCAACGGAGATAACGAAGCTGACGAAGCACGAAACGGTTTCTTGTCGTTGTCTGCTGCTCGTCTGCTGTGTTGCGGGCCTTGGTGCGCCTGGGAAAGCGTAATTTAATTCGAAAGTCTGAAAATGTCCCCTTTGCGAAGATTTCGACGTCCTTGCTGGTCGCTGCTCTGTCGCCGTTTGGTGAGATTTAATATTTCCCTGCAGCCGTGTTTTTTGTTTTTTTTTTGTTTCGTCCCCTTCGTCGTGCGGGCAGTGCGAAGTCTTTTTGCTGCAGTGTGTTGCACTTAGCGTTTTATCGCAAGATGAACGCGACCAAAGGGAGGAAGCGATGCTCTTTGGTACGTTGCAACAGCGTGGACTCAACTGTATGTGTCTTACCCCTTCCTGGCTGACTTCCACTGGTGAGCAGATCTAAAGGTTGCACGCAGACTCAACGTATGCTCTAATGCTCCTGTGTTAAGCACGTTTGTTGATTCTAAAGCTGTCTGGACTGGTGCAACCTTGAAATTGCCTTGAAAA
This sequence comes from Amblyomma maculatum, assembly GCF_055883805.1. Lineage (NCBI taxonomy): Eukaryota > Metazoa > Arthropoda > Arachnida > Ixodida > Ixodidae > Amblyomma > Amblyomma maculatum. Next base: position 30,206,205 of record NC_139346.1, read on the forward strand.
CTGCTGTATAATGTCCGCCGAAGAATTTAAATGTGAGCAGTGATCCCAGTGCTCTAGGCTCCACGTATGTTTTGATGCACCTACTAATTCATGACATTTTTATTTCAATTGCAGCTGTCATAACGTTTTCTGTACATGCATGTTTCTTATCTGGTGATGTTTTGTGGCAGGCACTTCAAGCCTCTTCCATGCCTCGGCTGTGATCATTGAGATGATTAGCCCACTTAAACAGCGCTACTGTTTGTGCTGTCAGCGACATGAATTTTTATTGTCGTGATTTGTTGCTGTATTTTATTGGTTGATGCAAAACCATGAATATGAAAACCATAATTGTTCACTTGGTACACTCTGTTGCGAACTGGGCACGACTGCCCCGTTGCACCAGTGTTTCTGGATCGCACCTTACTGCGCTGAGGGACAAAGTAAATGGCCAAAGTACTTGCACGACTTGCAGCTGTATTTGTATTATGAATTTGCGTGCGTGGTCTCTATTTGGAAGTGTTGCTGCCTTTCTATACCGCCACCTTTGCCAACCACGTTCATTGTGCTGGAGCAACTGCTTATAAACAATGGCGTAAACAACAAAAACTTGAGTTCTGTTGTTTACGCCATTACGAGTTCTGTTGTTTACGCCGTAGATGGCAAAGGTTGGCACGCGCTGAAAGGCAACAACTATCAAAAGATGCAGGCTCGTCAATGCAACGCGGCGGTTAAAAAAAATCTTGTTTATAATTCGCGCCAAAGTGAACGTATGCGTGATGTTATTTGACGTCAGGCCCCCCCCCCCCCCCCCAATTTTGATTGGTCGCTGGAGCCCATGAGCCGCCATGTTTTGTACGTATGGGCGTCTATGGAGCCTTCGCTACCATAGTACATATACCTTGGTTCGGGCACCGGACTACATTCCACTGCAAGCTGTGATGGAATAAACTACGTTCGGTTACCAACCCACCGGACCTTCGTCTGCTGTTCCCCGACAAAACACGACATTGGCGACGAAGATGGGATCCTGACCAGTTTTTGGCAAGCCGACATGGCAACGGATGATCCGGCAGCGCCGGGTTCAATGACGCAAGTATTCGGTCGACTGGGACATATCGAGCCTTTCGACGAGTCTACGAGCGACTGGCCGTCGTACGAGGAACGATTTGCGTCGTTTCTTCTGGTCAACCATGTCCCCGAGGACGACAAAGTACATGCTTTATTGACTCTCGTGGGCCCAAAGACAGTCTCCTCAAGCCGTTGACCGCACCGGAATTGCCTTCAGCTAAAAGTTTCGACGTGTTAAAGAAGCTTCTAGGTGACCACTTGCCACCAAAGCCGTCGGTAATTAGCGAACGCGCAAAGTTTCAGAGAAGAGCGCAACTCGAGACCCAGTCCATTTCAGAATATGTAGCTCAGTTGCGCAAGTTGGCGCAGACATGCGAATTTGATGCGGCCCTAGATGAGTCTTTGCGGGACCGTTTCGTCTGCGGTTTGCGCATAGAAGACATACAGCGTGTGTTATTCACGGAGGATACCAAGCTAACTTTCCAAAAAGCTGTGGAGCGAGTGCTAGCCATGGAAGCGGCGAAAAGGAGCGTGGCAGAAGCGCACGCTTCTGAAATGAGCGTACCGGACGTTCACAAGGTTAAAATGGTTGGGGAAAGTGGTGCGACGCAGCGGAATTGCTATCGCTGCGGGTCTGCGAAGCATGCAAGCCATTCGTGCCCGCACATCGCAGACACCTGTTTAAAATGTGATAAGAAAGGACACATTCAAAAAGTGTGCCAAGCTAGTAAGCAGCGAAAGTCAAAGGGAGAGCGGCGCAGCTCGGTGAAAGTGCTAATTCCCTGTGAAGCGTCTGTTAACATGAAGGAAATTTTTCGCCTGGGCCTGGACCCGATAAAAGTTTTGATGCACGTGCAAGGTGTACCTTTGGAAGTGGAACTTGATACTGGGGCTACAGTGTCCGTCATGTCTTTGCATCAGTTTCGTCAGATGTTTCCCTCGATTAAGGTCATGTCAACGACGCTCAAGCTAAAGACGTTCCAGGGAGCCATCGTTCAACCTGTTGGAGTTGCTCACGTTTCCGTGCAGTACGGAGAACAGAGGGCCCAGCTGCCTCTTTACATCACGAGAGAAAAGGGACTCCCTCTGCTTGGTCGACGATGGTTGCAAGCCATCCGACTCGACTGGAGTCGTATTTTTGAGCTCAACTTCATTTCCAGGTCAGATGTTTCTGCGTGTTCAAGTCGAAGCGGCAGATTGCGCACGCTTCTAGACAGGTACCAGAGTTTGTTTAAGGACAAACTGGGGACAATTGCAGGAAAAAGAGCGGAATTGGCAATAAACGAAGATATCGTGCCGAAATTTCTAAAGGCAAGAGGTGTGCCCTTTGCACTGCAACCTGCAGTCGAGGCGGAGCTTAAGAAGTTGGATGGCATGGGAGTAATTTAACCAGTCGCGACGAGTGACTATGCTACGCCAGTGGTGCCAGTAGTAAAGGACGGTAGCAAAAGGCTATACGGAGATTACAAGTGTACCCTAAATCCTTGTCTTGAAACTGACCGGTACCCACTCCCGAGAGTCGACGAGTTGTTTGAAGCGCTCGCAGGGGGCCAAGAGTTTTTTAACATTGATCTCAACCGAGCGTATCAGCAGGTAGTAATGTCAGAGTCCTCAAGAAAATACTTGACTCTAAATACCCTTAAATGACGTTTTGTCGTAAACAGGCTGCCGTCCGGGGTTTCTTCTGCGCCTTCTATTTTTCAAAGAATTATGGACACAATGTTGAAAGACTTGAAAGGTGTCAGCTGCTATTTGGATGATGTTTTCATCACAGGCAGGACGCCGGATGAGCATTTTGCCAATCTCGAAGCTGTCCTAAAGCGGTTGATGGAGCGCGCGGTTCGAGTAAAGAAAGAGAAGTGTTCGTTCTTTCAAAAAGAACTGCGGTATCTTGTTCATGTTATCAGCGCAGCAGGTGCCAGCACGATGCCAGAGAAGATAGAAGCGCTAGTAAAAGCTTCTGCGCCCACTTGCAAGCAGCAGCTGCAGTCGTTTCTGGGCATCGTGAATTACTCGGGAAGTTTGTTCGACGATTGTCTACTCTTGCAAGCCCTCTTCACAAACTGCTGTGTTGCGGCCAGCCATGGCGTTGTGATGAATCGTGTCAAGATGCATTCGAGGAAATCACGAACGCATTGACGTCATCCACTGTGCTGGTGCATTACGACCCAGATAAACCTTTGCAAGTGGCATGTCATCACGAATATGGACAAGATAGTCAAAATAGCCGGGGAGTTCTATACAGATCTCTACAGTAGCAGTCAGGACCGTAATGAGATTGGCGGTAGGGAAAAACAGTCAGACGTTCCATCAGTGACGAACGACGAGGTCAAGAAAGCACTAGAAACTATGAAAATGGGGAAATCAGCTGGAGAGGATCAGATAACTACAGATTTGCTGAAGGACGGAGGGGATATCGTGCTAGAAAAACTGGCCACCCTGTATACGCAGTGCCTGGTGTCATCGACGGTACCGGAAGCATGGAATAGTGCAAACATTATCCTCATTCATAAGAAAGGGGACTCTAAGGACCTTAAAAGTTATAGACCAATCAGCTTAATGTCTGTTACGTATAAGGTATTTAATAAGGTAATCGCTAATAGAATCAGGACAACCTTAGACTGCAATCAAGCAAAGGATCAAGCAGGGTTTCGGAAAAGGTACTCTACTATCGATCATATCCATACCATCAATCAGGTGATAGAAAAATGCTCGGAATATAACCAGCCCTTATACATAGAATTCATTGATTACGAAAAAGCATTTGACTCAGTTGAAATCTCGGCGGTGATGCAGGCATTGCGAAATCAGGGGGTAGACGAGCCGTACGTGAAAGTGCTGGAAGATATATATAGTGGCTGCACAGCAACCTTAGTTCTGCATGAAGAAAGTAACAAAATTCCGATAAAGAAAGGTGTTAGGCAAGGAGACACAATCTCCCCAGTACTATTCACAGCTTGCTTAGAAGGAGTATTCAGAGACTTTGAATGGGAGCAGCTAGGGATAAGGGTAGATGGAGAATACCTCAGTAATCGGCGATTTGCTGATGAAATTGAATTGCTGAGCAACTCGGGGGATGAACTGCAAATAATGATTGATGACCTAGACAGTAAAAGTAGAAAGATAGGCTTTAAAATCAATATGCACAAGACTAAGGTAATGTTCAACAGCGTCGTAAGGAACAGCAGTTTACATTAGGTGGCGAAGTACTGGAAGTAGTAGGCGATTATCTCTACTTAGGACAGGTAGTAACCGCAGATCCGGACCATGAAAAGGAAATAACAAGAATAATAAGATTGGGATGGAGCGAATTTGGCAAGCACTCGCAGATTATGACTAGCAGCTAACGGAATGCCCCATATAAGGCTTCTCTGCATCCTTGAGCATGGCCGACCGCGCCGTGGAGGCGTATTCATCTAGACTTCGCGGGGCCTTTCTGAGGAGCAATGTTTCTAGTGGTAGTAGATGCCCACTCAAAGTGGCCGGAAGTGTTTGTCATGCTGAGCACAATGTCCGAATGGACTGTTGCTTGCTTACGTGAACTTTTCTGCAGATTGGGAATACCGGAGACGGTAGTGTTTGACAATGGACCACAACTAGTTTCCGATGAGTTCAAGGCATTCATGCGGGACATCGGAGCCAGACATATCGTGAGCGCCCCTTACCACCCAAGCACAAATGGTCTGGCAGAACGTTTTGTGCAAACGTTTAAGTCGGCACTACGTAAAAGCAAGAGAGACTGTTTTGGCAATAATGAGTGTTTTAGTTCCAAATTGCAGAGGATCGCCGAAGTGGATTCGTGGGACTATGTTGAAAAAGACTGGATCAGTCTCCTACAAAATCATGGTGGCCACACCCCGAGGCAAGTTCCTCTGGCGTCGGCACCTTGAACAGCTGCTGGATAACTCAAGCTCTACGGTGATACCTAGGTGTACCGACGCAGACTGCATAGAGGGGTTCCTGGTATTCCCTTCAAACACGACGGGTGATCAGCCAGCTTCGGATGAGCCGGGGCCCGAACAGTCTCCCGAGGTCCTTCCCGGCCCCGCTCATACATCTGAGACGTCAGCTCCCGGGAGGCGCTATCCACTACAACAATGTCATCTACCCAAGCGACACGAAGCTCGCTTTTAACTATTGTGTAAGGATACAATTGCACCCTTTAAATAAAAGGGGAGGAGTGTTGTGCAATCGTAGCTATACCGATAGCGCGATAGTGGTGGTGCGACTATCACGAGAGTTGGCTATAAGATAGGCCACGCCGTTCGGGCACCGGGCCGCATTCTACTGCAAGCTGTGATGGAATAAACTACGTTAGGTTACCAACCCACCGGGCCTTCGTCAGCTGTTCTCCGACGAAAGACGACATGAGTGAGGAAACGAATTAGAATATTTTAATGCGAGGCGTCGAAGAATTCCTTTTCGCTTGCCTCTTCAGAAAAGCGCACCTAACCGTGGCCAAATTCGAACGAGAAGCATGCTCAGCAGAACGAATCTTAGACCTCCGGAACCGACAGTATAACTGGCCTCCAAGTATTTTCTGCAAACAACTGCGACGCCGCAACTACACGTGGGGATAACCTCCCTGAGATTATCAGTGAAATAGCTCCAGCAGGCCTACGCCGAATCCTCCCATCGCCATCGCAGCCGCAGGTTTCGTCGCTAGCGGACGTCGTCCGCGAAGTCCAGCAGGCCCTGGGCGTCCCTCAAGCGACGTCTCCGACAGCTTCCACGGAAACAACAGTAATGAACAATGCTGCCGTCCTACACTGAAATGCTTTCCGACATGACCCTTCAAGTCGCCCCCCTCGACGCGATCAGGCTCTTCATGAACGCCATCCCTTGGACCCCGTCCGCCCAGCTTACGAAAGACCCTCCAGTCTCAGGAAGTGCGACGCCTGGAGGACTGCGAACAACCGCCCTCTATGCTTCCACTGCGGTGAGGCCGGCCACAGTTTACGCCACGTCCCGTACAGACGCATCGACCTGCGCAGCTTCGCCATCGGCACCCCTCGCTCCCCCTCCCTGGCGAACGAACAGGCGAGATCGAACACTAGTTGCGCAGGGCAGTCACAAAATCTTCGGTACCGCTCTCCTTCTACGTACAGCACCCGATCTGCGTCGCCGGGCCACAGTTACGTTCGAGGAAGATCTCCTAGCACCCGTAGATGAACCTGGAGCAGTTACCTTTGGAGATGAGGTTGCTACACGGTGAACTAACGAAGCTCCACCGCCGCCGACGACGAGTAACGACGACGCCGCTCCTTTTGAAGACACCCTCGACGATCACACGCCCAGATTTCGAATTGATACCGCCGCCCAGCGAAGTGACAATGGTGAGCCACGGCTGCGGTCTCAGCACACGACAAACTAGAAATTGAACACTGAATCCAACCTTTAGTACGAGGACACGAAGTTGCTGTCGATGGTCACACGGTTACCGCCTTTGTGGACACTGGAGCCGACTTTTCAGTCATCAGTGGACCGTTTGTCTCCCAGCTCAGAAAAGTAACGACCTCTTGGAATGGCCCGCTGATCCGCACCGCAGGCGTTAACCTCATTACTGCGTCGGCGCGATGCACTGCAAGAGTAACCGTAAATGGACGCACTTACCCCACATGCTTCGTTTTTCTACAGCAGTGTTCGCGCGACGTGACTGAGCATGGACTTTCCAAATCAACATATGGCGATCACTGACCTTCGATCCAAGCTCATCAAGCTCTCGACAGACAGTCATACTTTCTATGACGATGTCGACGGAGCATGTCGCTCTAAACGTCCTCGATGAAGTATTGAGCGTGCAGCCCCGATAAAGCATCGTTATCTCAGCTGTTACCAGCGGCATCGAAACTGCAGAAGGTGTTGTCGAAGGAAATATCCAGTTTCTTTTGGAGCGTAGACTGGGAGTCGCAAGAGGCGTTGCTCATTTTCGTCATGGACAAGCTCAGGTGCTGGTCACGAATTTCACCGAATAATATCGGCACCTGAGCAATGTACGACGATCGCTTTCCTCGACGAGGTAGCGGGAACCTTAGATGTCAGCCCTCCCCAGCCAACCTGAAGACGAGGCACCCAACCGAGCCAAGTTCCACCCTTACCTATACGGCAGATCATTCAAGGCGGTAAGCGATCATCACGTGTTCTGCTGGCTGCCAATTTGAAAGACCCTTTCGGCCACCTTGCATGGTGGAGCCCACGTCTTCAGGAATTTGTCATTTCTGTAGTCTGCAAGTCTGGCCGCAAGCATTCCGACGCAGACTGCTTATGCCGAGCCCACTTCGACGTTCTGCCTAAAAAAGACGACGACGCCTTTTTGGGACCGGTAAGTGCCAGCAGTTTCGCACAACAGCAGCGCTCAGACCCTGACCTGAATGAACTAGCCGATTACCTGGAAAGCAAGACCGCTTCCCCTCCCACTATGCTCAGGCGTCATTTGTCGTCGCGGGCGTTAAGCGATGGCGTCCTCGTGAAGAAAACGTTGCATCTAACAGGACCGCGCAGCTTCTTGTGCCTAAAAGCCTCCGGCAGGAAATTTTGTAGGCGTTGTACGATGAGCTCACAGCTGGGCATCTCGATTTTGCGCGCAAGCTGCAGCGAATCAAGGAGTTCTGGCCGCGGTTGCCTGCTGAAGTTGCAAACACTCCGTGAGTTTCACCGACGCAAGACGCCCCTGATCAGACCTGCTGGGCTACTCAAACCGCCCCGAATAGGCGATTTCGGGATGGATATCCTCGGCCCCTGTCTAACTTCATCGTTGGAAAACAAGTGGGTCACCGTGACCACCGATTACCTTACCCGCAACGGCGAAGCTAAAGCACTGCCTAATGGTACCGCAGAAGTCGCCAAGTTTGTCGTCGAGCGCATACTCCTGCGATACGGCGCCCCCGAAGTGCTCATCACTGACAGGAGGATAGCATTTACAGTGGAGCTCACTCAAGCAATCTTGAACTACAGCCACACAAGCCACCGGACGACGAACGCCTACCACCCGCAGACATGCGGACTTACAGAGCGCCTGAATAAAACTATAGCGGACATGATCGCGATGCATGACGATGTAGAACACAAGACATAGGACTCCAGCCTACCTTGCGTGTTGTTGCGTATACCACGGCTGTCCAGGAGACAACCAGAGCGATCCCTTTCAGCCTATGATAACGCTCGACGCAGTACTGCCGCACGAGACAGACGAAGACAACCTCGCCTTCGCCGCCTAGCTGCAGCGCGCAGAAGCCCGACGACTCGCTCGGCTGCGCATCAGACCAGCTACGCACCGACACCCAACGATACAACTTGCGACGACACGACGCAGAATACAGCCCGGGAGACAGAGTGTGGATTTGGACGCCAATAAACCGCCGTAGACTAAGTGAAAAGCTCTTGCGGCGGTACTTCGGCTCATACCGAATCTTTAAGTACATTGGACTGCTTAACTATAAGTCATCCCTGGCGGCACTATCATATCCAAGCGGCGCCGGGCGTGCCTAGAAGCCATACATGTTGTGCGCCTCTAACCTTATTACGTGCGCTAAAATTATTTTAATATCCAGTATTTCGTTTACCTTTGTGTGTTTATTTTTGTAAGATGCCTTTTTAAGGAGGGAGAAAGCCGCAAACCATTAAAATCTGGATTCGTCTTTTTGTTCGACAACTGCCGGCACTCGGATCAGTTGTCTATTCTTTGTTTGTTCATGCTTGTTGTCGCGAGATGCAGCTTTATCAGATTATTTGTCGCACAAGATGCGCCGAGATGTGTCTCGAAGATTCTGGCTACTTGAATGTGTTTCAGCAATGTTCTAGATTGTGGTAGTTACCGTTTGCGGCTTTATCTCGGTGTTTCGTGGCCGCCTTTAAATGAGTGTTTTCGGGCGCGACGGGCATTCTTAGTTCGACGACCGACGAGCACGTTTGTTGCTATCGCCGCCGCCGACTTGTTTGTTTTCTTTTTGCGGGCGCAATTCAGCCCAATAAAGAGTTTGCTTCAGTGCGAGTACGTCTGTCTTCTCTTTTGGTGCCTGTGGTCTTGTCACCACCAAGTGATAATATACCATTTTTTTTGTCATTTTTCTCCTTGTTAATGATGCGCAAGACATTCCTGTATATCGATCAGCACGCAGTGTTTGCTTAGGACCGCAAAATAATTTGTAATGAATTTTCTTTCATTACCAGTCCTGGTTTCAGCAGCAGAGCGATGGCTGTGACGCCGCAATCAAGTCTTGACGTGCGGCATGTACAAACAGCGGTATAATCGCCTATTATTCACTTGTACTGATTACTGTTCTTGAGGCGGGCTGGCTTTATTGTTCGGTTGTGACGTCAATTCGGTTAATCTTCGGCTGTGACGTCAAAGTAAAGTCTAGGTCACGTGAGGGGTAAATAAAACAGCGATATAATCGTTCCATTGTCATTTCGATTCATTGAAACGATAAGCTGAAACCGAAATTAAAACGAGTGGAAAAGAAATTCGGTTATAATTATTCAGTAGTTGTATGCGAGCATGACATGATGATTCGTGTTGAGTAAAGTATTAGGCACCATTACACAGTACAAAACATAGACCAAGAAATTAGGTGTCTATACTCCTTTAAAGAGGCCATGCCATAGTCAGCCAATATATTACAGTTCTGTAGCCGGGAAGACAATATTGGGCTTTAGTAGTTCATTTCCGAAATTCGAACTCGCTTTGACGTATTCTTTATTACGAAAGAAGTGAGGGAAGTTGACACCGTGAAGTTCCTCCCACCGAAAGCGATCGCCATGTTGGCATTCATGGTGACGTCACAGGCTGTTGTGCCGACCCTGATAAGCTCCCGGTACACTCTACTGTGTTCGCGCTTGATCAAAAACTACCATTACTCGCAGTGACCCTACTGAGCATGGTTTTGAAAACAACACATACATTTACGCGTGATTTAGCCCACAGATCTCCCTTCGGCGCTGCCGCCTTCACCGCCGGTTGCAGCACAGCCCCCACTGCCGTGAACACCACCGCGATGGCCGTACCGGCCATGAATTTCGAAAGCCGTCTGCGTCAATGATAAGGCCGATCCTTACGCCTGTGTCAGAAAAGCGTGCTAAATTTGTTTTCTTGTAATAATAATAGGCCATGGTGAAAGGAATTTCAAAAATTATTGCTTGTTGTTAAATGCCGACACATACGGGGGGGGGGGGGGGGGGGGTCTGCTCACAGCCGTATAGCAGCTTCCTCCGATGCAGTGCCCACCAACTCCGGTGCTGAGGCATCGTCGAAAATAATTTATTTGACTGCGAAACAGTAGGGTTGAGGGAGAGGAAGTTTCATGATCAAGTAGCCCAGTTACATAACGAGTCGCTGATTATGCGATCACTAAGTGCCGTCCGCTAGCGACAATCGGGGAGGAGCAGACGGCCAGAGCCATGATCAGAGCGCCGAAGTCCGCCGCGCTGGCGGGCGGCAGCGTTGTGCTAAGCTTGCGGCTTACGATTCCGTACGCCTTATGAAATTATCGTCTGATTTCCTTATGCGGGTGGCTGGGACCAGACTTGAGTCTAACAACGTTCGACCAGTTCGAACGATGCTGCTAAGACGGGACGGAGTATCGGGTGTCTCGATGTGGCGTGCCGCACCCTGTTCGCGATTCCAACAATCCATGTGACAACTGGCGGCAAGACCATGCAACGCGCCAAAGATGTCCATTAGCAGACGCTCCTTGCTCCCGCAATAAAACCCCGCTAGCAAAGCGCTCGTAGCACTGCGAAAAAGGAAAAAAACAAAACAAAACAAAAACGGCAAACCGACTTTGTCCGCAGCACACGTCAGCACAGTGGCACATCGTTTCATGCATTTACTTGTATTTCCTTTGTGCTCCAGCGATCGGCGCCAGAGAATCGATGCATTTCCAATTTCAGCGAAACGCGTTGAAAGTGCCGTCCACAATTTATATATAGTCTCGTCAGTTTTTGTCGTACGATTTCTTTCCTGGTATCATGATGATGATGAACTGATGTTTAGGGCGCAAGGGCATCTTAGGCCAAAGAGCGCAAAACGCAAGGTGAAGTGTCAACTGAAGTGAATAAAATGTCCGAGGTGTGATGTTTAATAACGTATTTAAAACCATCCCTTACAAAAATAGATATTGAATTTCTGTTACGCACGTAATGTGTTTTTCATGAGTCATCAACCACTCAAAGGAGATTCAAGATTAGATGTGTTTTAACATCAGATCCGCAACAGACTTTCCTTTGAGATCACACAAGAAGTTTTGTGCTTGGAAAACGCAACAGTATTTTTGGGTAGGAGCTAATGTGGAAATACAGTGACTTTCTCAAATGAGGAAAAGTATACATCACTAAGTTAATATATATTCTTTCCTTGTTAACTGCACACTTTCAGTGCCCTATGTTTGCATTTCTGTTTAGCACATGTAGGATGTTGCCTAAGAAACAACTTTTATGTGTTTTAACATGAGATCCGCAACAGACTTTAACCCCAGGTGGTCGAAATTTCCGGAGTCCTCCACTACGGCGTCTCTCATAGCCTGAGTTGCTTTGGGACGTTAAACCCCACAAACCAAACCAAACCATTTGAGATTACGCAAGAAGTTTTGTGCTTGGAAAACACAGTATTTTTGTATAGGAGCTGATGTGGAAATACATTGACTTTCTCAAATGAGAGGAAGTATACATCACTAAGCGAATGTATATACTTTACTATGTTTTCATTTCTGTTTAGCATGCACTGTAAAAACAAAAACAACTTTTGGACAATTGTTTCATTCAAAACACGCTTACGCCCTGAGTCTTGGGTGTTTGTGCCATTGCAAATCACTTCTTGCGAAGCGAAGGGGTGCTATGTTTGGACAATATGCTTTAGGGTGTTACGGGCAAGGATATTGTTGTGTACGCGAACCGACGCACTGCCACACCGCCTCCAAGCAAACGGACGCACGGCCGCTCCATTTCCAAAGCCTCCTTGCACCTGCGAGCAGGCCGCTTCGGAAAGACCAGCAGGGGTACCCTGCCTGCGCCGACGACGACGCGCGGACGTAACCCGAGCCGTACGTTGCCTCGGAACTGGACCGTCCTGGGAGCATGTGCGCGACCAGGGCACGAGAAGCAATGCCTTCTTTATAATGCATGATATTTTGCGTGTTTCTTAAGCTTTCGAGCTCCTTCTTGCTCTTCGTATAGATTAGCCGAGCCCTCAGTCATCGCATTGCTTCCCGAAATGTTTAGATACAAATAAGCATTAGTTACCAGTAAAATAGTGTTGGCGCTGCTGTGCTTGCCGGTATTGAAGCTTAGTCGCACTTTTTTTCCTTAAAGGTTAGTGCTACAGCTCCGTGTTCAGCGAAAATTACGCCCAAGGTAGCAACCACCGAAGAGCCAGCGCTGATAAATTTGCCAGCGATGCCAAACTCGACATGTTAAAATGACTCCAGTGGACAAAATAGTGCGCATAGGTATCCAGAACATTAGATGCAAGTTCTAATGGTCAAGAAGTTGTAATTGTTAGAGCAGCCGCAATGGCCTGTACACTTCGAAACATGCTTCGAAACATTAAGTCCCAATCTTATGAATGCAGTCCAGACATAAGAAGCAAATACGTTACCGACGTTACCAGTTCGTTCGTTCGTTCGTTCGTTCAACACATTTATTTATTCAAAAGGGGGAGCAGATATGACGGCAGTCCTGGTAGGCGCCCTCAATCCAGGGCACCAGTTGAGCGTGCAGCCAGCCGTGCCCGCACTATGAGCCTCTGCTGGGCGGGCAGGCTGGAGTTGCAGAGCTGCTCTTCCCAGGTTCCGCTGATGTCGGGGGGAAGAGGAAGGAGGTTGGGGTTCGAGGTGCAGGCCCATGTGACATGTGCGAGTGTGGCGGGGCTGGTGCAGAAAGGGCAGGTGCGAGTGTAGCGAGTGGGGTAAAAAAGGTGAAGACGCGCAAGGCATGGGAATGTATTTGCCTGGAGGTTTCGCCAGTGAGTAGAATCCTGGCGCGTGAGGCGAGAATGCGGAGGGGGATACAGAAGCCGAGAGGCTCGGAAGTAGGCGAGTGTGTCGGAGTATGTGGGTGGGATCGGGATTGGGGTGGGATCCGGTTCAGAGGAGGAGGAGGTCGGCGTTGCCCGGTAAGTATGCTCGCGGGCTAGAGCGTGAGCTCTGTTGTTGCCGGCCACCAACTCGTGTCCCGGGGTCCACACGAGGTCGACCATGTGGTCAGGAGGGATAGTGGTCAGGATACGGAGTGAAAGTGGGGAGATTCGGCCATCACGGAAGCGACGAAGGGCAACCTGCGAGTCCGAGAGAATGACGGAGTGCTCCGAGGCGGAAGTGGCTATGGCGAGGGCAATGGCAACCTCTTCAGCAGTTGCGGTGTCTGATGTGCGCACACTGGCGAGGGCCTGCGGCTGTAGGGAGGCATTTACCACGGCAACGGTGTAAGCATGGTGGTCGGGGTGCGGGGTGGCATCAGTATAGCGGACTTCATCATTACGAGAGTAGTGGCGTTGAATGTATCTGGCGCGAGCTTGGCGGCGGCCCTTGTTGACGTAGGGTTCATGGCGCGGGGGATGGGAGCAACCACGATACGTTGGCGTAGCTCAGGGGGGAGCGGGACAGCTGTTAAGTATGGTTTGGGCAGAGGGTACCGGAGTGCTTGGAGTAGGTGGCGGCCCTGCGGGGTCTGTCCAAGTCGTTCGCGTTGCGAGAGCAGGTGTGCCTCAATGTGCTCTTGGATTGTATTGTGAACGCCCATGGCGAGCAAACGTGAGGTAGCCGCCGTTACCAGTTCCCCGAGTGGCCGAGTGGTTAGCGTAGAAAGCTACGGAGTGAGAGGTATCGAGTTCGAATCGCGCCAGAGGTGCAGTTTTTTTTTCCCTTAGTTTTAATTTTTTTTTATTTTTTAGCTTTTTTAATGTAGTTGAGATGCTTCGCTACGTTTTAGCTTTTACTTTTTATCCAAAAGTGAAAGCCATCAGGCGCTCATTGGTCAACACTCATGAACAACACACAAGAAATGCACACATTAGGTACCAACCAGAAACACGGTGGCCAACTTTCTTGTGAAACTCATCAAAAATGCATCAAGAAAATGTATAGAAATGTTAATGTGCATGATGAGAAATGTAATTAACATTTAATCAGAAACTCATTAAGCTTTTTTGTAAGGGATGGTGTATAAGGCCTAAAGTTCTTTCGCAGGTATAATCTAAAAACAGTGGTGTATAGGGCCTATCTTTCCTGGTATCAACTGCTTTTTACTAGCCTTCGTAAGGAACGGAACACCTACGGATAAGTACGAGTGAAGAACAATACATACTACGAAGCTCGAATTCTTGCGTCATGTACAAAATTCGATCGGCGCACGCATAAACAACTCCTAGTTTGTGACAGCTTGATCACAGCGCTTTTTAAGCTCGTTCTGCTAAGAACGTCGTCATCAAATGCCCGTAAGAGAGCAGTCTACGACGATCGGCTTTATTCTTCGCCGCGTCAAGCAGGCGTCTCGAGATCTGCAGGCCACGCAGCGCGTGACACTGCCCTCGATCTCGTACCACGCATGCTACAAGAATTGGGTACGTTGTGTGATCGCGCTCGCCTATTCGGCCGCCCACTTTTCGCTTTGCAGCTTATCACCCTTGAATAAGATCCCGGAATCAGTATAGTTTTGTCAGCGACAGGTCTGTGACGAAGGCGCGGTGAACTGATCAAGCTGCACCTCTTTTTTTTTTTAAATATATTTTCAAATAAAGCTGTAATTCGCCATCGACAAAGCTCGCTTGCAGGGCGCTCATTTGGTCAAGTGCTTGCAATGCATGCATATCACACCTCGCCAATTAACAAAGCAGTAGTGGTGAAGAGTCGTGAAGTCGAAGGATTTTAGTCTCAGCCGCAAAATGAACCCTTCATGCCTTCATTAAAGGCCGAAAGGCATATAAAAAGCCTCGAAATGATTTATTACCACAGCCAGAAACTGGCTGATAGCATTTCACTGCAATTCATTCTTTAATGGCACCGTGACAGCTTCATTTTGCGGCTGAGACAAAAATCATGTGGCTTCTGGACTTCCGACCGCAACTCTACATAACATGTCATATCCAAAATTAGCTGAAATACTATATTAATCAAACAATTAAGGGGTTCAAATAATTACAATATAGCGAAATCAACAGCTTATCTATGCCATGGCTCGAAATGAGACTTAAATCAGCCCGCCTTTTAAACTGAAGTTCTTGCCCCGAAGGGGCACCTTGTGTAGATGGTGCTTGGCGCCACCACGGACCCTGAGCCCCCATACTGAAGCTGTCATCCGTACGGTGGCGAAAGGTTGAGAGGTGGACGGAAGAAACCTTCAACGGTGGCGGTTGAGGCCGCTGTCAAGTTATGGTCGATGGGCTCCTCGCCTGCACACTAGGCGAGGGGCTCCGGGAACTTCCTCTGGGTATAAGGGTGAGCCAGAGGCGACATATATTAAGACCCCTTAGACTATTCATACTACATGGAAAAACTACCTTTAAAAAAACCTGATCGACCTCCGAAAAGGAGTCGCATTCAAGTGACACAAAACATCACGGCACCAACTAAGCTTTCAAAAGTTTCTTGTCCTGCGCTTTAAAACATAATCTAAACCTGTAAATGAACTGCCAGTCTTTCTCAGAAAGATTGCCAACGCGCTGAAGGCCATCATTGGGGCAACTCTAAAGCGAAAAAACTAGGATGTGGTGACCTACTAATAGAGGTATCAGACAAAAGCCAGTCTGACAAACTCACTCCTCATAAGAAATACATTTGCTCACCTAGACATTCAGGTATCGCCTCACCGCAGTCTTAAGAGCTGCCAGGGAGTGGTTTCTGAGCTAGGCCTCCTAAAATAAACAGAATCAGATCTCCTTGAGGGCCTACAGAGCCAAAGTGTAACGGCAGTTCAAAGAATAACAATCAGGCGAAAGAATGAAGAAAAAAAAACGAAACATATTGTTCTCACTTTCAACCGGAGCACATTTCCTGAATTCATCAACGTGGAATTCATCCGATGCAAAGTTAGCCCGTACATACGAAGCCCCCGCAGGTGCTTCAAGTGTCAGCGGTACGGGCATGGTAGCCAGACATGCCGAGGACGCCTTACCTGTGCAAAATGCAGCGCACATGACCATGCAACTGATAATTGCAATGCAACTGACTTCAAATGTGTGAACTGTGAGGGCACACACCCAGCCTACTCACGGTCCTGTGTGGCCGTTCAGGCCGAGAAGGAAGTAATCAATCTAACGGTAACCGAGAATATACCATATACCATATACCGCGGAAGAAACATAGAGTGCTTCCTCCCCTCCCTATGCTGACGCAGCCCGCACAGGGGCCAGGCCGCGTCTAGTAACGGTGGTCACGCAGTGCAAGGCTGCTGACGTGCTCCCACCACGGCTCCTGACTAAGCAGCTACCGGCTGCACCAATCTTTGCAATCCCGGAGGTCACTTTCTCCCAGGCGGTCTGGACACCAAAGACATCTGAGAGCGACTTGGTTCCTCTTGAAAAACCTCCTTCCTCTATGCCTTCACCAGAGGCGATGGAGGTGAGCGCGGACTTCGCAGCGTCAGTGGCGCCTAGGGAGTCCGCCAATGAGAGGCGGCACCTGTCGGACCGCTTCAAATCGAAAAAAACATATGCAAGTTAAGCCATCTGATAAAGGCGGAAAGTCTTAAACCTACTCTTTCATCCACATTCTGCAATTCCAAAAATGGCTTCTGAGAGCATCATTTATTGGAACTGTCGGGGACTACTAAATGGTCTGGATGATGTATATGAAATCCTTGCCGAGCACCAACCAAACATACTCTGTCTGCAGGAAACCCACTTAAAACCAACAGACACAAGTTTCCTCAAGCAGTATCTTGTATTCAGGAAGGATAGGCAAGGCAGCACTCGCCCCTCTGGCGGCGTTGACATTGTAACTAAGAAATCAATCCCATACCAAAGCATTTCTCTTATTACAGACTTATAGGCAGTGGCAATACGAACCTTAATTTTTTGTAAAATAACAACAGTGTGTTCTTTGTACAATCCTCCAGGTTATAGGCTATGTACGGAAGTTTTGAAAAGCTGATTGATCAACTTCCAGAACCATGGGTGCTGATCGGAGACTTTATTGCACACCATGCATTATGGGGATGTACAAAAACGGACTCCCGAGGTGTGCTAATTGAAAAATTCTTATTGTCCTCTGGATCATGCCTACTTAACACAAAAGAGCCAACATACTACAACATACAACATACTACAACAGTTCAGCTACAAGCTGAACTACCCCGCACCTCCACCAAGGTGTTACGGGGTAGTTCAGCTTGTCGCAGAGTGCGGACACCGAAGACAAAACTTTCAAACAGACGTTCTTTGCAGGCACCAGCCGACGCTGTTGAACGTCGTCTTCTCTCAAACTCACGAGAGTCTTCTTCTTCTTTCCTTATGCGTATGCACCGCCTAATGTGACAATATTACATAACACATGCACATCCATAGATTTAGCTATTGGCTCCCCAATGCTCTTGGCAGCTACAGAGTGGGTTGTTATTAACAATCTATATGGAAGTGTTTCCAGGGCAGACGCAGCGGGGAGGCTTCGCGCACTTGCGCGGGAACACACGCTCTCCTTGTGGAATTCTGACCAGTTTGCGAACTGCCGCTTAAAATTCCTGGACCCTGACCTGAAGCTCCGGCTTCCACTTGGCCTACCCCGATGTGAAGAAACTTTGCTGTGCCGCCTGAGGGTTGGTGTAGCATTTACAAACTCTTATTCTTTTGTGATAGGTATGGCAAATAGCCCTGCATGCACAAGCTGCGGGTGCAACGAGAATATAGGCCACATTCTTTGTGAGTGCCCCATATATAGCGCGGAAAGATAGTACCTATGCCGTGCACTGGAGCGTCTAGATGGACGCCCACTAACTGAAATTAAGATCCTAGGTCCCTGGCCACGGCGATCGTCTGCGGTGAAGGCCTCCCAGGCACTGCTCTGCTTTATGAAAAGCACAGGACTGATCGAAAGGATATGATTTTTTATGTTACGTGATATGACTGTGACTTATGTGATGTGACATGACTGTGATGTGACTGTACTCTCATCACCCATCCCTCTCTCACCCACAACTTTTATACCCACCTACCCCTCTTCCCCAGTGCAGGGTAGCAAACCAGTTCCTTTACCGGTTAACCTCCCTGCCTTTCCTTCTCATCTTCCTCCTTCTCTTCTACATGGAAGTGACCATTATCCGCTCTGTGTAAAGTATGCAAGCAATAAAAATGAAAATGCGTCTAAACCTAGAAAGTTTAAAGATTGTGCAGCCAACTGGGAGATGTTCAGGGAACACTCATAATTGGCTTGTTCATCAGTTACTGACTTAGGCGTTGATGAAACTTACCGCTTGGTCGCGCTGCGCATTAGCAGAAAAATACATTCCACAGACGTCAAGTAAGCCACGAAATAAACAAAGACCCTGGTGGAATGCAGAATGTAAGGCTGCTCGTGAAACTCTAAACAGCTAGAGCATGGTCGAAACTACGCCGATAACCCACATCCGAAAACCTAATAGCCTTTAAGCGTGCAAAGGCAAATGGCAGGCGTGTTCGACGCATCTCCAAGCGAGAAAGCTGGTCATCATTTCTTCCTTCTGTGAACTCTTCTGATGCACACAAAGTTTACAGCAGGAAAAAAGCACTCAAAGAATATAGCACAATCCCAACACCGCTTGTCAACACCAGTGGCGATTCTCTTGAACATCAAGCAGACACACTAGGGCAACACTTTGAATACATATTGAGCCCAGCACAATATACAGATTCCTTTTTTGCGACACAAGGCAACTGAGGAGAGGAAGCACATGTATGATAAAAGATCATGCACAGGAGGGTACAATAGCCCTTTCGCCATGCAGGAGCTGAAGATTGCACTAGGCACATGTGGTAACACAGCACCAGGTCCTCACAGGATCACATATGGAATGCTCAGGCATCTGCATGTGAACACTCTTGAAACTCTACTCTGCCTGTAAAATAAAATATGGGCCACAGGACGCTTTATAAAGCATGGAAGGAAGTGATCATTATCCCAATTAAAACCCGGAAAAGAACTCACCCTTGCTGCTAATTATCGGCCTATTGCACTAACAAGTTGTCTATGCAAGCGTTTTGAAAGAATGGTAAATCGTTGGCTTCTCCATTTCCTTCAATACAGTGGTCTTCTTTATCAAAACGAAGCTGGTTTTAGACCTGGGCGGTCAACAGCTGATCAGCTCATTGCATTTGAGTCTTATGCAAGGGATAATTTTGTACATAAACAACATTGTTTATCTGTCTTTTTCAATCTTGAAAAAGCATATGATACCACTTATTCATTTATTTATTTGTACATACTGCAGCCTCGATGAGGCTATGGCAGGAGTGGGCAAACAAAGAAAAGCGTATCAAGAAAATACAAACATAGAAAATCAAATAATAAATGGCACTAGGAAGTAATGACTAAAAAAATCTTCAATTGTTAGCGAGCGGGCGTTTTCAGGCAGCGAATTCCAGAGTTCAATAGTCAGAGGGAAGGAGCTGTGTTTGAATGTCGAACTGCGGGAAAAGAAAGGGATGAGATTCAGGCTATGGAAACTTCTAGTTATGGAAGGCTTGCTAATGTTCAAATAATTATTTAGTGATGGAAGGCGCTGAGAGTGAACCAGTATGTGCAAACACTTCAAACATTCTATTTGACGGCGAGATGATAGGGCTGTGAGACCTAAATCTGTATAATGGGAAGAATGGGAAAAATCTAGACCGTAGTTGTGATAGATGAAGCATACTGATTTCTTTTGAACTGATTCTAATTTTTTTGATATCGGATTTCGTATAAGGTTTCCATGCGATATAGCCGTAATCAAGAATGGGGCGGATAAGTGTTTTATATCTGAGCAGTTTGGTATCCTTTGTGGCTTCACGCAGTGTACGATGGAGGTATTCGAGGCGTTTAAAAGCTGTGTTACTTATGATGTCAATGTGTTTGGACCATGAGATGTCATGAGAGAAATGAAGGCCGAGATATTTATATCACGTGACTCTTTCTAAATCCTGACCATGAAAATTGTACGTGAAATGTGAAGGAGACGGGTGTCTAGAAAAGGACATGGAAACGGTTTCAGAGAAGTTAATACTCTTTCTTTATTTCTCTTTCAAAAAATTAAAGAAGGAACTGCGACAAAAGGCGGTTAGGCCTGACGGGGTCATAGTTCCTCATACAGTTCACAGCAGCCCGCAACACGGAAAACAAACGATAACAGAGCATTGCAGCAAACGTGATAATTAAATATACTGGAGTAAAACCTAAAATACGAGACAATGTACACTATACACTCAAAAATAAACAGCATATGGCACACAAAACACGCAAAAAATTTGTACAGTAACATAACATGATCAAAATTTGCATTTGCGAAATACAACACCAGACTAGAACAATTATTCCACTTCGGAGAGTATCAACTGCTTTCTCATGTCTCTTTTAAATCTGCGTTTAGAGAGATGGAACATTGAACATAGGGATGGGCTTTTGAGAATAGTTGGAATCTGGTATATAAGATTCTGTTTAGTGTAATTTTTCTTTGTTTTGGGGACGAGGTTTCTGTGTTGCCTGAGAGGGTTTTAGTAGGAAATCGGTTAGGAGAGACGGAGAAAAGCCTATTGCTATAGATATGTTGTGACAAGCGGCATGTGTAGACTTGGTTAGCTTGAAGTAGATTATGTTTTTGGTATAGAGGTGATGTTGGTAAGTGTTCCGGTCTACCATACCCCGCCAGGGTGGCGCAGTGGTTACGGCGCTCGACTACTGTTCGCAAGGACGCGGGATCGAATCCCGGCCTCGGCGGCCGCTTTTCGGTGGAGGCGAAAAGCAAGGCGCCCGTGTGCTGTGCGATGTCAGTGCACGTTAAAGAACCCCAGGTGGTCGAAATTTCCGGAGTCCTCCACTACGGCGTCTCTCATAGCGTGAGTTGCTTTGGGACGTTAAACCCCACAAACCAACCAACCGGTCTACCATGATAACCCTCAATAACCCGGAGTGCCTTTTGTTTGCAGAATCAAAAGCTTCTGATAATTGCTAATTGTTGTGGTGCTCCCCACCAGTGCACAATAAGATAACTTAGAAAAAAATAGTCCATAATACATAGATACTTTTAATGAAACAGGTAAAAGGTCACTGGCCCTGTAGAGACAGCCAACAGTTCTGCTAAGATCTGTGGCAAGTTTAGAAATATGTGTATTCCAGGATAAGTGTTCATTGAACCAGACACCGAGAAACTCCCGAGTGGTTACCTGCTGTATTTGTTTGTTAGCATACCTTATACCAAGTGAGTAATGGATTGGGGCGTTGATAGGTCTGAAAATATAACTGGTCTCGGACGAGTTTAAGCTAAATTGACTTGCCTTCATTCAAGCGTGCAATTTTACCATGTAGTCATTTACAGTAGTTTCTAAATTTCGCAGAGTTCGGGCTGTGAAAAATATATTTGTATCATCAGCATGCATGACCAAATTAGGTGAATCAGGTATGTTACAAACATCATTTATGTAAACTAAAATAAAAGTGGGCCTAAAATAGATCCCTGCGTCACACCTTGAGTAACAGACAGGAAATCTGGAATGGCAAATATTCACTTGCCATTCCTTGCACCCTCTACAAAAATTAGCAAATGAGTTATTAAGTATTTCATGGTCAAGTGGTGTATTAATGCCGGGATATAAGACACAGCCATCAGCGTAAAGACGAATTTTTAGATACACAACATGGCAGGTCGTTAATATATAATAATAAAAGAAGCGGGCCTAAAACACAACCTTGTGGAACGCCGGATGAAACGCTAACAGGAGTGAAAATAGTTAAATCAAAGTGTACAGACTGCGAACGCTGATTTAAGAAACTGGATATCCAACCAACCAGGGAAGCGTTTTTTAGAACAGCGTTAAGTTTGTGTAGGCGTTTAGGGAGTGGGACAGTGTCGAAAGCTTTGGATAAATCAACAAAAATGCTGTCGACCTGTATACCTAGATCTAATGACTGAGAAATGTCGTGCGCAAATTCAGTTAGTTGTGTAGTGGTGCTCAGGCCTTGACGGAAACCATGCTGCTAAATGTTTAGGATGTTGTGGGTTTCAAGAAATTCAATGATATGTTTGAAAATAACATGTTCGAGTAACTTGCATGAATGGGCTGTTAAGGAAATAAGTCTCTAGTTCTGCAGTAGTTGAGGACTACCGGATTTGTACAATGGAATAAACTTGGCAAGCTTCCAGGAGTGGGGGACAGTGCTGGTGGATAATCATTTACGGAAGATTGTGGTAAGATATCGGCTTGTCCAAAGTGAGTAGCGCACAAGGAAGAAGTTAGGTATGTCATCTGGACCACAGCTCTTTTTAGTATCTAATTGGAGGATCATATTGAGAACATCTGTACCAGAGACGACGACATCTTTTATGGAAAGGTAAAAGTCACAGCTAAAAGAAGGAACGATAGCGTTATCCAGTGTGAATACAGAATGAAAATAGGAATTAAAAGCAGAAGCAATTGTCAGTGAATCTGAATCAGGAACGCCATTAACTATAAAACTGTTGCATGTACTGTTACTGGGCAGCATCGATTTCCAGAATTTGCGAGGTTAGTTTTTATTAATTTTGGCAACGTAACAGAATAAGAAAGATCCTTCGCAGACTTTCACCGGATGTGTAGTTCCTCCTTGGCATCATTGAAGTCTGCAATTTTGACAGGATTGCCATTTCTTTTCGACTTACTCAATCTTGCAACACGATGCGATAAATGCAGTAAGTGTCTTTTTATCCATGGTAAATCTCTATTTTTCGTTTTTGTTTACAGGGGAACAAAGCGATTAATACATGCTTTAACAATATGTTCAAAAAACGCCACAACAGCTTCAGCATCACTGGTCAGAGATAATTCTTCAAACATTTAAATGGATTCACTTAATGTGTCAATTACACCAACATCATCGGCGTGGTGTCACGAAAACTGCTGTATTCGAACCGCGATATGGAAACAGTACACTTGATTAAGAATAATACAGCCTTATGGTCCGATATGCCGTCAATAACACAGCACTGAAAACCATTAGAGCTGAGAAAAACTAGATCTAGGACTGCCGCTTGCCTGGCGTTCGCATGAACAATTTGTTTGAGGCCAAATGATAAGGAAAGATGTAAACATTTTCTTGCCAAAGAAACATCATGGCCGGTATTGCTAAGAGAAGGCCAGCGTATACCTGGCACATTAAAATCTTCCGTAAGTATTATATTTGTTGAATTCAAATCATGCAAAAGTTTACTTAGAAGAAATAATTGATTATCGTCAGAGCCAGGAGGCCGATAAAACATTCCAATTAATGTGAATGTGTTTTCCAAATAAACTTTACACAAAAGCAATTCAATTTCACATGGAGATTCAAGGACAGAAAACTTCAAGTGTGACTGTATATAGAGGGTGACACCACCGCCTCTACCATTCGGTCTGTTAGCTCTCAGCAACGTGAATCCACTTAAGGTAACTTCAGAGTAGTACCATGTAACCTAGTTTCATTAACACCAATAATGTGAGGGGAATGAGCAGTTATCAAGGAGTTATGGTATCATCCACGCCTCCTTCTCTCTTGACATCACAGGGAACATGTTGAATATAATACTAAGTTACTTGTCTGAACGGACCTTTAAAGTTCGTGTTTGCAATGCATATTCAAAGCTGTACATACAGGAAAATGGTGTCCCTCATGGTGGTGTTCTCAGTTGCACACATTTATTAGTCAAAATGAACTCTCTAAAAAGCGCGCTGCTACAAACTATTTCCTGTTCTGTATATGTCGATGACGTCTAGATAAGCTTCAAATCTTGCAATTCGGCCATCTATGAACGACAGATTCAGCTAGGTGTCAAAAAATTGTCCAGGTGGGCTTATGTCAATGGGTTTAAATTTAACCCTGAAAAGAGTGTTTGTGTACTTTTCTCTAAGCAGCGTGGCATCAGACCTGACCCCAATATTACAATGAATGGTTAGAGCCTTGCCTTTAAAAAGGAACATAAATTTTTTGGCGTAGTTATTGGAGAAAAACTTTCCTTCATTGCCCACATAAAGCAGTGGCGACTGAAGTGTCTCAAAGCAATGAATCTGCTAAAACTTCTCTCTCACCGGTCATGGGGCACAGACCGCGACTGCCTTCTGAGCCTTCTGAGAGTTCTATCATGCATTGCCCTATGGCTCGATGGCCTATGGGTCAGCATCATCCTCTGCTCTACAATTGCTCGATCCCCTGCATCCCCTCGGCCTTCGCCTCGCCACGGGCGCTTTTCGAACTAGTCTTTATGTAGAGTCGAACCGATGGTCACTGTAACAAAGAAGATAATTTACTTGTGTAACTTATGCTACGAAGGTAGTATGCCAACTGGATCATCCACGTCGCTGGCTCCTGCTTGACAAAACTAGCACAGCACTTTTCTCAAGAAAACCATCTCTAACACAACCATATCCAATCAGATTTGCCACGCTTATTGAACATCTGGACGTTCCGGTTACCAGTCGTCATACAACTTCCATAAAAGACTTAACTCCTCCTTGGGAAATACATGATGTTGATTGCGACCTATCATTCCGTGCAGTCGGGAAACATTCGTCCCCTATTGCCATATAGCAGCACTTCATGTCACTTAGGCAATGTAAATATGCAATGAGTACTGCAAGTCTCCTGTACAGCACCCATGGACCACAGTTTTCACAGTCAAAAACACTGCACAGACATACCAGTATATTTACTTCTGAATGCCATGGTATCTTGTTAGCTGTGAGACACATTATAGAAAAGAAAATACCGACATCAGTCATCTACACGGACTCCTTCAGTGTTTTAACGTCCCCATCCTCTTGGTAATGGCATAATAAAAACCCAGTCCTGATTTTTTTTTATAACACCCTTATGTCTGCCCATAAACTAGAACTTAAGTTACACTGTGCTGGGTTCCAGGCCACCGTTGTATACCAGGTAACGAGACCGCTGATAGGCTTGCTGTATCAGCTGCCCTTCGAAACACTACCGACATTGACAATATAACATATCAGGACCTCAAGCCACACATTAAAAACAATATTCGAAAAAAATGGCAAGAGGAATGGGACACAGCAATTGAGAATAAACTACACTCAATAAAACCAAAGGATAGGCAGGTACACTAAAAAGTACGAGACAATTCAAAGACGTAGCTCTGTGCAGGCTGAGAATAGGTCACACATATACAACACATTCATACCTTTTAACAAACTCTCCTGCCCCACATTGTTCGAGATGCGGTGACCGCGGCTAATAGTGGTCCATGTTTTAATTGAATGTCCGAGACTTGAAAAGCAAAGGAGGCATCAGTTTCCCGATTTGCAAAAGAAATAAATACCGACACATCCGTCCATCTTTCTTGGTGACAATCCAATGTTCCGTTTAGAGTTTTTTAAATATTTAATAAAGTAGGCTTTTGATATGCAAATATTTATCAACGTGAAATTCAGCTCGTTACGTAGATGCTTTTCTTTTAAAGAAATTGTTGCTGAGGCAGCTTAGCCTTTTAACATGGACATGACTCCTTTTAATTTTTACTCAGGCCACTATACACCGCAATTCAATGTTTTAGGCCCTATAGACCACTGTTTTTAGATTATACAGTACGAAAGAACTTTTAGGTCCTATACATCACTGGTTTTAAGTACATAATTAAACATCACACTTCGGACATTGTATTGACTTCAGTTGACACTTCAACTTGCGCTTGGCGCTTTTTGGCCCAAGATGCCGTTGCGCCATAAACATCAGTCCATCATGAACTCAAGTTCTTGATGGCCGTACACACATGCCTTTCATCTGTCTTGCCCCAATCAAGTTTAGTTCTAGGACGTTCCATATGTGATATATGCTGAATTAAACGTGGAGTAAACATTGCACAGTAAGAAAACGATATCAGTAAAACAAATGAATGATTTTACAGATATATCCAAACATCACCTTGTTAACTGCAGCATAAATGACCTCCGTGAATAAGTGAAACTTAATGCAGATTGGCCGTACAAAACTGATGCACACAACCTTCCTTGCATATACGTAGAGTATGCTTTCTCGGACACCTGGCCATAATTGTTGCGACTGCTCTAAAGGCCTAGACTCATAAGACAACTGCCAAGTGGAGCTTCATAGTATGAGGCCCATCAGCTGTACGAGAAAGCCAATGCACTAATCATTTTTTTTTGTATTTGATGACACACTATTAAAGGTGATGGCGTTCTGGAGAGCAGCTAATATTTAATTTTTTTTCCACAGCTTCTTGAGGATGCTTTTCGACATCCGCAGTGCCCGAGATTATTGCAAATGTGCATAAGCACTCACTACATAACCGGCTTAGATTAAGGGGAATAATAAGGGAAGGGGAAGAATAAGGGGAAGATGTACACACAGAATCAAAGAAAACCAAGTCAGGGTTGCAATGAGTATTCAATACAGTCTTTATTCAGGAGTTTTACAGAAAAATGCAGGGAACGGGGACAGAAATATGCTCTGCGGCAAGCTTGACTCAGTTTACAGTTGACTTGGCCTCAATTCGCTAGCAAACGTTTCAAAAAGAGAATGTCTTCACCTGGGCTGAAGAGAAGTCTTTTTGAAATGTTTGCTTCCGAACTAGGCTCCCCCTCAACCCTTGTTTGTTTTTCTTGACCAAGACTTACACTTGTCACTTTTCAATGCCCTATTTCCACACTGCTGAATACAAGGTTAAAGGCACATCATCTGGCTCAAGCATTAATTGTCGTGTGCCTCCTGCACCTGATATCAGATTTCTTCTCTTTGCAGCGGAGCATTTCTAACGTTTATACCCAGCCACACATGCTCGTGCATCCTCCTAAGCGCTAAATAAGCCACTCAGTCTCGGTAACAAGTTAACTCAGGAAGGTGTCACAAACTTCTTTCAGTAAACTGCACGCTTGTGTTAACAAAACACTATTGCATCAATGTCTAAATAGTAGCGACATACTGTACCTGCATACGCGCCTGCGTCCGGCATAGCGTTCTCTTGAAAAGTATTGCTTTCTGCACCTTTCTCACTTTTCCAGTTTACACCGTCTGAAGCCAAGTAGGCAACAGCAGCAAGTGTGGCATTGTTCGATCTGTGTGTAAATATAAATGTGTATCAGGTAAAGAAAGAACATAAGATATGCTCGCCATGTACCATAAAGCATAAGTACGCATTATTAGCTGCTCTGCAGTGCAGCTTACATGAAAGGCAACGCTACTTACCACATGCAGACAAGGTAATCAGCATAGCTTATGGTTGGAACATAGTGTTTCCGCGGTCACTGAAGCCACACCTTATGCATTCACTTGGGGTTGACACATGAGTATTATCTATCAATGTTTAATTTTTAGAGCAGTGTTTTCCTACTACAACTCTTGCATGTCTGGGATCAGCTTGAAGTGAGCAGGAACTATACTGCTTTCCCATGAGAACGCACACTTAGACAGTATACATGAATTACTTGTATTACAAATCAGGGAATGATACACTAGTTTTCTCCCTGACAGTTTTGCACCGTTCTCCTGTGTCCTCATCATTCAACAGCTATAACAAGCAAGTGGCGCTGTCCTCATTTATAGAAGAATACAGGAAGAGAAAGGAATAGAGAAAGAAGTCAATAGAGGAAGTTACTTAGGCAGGTGCTGGAGGCATGCATATGTATGTGAGTGGCAGACCTACAGAGTCCCTACAGCACAACAGTAACATACATATTAACTGACGAAATATTACTGCACTCACCAAAGTATGGTGTTACAAATGAACGCCAATTTTTATCAAGAATAGCCATGCAGCACTAGTGAAAATCTAAGCTCAACAAAATGTCAAGAAAATTAAATACAGTGTAAGAACTTCGATCGAGCAAATCTTTGCTGGGCTTAACAAAACCAACAGCAAAAAAATCAAGGAATTGAGCGACCTATCTGAACGATATATGAAATGTGGAAGTTGGCACTAAATTGATGGGTTTGTATAAACACGCATGAAGCCTGCTCTTCACCATAAACCATTTTAGGTTAAGAAACCAAGCTTACGACCATCAGTTACAATGTGTGGGGTGCGTGAAGCACTAGAAAATGTTTAACTGAAAAAATGGCACTATGTCCTACAGATTTAAACCATATGTGGAGTAGGGCTTAAATGTACAAAATATGGAGTATTTACAATCACAAATAAGCACAATACATTCAGGGAGGATAGTTTGGCAGTCTAACAGATAGTAAATTATTTTACTGAAGATCCGGTGCTCGAGTAAATATTTTTACCTCCTCCCAGTGTTGACTAAGAAAACCTGACCGCTTTTGTGAAGGAACTGTGACAATTTGTCCTTAGTACACTTTTACAAACAACAACAAATCGTCACAGTTCCTTCACAAAAGTTGTCAGGTTTTCTTAGTCTGACACTTTTACAAACTACCCCGTCGGGGTGGCGCAGTGGTTACGGTGCTCGACTACGGTTCCCAAGGACGCGGGATCAAATCCCGGTCTCGGCGGCCGCTTTTCGATGGAGGCGAAAAGCAAGGCGCCCGTGTGCTGTGCGATGTCAGTGCACGTTAAAGAACCCCAGGTGGTCGAAATTTCCGGAGTCCTCAACTGCATCGTCTCTCATAGCCTGAGCCGCTTTGAGATGTTAAACCCCACAAACAAATTTTTACAAACAAGTCTTTAGGTGTCTAGGACGGAGCACCGTCATAGCATATGTTCACACAATATACAATAACCAACACTGCAAAAGACATAGCCAACTTTTTTAGATGGCGTTCAGGAGAGTTGTGTCACCTACCTGCCATTTTAGTGCTCCATAATTGAACTGAATTTACCAGTTCATGGGCACACCACCCAGAGATAGCAAACTGGAGTAACGTGATGCCTATCTTGTGTATCTCAACTCGGTGTTTTTATCTGTAGCTATGTTTGTATGAAAATAATACGAAATTTTCTTTCAGCATTCAAGCAATCGTGGCTACATTACAGATAGGTTTACTTTTAAGATTCGAGTAAGCAATGGATAAATGTGTGATTAGAATTTTGCATGAAGTGTGTTTGTACAGACTGCAGATGCATAGTTTGCAAAAATTGATAAAGCATCACAGTTTATTTCTTAGTCGTGCAATACAGCACCATGCTACCTCCAAGCTCTAAATATCTACAAGGTTAAGAGCACCCGCTTCCTCGAATTATAAGACGTTCTAGCTTTTAGGGGTGTTATTTGGATACACTACGTGGCTGAGAAGTAAGCCTTGTTGCCTGGTAAAGATGGTATGTGCAATAATTGCAGTGAAGCAATCCTTTTGACATCTGATCCAGTCAAGAGAATGTTTAGTGTCATAAACTCGACTGTTTCCCTGTCGCCATATGCGCCGCATGTTCCACACACAGGCATTCGCCGATCCTCTCGCAGCTTTCTACAGAAGCTCTTTAGCCTTGGAAGCTTCAGAGTAGTAGGTTGATGTGTACGGCAGACCTTTTCAGCTGCATTGTTAAAAAACACAATCAGAACAATGAAAAATACTAGCAGTAAATGAAAGAGCACGATGGTTTATAGAAATTGTATAAGGATAAAATTATGGTGAAGAAAGCTTCTGCAAACAGCGTACAAATAGAATAACTTGACACGGAAGTTAGCAACTGAAATGGAAGAAAAAAAGGACAATTGTTTTACCAAAATTTTTGACATCTCAAGAAACGTGTTTAAAACAACACATTAAAAATAAGAATCATATGCTGTGCCGCAATCTAGTAAAAAAGGCCTATGAACCTAAAGAAAGGGCAAGTGGCTCTTCTTGTACTATCATCGAGTTATTAGCCTCGAAAATGCGCAGAGGAATATTCTTCCTTAAACAGAATTTTTTCTCTCCTGAAATATCTTCCTAGTGGTACTTCGGTGTTTATAGAGATCAGATTAATTATCACGTAACCAAAAAAGTTCCAAACTCAGAAGCTGGTGCCACAAAAAATAAAATAAAGAACACTCGTTTCTTGCCACCCATCCTACACCAGCAGTGTCATGCTCCCTTAACCTGAAACCAGGCCGTTCAAAAGTAATGGGTGAGATACCATGTAACACATGTTATGGTTCGAATGATTTAGGCCCACCAATTTAGGCATCCGAATGAGAAAGGCACACACATCCAGGGCGTGTGCCTTGCCACAACTGGTAACTACTGTGTAGAGTGCGCAGTAGGGGAGCCAAAGGTGTCATAATGATTCCACTTTCACTTCAGTTGTTAAATCATTTTGCTGGTGCAGGCATCAAAAGAGCAAGACAAAATTGAGGCAGACAATTCATGCAGGACAGGAGAAAGCACAGTCTTATGGTTTACTTTCCCGTCTGCCTTTTTAGCAATTTTCTTAGCGCCTTTTTTCTAACCATGTAATTGCGTTGGAAGTACTTCGTCGAAAGGTGGGCACAAGCCAGGCTGGCGAGCAGCGTGTGAATAAGACACAATACGTTATTTATATAACAAGCTTCTCGGTTACAGACTGCCTGCGGGAGCGCAAATTCCCGAAAACCTCGCTAGAGAACGAGTGTGTGGTATCCGCAAGCGTAGACGTAGATACAAACGTGAACGAGGTGACGCAACACGCAGGCGTTCCGAAGGCATCACTTATCACGTTCTCGAGGAAAGCAAATGCATAGGTGCAGGACACAGAGCGTCGGCGTAGCGACATAACAGCGAAACTCGACACCTGCCTGCTGAAATTGGCACCGAGCAATGCGAGCGGCACCATCAATCACGAAAGAATTGTTGCACTAGTTCAGTGAAATGCGCTGTTAATTTAAACGCACTATCGTGCACAAGGCAAATCTAATCTAACCGAAAACCACATTAATTTTTTATTACTCGCGATGACTGTTCTGCACGGATCCTCAGAAGCGATAAAATACGGCAGGCAAAAAAAAAGACGTTTTACAGCTGATCGCTATCATCAAATAGCGGCAACAAGCGCGACGACCGGAGGCACGCACGAGGAGCGCGACGTCGTTCCATTCATGCTCAATAACGGCGAAATTGTTGCAGTCCTTACCTGTAGCATATGTTAACACACTGCTGTACCAACGCGCTTCCGAAGAATCGGCGACAAACACATCGCTTTTCTCCACGGTAGATATCGTAAAACACGTTTGTCAGCTGATCACGATTTCTTGAGGACACCTTTAGCGACGACGGCGCCTTAACTTCGGTCTGATAGTCCCTGATGCACTTGGAGCATGTCAGAATGAAGCGTGAACCGTCACAAACGCGACCACTGTTCACAAAAAACTACAATTTCATCACAAACAAGGAACAGCAATACATTTTTAAGGGACGAGTTACGCGCGAACCTCAATATTGCCGTCATCTTGCCCAGCGTGGCCAGACTTCGCAGCGCCCTCTGTCGTTAATTAGAGTTGCAAATACACTACGCTGCGGCGCCGTCGGGTGGTACTCGCAGTTTGTACAAAAGCGCCGTCGGACGGCACTCTCTGCATTGCATTTTTATTCCGATAGCAATACTGCGCCAGGTTTCGAGCCGTCACGTGGTCCCGGCGCAGGCCACGCTTGACCTTCAACAGCCGAGGAGGAGCAGAAGAAGAAGAAGACTGGTAACTTACGCTCTCGCGTCATACTCTTTGGTATAAACTTCACTTGAATTAATGTCTGTAGTTATTTGCTTGCAATCGGCTGCCCCTGGATTTGACAGAATATCTGTTGCCATGTTGAAAATACTATTCAAAGACTGTCTCGGACCTATTGCAAATTATGAATTGGGTCTTTGGAAAAAGCTTGGATTCCACAAGCTTGGAAAACATCGAAAATTATTTTACTACTTAAAGACCAGGGGAAAGGGTTTGATCTGGACAACAATCGGCCGATTGCTATCACTTCAAATTTAGTTAAGCTTATAGAGCGGATAATCTGCTCTCGTCTCACGGATCATGTTCTATCCTTCCAAGGCTTTAGCGAGGCTCAGATTGGATTCCGACAGGGATGCTCGATTTGGAACGCACACGTAGACTTGGAGAGTCGTATTAGGGTTGCCATGAGGCAAAAAAAGTTTCAGCTTTGGATATTGCCAAGGCGTACAACAGCGTAGAATGCAGCACTTTGCTTCATAAGCTAGCTGATCTACATCCTCCATTATACATCTTTGCGTGGATTAGGGAATTTTTAAAAGATAGATCATTCTTCTGCACAAAGAATGCAATAAATTCCAACACTTACACCCAGTAAAGAGGTGTACCCCAGGGAGCAGTCCTGTCGCCATTATTGTTCAATATACTAATGCGTGACATTCCTATTCGTCCGGCCGTCAAAGTTCATGTGTATGCAGACGATATAGCTGTTTTCTCTTCTCCCACAAATATTCAAACCCTATATCAATTGTTGCAAGATTATTTGCACATTTCTTTCTTTCTTTTTTTCCTTCTTTCTTTATTTTTCTTGAAAATACAATAAAGATGTGTCCTACACTCTTTGGGCCTGTAGCCATAGGCTAGTTATGGGTCCAAGAAATGAAATACAATGATGCAGACACTTCGTCACATGCATAATACAAACTAGGAACAGCGGGGAGTAGGATGTAACATCAATACAAATTCTAAAAAGTAAGCAGAACAAGGAACAATCGCTTCATTTAAAAAAAAAGAGAAAAACATCGTGCGTGCTAAATTACAGTAATATATTAGATTCCAACGGTGCACAGTATTAGTATCACATATAATGCATGCGCTGAAAAAATGTTTCAGCTGTAGACGCGAAAGTTCGAGCGTATTTTATTGCTTGTGGTAGAGTGTTCCATATCTAAGCAACTATGAAAGACAGCCGTCGTTTTCCATACACATTATGGGTAGGCGGTTGATTAAAGTTTCCTAATGTTGCATTTTTGGTAGTACTTGATGATGTATGAAAAATGGATATATGGAAGGGGTGGTTATATCTTACGATGCTGTTAACTACAGTTGCTGTTTTTAGCTGGCGCAGTGAATCGAAGGGTAGTTAGTATCTGTAGGTCGCGAAATAATGGTTTGCTGGGGTGATCCAGTTTAGAATGTGTTATGATTCGTAACGATCGTTCCTGCAATTTTCTGATCGGCTCGAGATAGCTGTCGTACGTCCACCCCCATGATTCCAGACAGTATGAGAGATGACTGTGCATAAAGGAGAAATATAAAATACGCAGTGTATTTGTGTCAAAGAAGTCACGTGCTTGCAGTAGTTTATAGCACCCGGATGCCACCTTCGCCCCCACTGCTAATAAATGATTTTGCCAGTGCAGATGCCTATCAAAGATTACACCAAGATATTTAAAATAAGGTGTGTATTCTAGTACGGAGTTGTTAATGCTAATGCTAGAAGAGTTGGTATCTACTTGTTTACTACGAGAGTAAAATATAGTATACATTGTTTCCTTGACATTAACAGAAAGCTTGTTAGCTAAAAACCATTCAGAAATGTTTGCCAAATCGACGTTTGCTTTAGCCTGTATTTCCTCGATGCTATTGCCTGTGATTATTATAGCGGTGTGATCTGCATCTAACAGCATTTCTCTGAATTTTAAGGCACGTGGAAGGTCGGAAACATATACCGAAAAAAGCATTGGGCCCAGAACAGACCCTTGGGGCACGCCTGTTCGTATAGGTTGTGGTGACGATGAGACATTATTCATGACAACTACCTGAGGACGTTCATTAAAGTAACTTGAAAACAACTCGAAAATCCGTTTCCTAAAACCATAGCGTTTTAGCATGTACAGAAGGATGGAATGGTCGACCGTATCAAAAGCCTTTTTTAAATCTAGAAAGACTGCAGCCCCAAGTTTGTTATTATTTAAAGCACTGTTTATAATCTGGGCTAATGACTGCACAGCTGATGACGTTGAATGATTCGGCCGAAAACTGTGTTGCTGTTGGCAAATTATGTTGCATTTCTCTATAAATCTATTAATTCTGTTTGCAAGGATTTTCTCGAAAAGTATATTAATGGCACTGAGCACAGATATTGGTCGATAACTAGAAGGGTTTGAGCGATCACCGTCCTTGTAAAGCGGGACAACTCGGGCTGTTTTTAGCGACGTTGGGTATTTGGAGGTTTGTAGTGAGTGGTTGAGGACATGACACGATATAGGACCGAGGATATCGATGTTTTTTTTTAACATACGTACTGCAATTTCATCCATACCTGCAGCTTTATTACTATCCACAGATACCAACGTTGAATGTATTTCGTTAAGTTCAATGTGATTCATAAAAAAGGAATTTGGGAGTGGGTTCGGTAAGAAAGAATTTATATCTGTGTCATTTACACTGGTACCTGAAGAAATTCCAATGGTAGTAAAATATGAATTAAAGCTGTTTACAACATTCTGATTAACCACGTCAGGAAACGTTTGTTTGTGGGGTTTGCCCATAATACCGTTCACTATTTCCCACAGTTTTTTAGAGTTACCGGAGCTCTGTTCGATTAAATGTGTGTAGTATTTTTTTCCGTTTACGCATGAGTGCCACTGATTGATTGCGCATTTTTTTATACTGACCAAGGTAATAGGTATTATCCTTATGCTGTTTCCATTTGTGATACCAAAGGTCCCTGGCTGGCCAGCCAGGTCTGGCGGGACAGCCTGGCTGGACAGGCTGGCTGGACAGCCTAAGGCTAACTTTAAATGTCAACAAATGTGCCGTCCTTGTATTCCCACAGACATCCCCGTTAACATTTTCTTGTATTATCATTCTGTCCGAATCCCGCAGGTTGATTTTATAAATATTTGGGTGTATTATACGACCCACATAGACTGGAGGCCTCAAATTAGAAGCCTTGTGCCTAAAGGTGAACGTGTCCTTGGCCGTTTGATAAGAATCAGCAATAAGAAATATGGTATGCGTCGGGACACTCTGCTCTTGCTTTATAAGACCTACGTACGACCAATACTTGAATTCGGCTCCATTCTCTTCTCTGGGTGCCCAAGGTACAAGCTTGAGCCCCTGTTTGTTTTAGAACGACGTGCTCTGCGCCTTTGTTTAGGTCTGCCCAAATCAGTGGCCAATGCATTGCAATACTTGGAAGCTCGGATACCTAATCTAAATTCGCGGTTTCAGCTTCTAACTGTGCGAACATATTTAAGGTCTTTGGAGCCAGTCCCTGGATTGGCTAACCCCCTATTTACTTCGATCCCATCATACTTTGATAATATTTGGCCTAGGTATAAGCTCCTTCAAGCTGTGTTTACTAATTCCCTGCTATCCAAACTTTCAGTATCAGTGACCTCTTTAGTACAAGTTGACCACCGGCGGCCTGATACTATAATTTCATTTGATGACACCCTCCCAGGGAATACTAAGATTTGCCTGCCAATGTAATAAATGCCCTTATAGAGGATTACCTAGACAATTTTCCGAGCCATATTGCCATTTTTACAGATGCGTCTCAGCAGGATGAAAAGGCACCTATTGGCATATACTGTTAGGCTCTTGACTGGAGTTATTCAATTCGGGTTCCAGACTATACACAATTTTCGCTGCTGAGTTTCTGGCCATTGATTTGGCGTTGACTAAAATCCCTAGTAATATTTTTCTTTTTTTTTTAGTCGATATTTATTGCCTCAGGGCATCAGTAGGGTATGAGATGAAGGATGAATAAATGATTAAATGAATGGAAAAAGGTTGGCTGATTTATTTCTATTTCTAATATTTCTAAGGTTATTTTTCTTTCTGACAGTCTATCCGTGCTGTTATCACTCGAAAATTCGAAAGCCACTCTGCTTTGCCGTTCACTTTATTTTTTCCTTCCGCCTCACATTTCCGATTTGCGTTTTCAATGGGTCCCAGGCCCCTGTGGTATTACATAAAATGAAAGGGCAGATTTTTTAGCAAAATCCGCTCTTAGTGGACCTCTTGTTCCATTCATACCTAATACCGTTTGCTTAACTTTAGTACGATTTCAAAATTTCCAACGTCTCCATCACCTCAGTAACGAGCCTCTCCTTTCTGCACCAGATTACCAACACCTCAGATGGCCTTGGCGTGGCCGCAGGTGTGTTTCAAGGTTATGTGAAGTGTATATGACTCTCTTGCGCTACAGATTACTGAAACTAAATCTGTATTTATGTCGTTCGGGGCTATCCGCTACTAACCTCTGTGAGTCTTGCAAAGAAATTGAATCCATCGATCATTTTTTTTTCTCTTCTGCTGGAGGTTCGCATCTCCGCAAAATTTACTTAGCTACTCCCCTTTCGAGATTAGGCCTTCCACTAACCATTCCAGTTCTCCTCTCCTTCGGAGCAAGCGTTTTCAGTTTGCGATTTCATTCATGATTACATAATTTCAACAGGTAGATTCCTATGCTAGGTAAGATTTCATGTTTTCTTTTCCTTTTTATTTTTCTAAATTCTAGTTAAAGATCCTTATTTATCTGAATACTCCAGTCCTTGAACATAAGTATTTACAAACTGCAATGCACCCTGGCCAATCCCCCGCCGTGGGTATGTGTCATTTTGTCTCAGGTCATCATCATCATCATCATCATACTCTTAAAGGACGAGCTTAAGTGTCCCCAATAATGTAGCACTTTACACTGATAGGGCGTGATAGGGGAATACAGGTAATGTAGCAGGCAAAAGGAGCTTCCGCCGTTGCTGTCGCAATTCAACTAGGGTTAACCAGAGTTAAACCACAACTAATGTTTATGCGTTGCTTTCCATCGCTTTCGACACGTGTTTCAGTGTGCACGTTGTCGGAGTGGGACAGCTCGTTTCGTACTCGAGCGCCAATGCGAATCCCGCCCACAAACTCCTCCATTTCCTAGGGATCGAAAAGTTCAGTTCGCGCTAGACGCGGTTAGCGGCACGACTGCTTTGTGGTGGACGCTGCTCGTGCACAAAATATGCAGCAGACGACGCGACATATGTCTATATCGTCACTGGCCTCGCCAATCACCAGATCAGCAAGCGGTTCACGAAGAAACAAAAAATAGATTTAAAGATATCTGCAGCTCCGATAGATGTGAAACTTCGTGGTTTAGTTGCTTGACACATCAGGAATAAGATCTGGTAAACAGATTATAATGAAAAAATGGTGTCATGACCCAATTAAGGTAACTTGAGATGAGCGCGCGCTCAGAGATGGAGGAGTCCAATTCATAACTGTGTCTCAGCTGCAATTTTGTGCTCATCCCCGTAGACCATGGTTACACCATAGCATTGCTTTTTAGATCCGATGTGCAGGAAGTCTCGACCACCTGCAGCCAGGCGAAGAGCTACGTGACTTCCGTTTAAAACAAAAATGCCCCGCCGTGACCGTTTAGAGGATTAGGGCGCTCGACTGCTGTTCCCAAGGACGCGGGATCGAATCCCGGCCGCGGCGGCCTATTTTCGACGGCGGCGAAGAGCAAGGCGCCCGTGTGCTGTGCGATGTCAGTGCACGTTAACGAACCCCAGGTGATCGAAACCTCTGGAGCCCTTCCCTGCAGTGTCTTCATAGCGTGTGGCGCCTTGGCACGTTAAACCACATAAAGCCAAAACCATATCTGTTTCAAAAGGTGCATTGAACGAACAATTTGTGCCACAACTTTCTCAGATTACTAAAATGCTAGCAAAAATGAGAAAGACTACATCGACTTGTGTACAAAATTTAACGCTGCAAAGATCGATCTCGGAAGTGCAGTGCACTGGGCGAATGATCTAGTAACAAAAGAGGCGGCGGCAAACACCACGCAGAAGCAAAATGGCGCGCACGGAGAAACACACATGCATTCGCATTCACAATATAGACTGATTTCTAGGTTGACAGAACAAATGACATTAATCAAACATTCAATGAACTTTCTGGTCTTCATCAGCAAGCTGAACCCTTAGCCAGAGGATAGTTGCGCGCCAAGAAAAAAGTGCATGCGCAAAGGTGATGGGCGGGAAATAAAACGGGTTTCGTGGGATGCAACCTAAGTACAGATCCCAAAGGCAGATAACGGGACACAGTTAAGAGGCAGAATGCTGTGTATACAGCAAGGAACATAAGAAGAGATAGATCAGTGAATTGATGCTGATTATTAAGGCGAAACCTAATAGGCTTTCTGTGACGCTAATTGTAAGCAAGCAATTTATCCACGGAGGCTGTCCGCTAAATGTGGCCACGAAAAGTGGTCCCAGTAACTTGAATAAGAAAACAAGGCTAAGTGAATCGACTCCATTGCAGGACTCCATCCGTGCTCCAGCTAAGCGCCCCAACTACTACTCTACTCTACTCTACTCTCTTGAGAACGAGTCCATACTTTTCTTTGTGCATATTAAGGACACCGGAGGACGTTGAGGGAAAAGAACGTAAGACGCTGGGGAAGAGAAGAAAAATATCGTGGCGGTGCGGCCACAGCTGGAGGGATAAGCTAACGGCCGCAGCGCACTCGCCCGCCTTGTATACGCCGCCGCCGCTTGGTCTGAGAGCCTTATTACACATCGCGACGCACCAGACCACGTCGCGGCCGGTGAAGACCGAGAATGTGAGTGACAACGGAAGAGGATAGAGGAGCTTGAAATGACGCTAGTCTGAACCGCGGTGTGGAGGGCGGAGTGAACGTGGAAGATATGTGCTGTGGTTATGGAAGGGTCTACTGGGAGAGCTTAATGTCAGGGATCGTGGTTTAAAGATGCGAGTTTATAAAAACATACTACTAGGCTTTCTCGTTAAATAGATAGTTGGAACAGGTTCCGTATTTCTTTGAATTCCAAATATTTTAATAAAGAGGGGAGCTTCACAATTCAATGCGTGACAGTTGTTTTTTGAATTTTAAAGGAAATCTGATGAATATTATATCAACTGTAGGTTTATTGCCAACTTTCGCACCCGCGTATTGAATTCGTTTCTTACTGGGGATATCTTTGTTTTGGGAAAGATTGGAATTGTCAAGCTTGATGTTTGTTGTGTCTTAAATGCCCGGTGGTCTGTGGTGATGTTGTGAATGCAATGTGTTGTGAATTCTTCACCCAGATGACCGAAACGTGAGAATGAGATAAGGCTACTATGGTGGGACCACGATATGATGACATGTGAACAGTCAGGAATCTGTCATACAAAGAAGAGGGTGCCCCATTCAGTTATTGATACTTCCGTGAAGCTTTTGAATGCACAATTCAGGTATACTGAGCGCTTTTGCGAATAGCCGATTTTTTTTATCACGTTGTTAATGCACTTAGATTCCGTATAATTTGCTGACCGCGCTGCAAGCAGTAGAACAGGAGCCAGTTAGTGGCGTCCTGTGTCTTTCTAGGCGTTTCTTTGCGTGCCTTTTTCTTTTTCTTATGCTGTTCCAGAAGTTTGGTACCATCTTGCCAGAGGACAAGTTTATTTGAACTGTATTTAACAAGTTTCAGAAGTTGAACATTATTTAAACCCCAGATTAAAAACATTAAAATGAAATAGCGCGATGTTTTTACATCCAAAACAAATTGCGGCTTAGTTTATAAGGTTTAAAGCCCGAAGCCAGCAAACGTAACGTCAAGTCATGCTCATTTTTCTTCGGCACGGCCAGCGAATGCAATCACCTGTCCCACCATATCGTCAGCGTCAGTGACCTGTCAAGTTTCAAGTCGTCACTGCAAGCCAATCATTCAAGCCTTCACAATTAATACGTTTGTCATGTTATAAGCCTTCCCACCCAATATTTTTACCAGGTTATGCCCACCCATCACATATTGTCCCAGCCAAGGACCTATGAGGTGTAATATATATATATATATATATATATATATATATATATATATATATATATATATATATATATATATATATATAAGCAGATAAATGAAGGGGAAATGAGGGTGCTCGTTATAATACATGAAGGAAAGAAGCCAACAGTCGGCGAGGCCAAGGAAAGCATTGGGGATTGTACTTTCTCTTTTCTTTTTATTATTTTTACTTCGATAATCACATAATTTAGTATAGTAATCTCTTTAGGGGAGAGATAATTAAATACAAAGTCGAAGAAAAAACAACGTGCTGGGAACCGAACCCACGACCTCCGAATATCGCGTCCGGTGCTCTTCCAACTCAGCTACATCGGCCGCTGTCCCCCCTGCTACTTTCTTGGGTATTAATGTAGTCTGTATACGAAACTTGAGAGTGTTCACCAGCGCCATCCTCAGCCATAACGGTGGACGTGGAACGTCCTGTGTTACCGCCAGCGTCACCTAGAACGTGATCAAGAGCAAGGGCGAAAGCTGTTCTAGAACCCTCTTACGCTACCTATGGTTTCAAGACTGCCAGAACCGAGAGCCCCGTAAGCTACAAGCAGATAAATGATGGGGAAATGAGGGTGCTCGTTATAATACATGAAGGAAAGAAGCCAACAGTCGGCGAGGCCAAGGAAAGCATTGGGGATTGTACTTTCTCGAAGTAAAAATAATAAAAAGAAAAGAGAAAGTACAATCCCCAATGCTTTCCTTGGCCTCGCCGATTGTTGCCTTCTTTCCTTCATATATATATATATATATATATATATATATATATATATATATATATATATATATATATATATATATATATATATATATATATAGACTTAAAGTAGTTGACACACGGTAGAAAAAACAACACTTTATTCCGACGTTTCGGCCGGGGTCCGGCCTTTGTCAAGGAATGTAGAAAGAAGCTGTCGGTTCCCATTTCTTATATACATGCACAATCGAAGAACACGTGACCAGCTAATATCAACAAATAAACATCAAAATATCAAAAACAAGATTTCACACGCGTGATGTAATGGCGGTGCAAGGTATATAGACAGAATGACACGTGTTGCGCTTAGGTCATGCATCTTAATATGTTGCACAAAGAAAGGAAGATGTATCGCTTAAAAGATTGTTGCCACTATCAGCGCACAAAACAAAATATCACGAGGTTAGGATGGGTGGAATACATGCCACACTTAATTCTGCAATATTCAGGAGGGGGGCGGGGGGATTTATCTACTGAAATGTCATTCTCATTGGTAGGCGACAGTAGCAGATAACACGTCAGTAGAATTTAACAGTGAAATATAACTGTGATTTAGCGCGGTACACACACACAAAAAAGTAAACAGTCACTGAAATCGCGGCATGGTGACAAAACTCGATTTTGTGCTCAATGCTATGGGGACAAAGAGAAGAAGTTAAAGAAGTTAATTGTTCGTAACAGTGTTGATTACACAAGGAATCATGTGCAAGGTTATTGGATAAGTTGTAATGATTAGTGCATGTTACGGCAGGAAGCAATATGATCGTGAGAAACTCGCAAACATGAAAAAGATCAGTGCAAGTAAAAGCATGACATCCTGTGAGGGGCTTTGGGCTGTGACCGTAACAGCGCAAGTGGAGAGGCAAACAGTGCAAAATGGAGGCAATGTCGATTAAACATAATATCTTTTGAGACGCTGCCAAAGGTGCTACCATTTAGTTAAAATGCTACGACGAGAGACAAGTTAGCTTGCCAATGTTTTCATTCAGACCACAAGAAATCGTGTTAAACGTGTGTATTAAAAATGATTCGCGAACTTCGCGTTCATGGTGGGTTCTGAAACCTGATTCCAATAAAGTTACTTGCATTTTTTCAAAGGGGTGCTTGGTAATGTTTACATGCTTAGAGATAGGAAGGTTAGGCAGTGTATTACAATGAGCTTTATGGTTATT
Organism: Amblyomma maculatum; assembly: GCF_055883805.1. Lineage (NCBI taxonomy): Eukaryota > Metazoa > Arthropoda > Arachnida > Ixodida > Ixodidae > Amblyomma > Amblyomma maculatum. The sequence continues at coordinate 30,247,989 of NC_139346.1, forward strand.
AAATCGGTATCTGAAGGGTGTTTCGGTTTGGCCAATGTACTGAATTTTGCAGATAGAACATTCCAGCATATAAATCACGTTGTCCGTATCGCATGAGAAGTTGCCTCGAATCTTTACATTAAAGTTCGATGCAGTGCTGAAAGCTTTCAGTGATGTAGTCATTTGTGCACAAACTTTGCACCGTGACTTGTTGCAAGGATGGCAGCCGATTGGTGCAGTGGGGCTAGTTTTAGACGAAGTTAAAATATCACTGAGGTTCTTGTTACGGCGATAGACAACACGGGGGGCTTGCTCATAAATTTCTTTTAGACGATCACTTTGCATGAGAATACTATGATGTTTCTTTAAAATGCCTGCAACGTTGGGGACTGAAGCTGAATGCGTTAGCACGAGATTGATTCGTGATTGGCCGGATGGTTCCTTTTCCGCTTTGAGGAGAGCTTTGCGATCAAGAAGGCTTGCTCGTTCCACTGCATCATTTACTAGGCGCTCTGGATATTTGCGTTCCATTAGGGTGTTACGAAGGTTGGCACAGTGAAATTCAAAGTCGCGATCGTCTGAATATATCCGTTTAAAGCGGACGGCTTGTCCATATGGGATGCTAGTCTTCCAGTATTTAGGATGGCTGCTGTTGAAGTGCAGGTACTGAGGTCTGTCACTGGGTTTCCGGTATAGATCAGTGATTAGTTTGCCATTCTTTATTGACACTGTCACGTCTAGAAAAGCAATAGTGGTCGGAGAATAAGAATGAGAAAAGTTTATGGCCTCATGCACATTATTAAAACTAGAGATGAATGATAGAAGTTCTGCCTCACTATGTTGCCAAATAAAAAAAATGTCGTCTATAAATCTCTTGTAGTAAAAAGGCTTTAGCGGGTAGTCTTCGAGAAACCGGTCTTCTAATAAGCCCATGAATATGTTGGCGTAGTTGGGACCAATACGTGTACCCATCGATGTTCCGTTAATCTGGACATAATGTCTGCCATCAAATTCAAAGTTGTTAAGTTCAAGTATTAATTTAAGAAGGATAGCCAATGTAGAACCGTCAATATTACTGCATAAGTTTCGATCTTCAAAAGCCTTTACAACTGACCGGATACCATCGGAGTGGGGAATATTGGTATAAAGTGACGCAACATCCAGAGTTACGAGCAAGACGCCTTGAGGGATGGTGATATCGGCTATATCAGCTAGGAAATCAGTTGTATCCTTTATGTAGGACTGGAATGTGGCTGGAATCTTATTGATTAGAGTGTCAACATAGCGTGACAGGTTTTCAGTTACGGTTCCTATACCGGAAATGATGGGTCGTCCAGGGTTGTTAGGTTTATGAATTTTGGGCAATAAATAAAATCGGCCTGGTACAGGGCTGAGGGGAAGTATTGACTTTGCAGTGCTTTTGTCAATTTTTTCACTCAAGCTAAGACTGGATAAGGTTTCTTCCAAAACAGTTTTAAAGTCCGCAGTCGGATCGCTTTCTAGCAGGCGGTAAAAGGAACCATCTGCCAGTTGCCTTTCGGCTTCCGCGATGTAGTCACTTCTGTTCATGACTACGATGGCACCACCCTTGTCAGCGGGCTTTATGACAATATCAGTTTAACGGAACATCGATGGGTACACGTATTGGTCCCAACTACGCCAACATATTCATGGGCTTATTAGAAGACCGGTTTCTCGAAGACTACCCGCTAAAGCCTTTTTACTACAAGAGATTTATAGACGACATTTTTTTTATTTGGCAACATAGTGAGGCAGAACTTCTATCATTCATCTCTAGTTTTAATAATGTGCATGAGGCCATAAACTTTTCTCATTCTTATTCTCCGACCACTATTGCTTTTCTAGACGTGACAGTGTCAATAAAGAATGGCAAACTAATCACTGATCTATACCGGAAACCCAGTGACAGACCTCAGTACCTGCACTTCAACAGCAGCCATCTTAAATACTGGAAGACTAGCATCCCATATGGACAAGCCGTCCGCTTTAAACGGATATGTTCAGACGATCGCGACTTTGAATTTCACTGTGCCAACCTTCGTAACACCCTAATGGAACGCAAATATCCAGAGCGCCTAGTAAATGATGCAGTGGAACGAGCAAGCCTTCTTGATCGCAAAGCTCTCCTCAAAGCGGAAAAGGAACCATCCGGCCAATCACGAATCAATCTCGTGCTAACGCATTCAGCTTCAGTCCCCAACGTTGCAGGCATTTTAAAGAAACATCATAGTATTCTCATGCAAAGTGATCGTCTAAAAGAAATTTATGAGCAAGCCCCCCGTGTTGTCTATCGCCGTAACAAGAACCTCAGTGATATTTTAACTTCGTCTAAAACTAGCCCCACTGCACCAATCGGCTGCCATCCTTGCAACAAGTCACGGTGCAAAGTTTGTGCACAAATGACTACATCACTGAAAGCTTTCAGCACTGCATCGAACTTTAATGTAAAGATTCGAGGCAACTTCTCATGCGATACGGACAACGTGATTTATATGCTGGAATGTTCTATCTGCAAAATTCAGTACATTGGCCAAACCGAAACACCCTTCAGATACCGATTTAATAACCATAAAGCTCATTGTAATACACTGCCTAACCTTCCTATCTCTAAGCATGTAAACATTACCAAGCACCCCTTTGAAAAAATGCAAGTAACTTTATTGGAATCAGGTTTCAGAACCCACCATGAACGCGAAGTTCGCGAATCATTTTTAATACACAAGTTTAACACGATTTCTTGTGGTCTGAATGAAAACATTGGCAAGCTAACTTGTCTCTCGTCGTAGCATTTTAACTAAATGGTAGCACCTTTGGCAGCGTCTCAAAAGATATTATGTTTAATCGACATTGCCTCCATTTTGCACTGTTTGCCTCTCCACTTGCGCTGTTACGGTCACAGCCCAAAGCCCCTCACAGGATGTCATGCTTTTACTTGCACTGATCTTTTTCATGTTTGCGAGTTTCTCACGATCATATTGCTTCCTGCCGTAACATGCACTAATCATTACAACTTATCCAATAACCTTGCACATGATTCCTTGTGTAATCAACACTGTTACGAACAATTAACTTCTTTAACTTCTTCTCTTTGTCCCCATAGCATTGAGCACAAAATCGAGTTTTGTCACCATGCCGCGATTTCAGTGACTGTTTACTTTTTTGTGTGTGTGTACCGCGCTAAATCACAGTTATATTTCACTGTTAAATTCTACTGACGTGTTATCTGCTACTGTCGCCTACCAATGAGAATGACATTTCAGTAGATAAATCCCCCCGCCCCCCTCCTGAATATTGCAGAATTAAGTGTGGCATGTATTCCACCCATCCTAACCTCGTGATATTTTGTTTTGTGCGCTGATAGTGGCAACAATCTTTTAAGCGATACATCTTCCTTTCTTTGTGCAACATATTAAGATGCATGACCTAAGCGCAACACGTGTCATTCTGTCTATATACCTTGCACCGCCATTACATCACGCGTGTGAAATCTTGTTTTTGATATTTTGATGTTTATTTGTTGATATTAGCTGGTCACGTGTTCTTCGATTGTGCATGTATATAAGAAATGGGAACCGACAGCTTCTTTCTACATTCCTTGACAAAGGCCGGACCCCGGCCGAAACGTCGGAATAAAGTGTTGTTTTTTCTACCGTGTGTCAACTACTTTAAGTCTATGCCCTACCGGACCCATTCGAGCTTCAACCCCCTCCCTATATATATATATATATATATATATTTCACATTGGATGGATGGATAGAATATAGGAGCGTCTCCTTTGAAACGGGGTGGTAGCAGTAGATCATGCTCATTTTTCTCCCTATATCTTAATTGTTGATTTATACTGGTTAACTTGACCATCATTCTATTTACTAAATTTTTGTTTCTACGTTACTAATATTATGTCACTTCTCTGCTTTTAAGCAACCATTCTTCCAGTCGTTTTTGCTAGTTTCCACCGCCGGTTTATTCACCCGGCCACGGGTATATCTAAACCCCAGAGCTTCAGGAATAGTGATTGCGCCTGCATCAACTTCCGTATGAATACTATTACATTCGAGTATAATATGGTCAATTGTTTCATTGGAGTTACCACATACAGCACACGCGTCATCTTCATTGTTAAATTTCTTTTGTAGGTGCGTGTTCTAAGGCACCCTGATTTAGCTTCAAAAAGTAGGGCACTGCCTCTTGAGTTATCAAAGAAAGCTTCCTTCCTGATCTGCATTTTCCACTTTCGGTATAATTCCACACTCTGTTTCTTTTCCATCGAATTTATCCAAATATTACCTTCTGTGTTTTTCACCTGTTGCTTAATGCTCTTTATTTCTCCGTCCTTGTGACTAGCATACTTACTAGTTAGTTTCCTAGTTTTTTTCCTCCATTGTGAGTCAACGCTTTTTAAGTCATCATCATCATCATCAGCCTAATTATACCCACTGCAGGGCGAAGGCCTTTCTCATATTTCTCCACTTAACTCGGTTCTGTGCGAGCTGCATCCACTTGACCCCTGTGAACTTCTTAATCTCATTCGCCCACCTAACTTTCTGCCGCCCCCTGCTACGCTTTCCTTCCCTTGGAATCCAGTTTGTTACCCTCAGCGTCTATCGGTTATCCTCTCTTCGCACTACATGTCCTGCCCATGTTCATTTCTTCTTCCTAATTTCTACTAGAATGTCGGTAACTTGAGTTATTTCTCTGACCCACTCTGCACGCTTTCTATCTCTTAATGTTACTCCTACCATTTTTCGTTCCATAGCCCTCTGGGTTGTCCTCAAATTAAGTAGAACTCTCTGGGTTAGCCTCCACGTTTCAGCCCCATAGGTGAGTACAGGCAAGATGCAACTGTTGTATACTTTCCTCTTGAGCGATAACGGTAAGCTGCTAGTCATAATCTGCGAGTGCTTGCCAAATGCGCTCCATCCCAATCTTATTCTTCTTGTTATTTCCTTTTCATGGTCCGGATCTGCGGTTACTACCTGTCCTAAGTAGATATATTCGCCCACTACTTCCAGTATTTCGCTACCTAATGCAAACTGCTGTTCTTTCCCGAGGCTGTTGAACATTACCTTAGTCTTCTGCATATTGATTTTCAAGCCTACCTTTCTACTTTTCCTGTCTAGGTCATCAATCATTATTTGCATTGCTTTTTAAGTACGGGTATTTAAATACTTTAGCTGCCCATCTGTTACTGTCCAATTTCCTCAGGCGTTCCTCATATAATAGTTTACTCTGAGCTTCCCGTACTTCGAAAGATGCCCAGCCCATATCTCCCTGTACCGCCTCGTTTGTGGTTTTGCCGTGGGCACCTAGTGCTAATCGTCCAACGGATCTCTGATTTGTTTCTAATGTCAACTGTACCTTTGATTTTAGGCACGAAGCCTCATTTCCGAAAGTAAGTCCGGGTACCATAATTCCTTTTCATATACCCCCCAAAACCTCATACCTCTTGTATTCCCACAATGCCTTATGCTTCATTATCCCGGCATTCCTTCGCCCTTCGGCCTTAAGTGATTGCGCATGCTTTCCAATGTATGCCAATCCTTCGTTTACCCATACCCCCAGATATTTGTATTCTGCTACACTGGGTATTTCATGGCCTTGTATTTTAAGACCCTGATCAGTTCAGCCGTTGAAAATCATTAGCCCCGACTTAACTGAGCCAAAACGGAAGCCTAGAGCGTCCCCTTCGTCTCCGCAATGCTTAACTAGAGTTTGCAATTCTTCCAGACTCTCAGCTAGCAGCACAATATCGTCTGCATACATCAAACCGGGGAGGCGCTGCTCTACCGCCTTTCCACCTAATCTATATGAAAGGTAAAACCTAGGTGACTGTCTTGTATCCTCCGTTCCAGGTTTATCATATAAAGCATGATTAGCAGCGGTGATAGAGGACAGCCTTGTCTTAATCCTTTGCATACTTTGACATCTTCCGTACTTTTTATTCCTTCCCATGTAATTTCTACTTTGTTATCTCGGTATATTTCCCGTAGGAACACTATTATCTCATAACCGATATTTTCTTCTTTTAATATGTTCCACAGGAGTTCCCTATTTACGTTGTCGTACGCCCCGTTTATGTCCAGGAAGGCCAAATACAAAGGTCTATTTTCCACTCTAGATATTTCGATGCATTGGGTAAGCACGGACAGGCTATCATCTAAGCGCTTACCATTTCTAAAGCCGTTCTGAAGTTCTCCGAGTATCTTGTTACTTTCTACCCATGCTTGCACCTTTATTTCACCGCCTGCATGGCCAACCTGTACATAACAGATGTTATGGTAATCGGCCTGTAGGATTTTATGTGCATCCTTTCTCCTTTCCCTTTATAAATCAAATTCATGTTACTCTGCCGCCAACTGTCCGGAATTTGCTTATTCTTTATGACTGTTTCCAGAGCTTTTAACAACGTTTTCTTACTTTTTGGACCAAGTTCATTAATCAGCTTGATCGGAATTCCATCTATTCCTGCAGATGTGTTTTTAGGAATATTTTTTTCTGCCTTTTTCCAGTTTAGATTGGTCAGTTCTAAGCTGCTTTGTATTCTTCTACCTTGTGTTGCTTCCTGATTGGCGGAGATTACCCTATCGTCGCTCTTAAATGACTCGGCTATAACTGATGTAATGTAGTTCACTGCGTTGTCTCCCTTTAAACAATTTCCCTCGTCATCTTGTATCCGATCCTGCATTCTTTTATTCTTCTTCCCTAGCCAGCTTATATGGTTCCAGAATTTTCTTGCTCCGCCTCTAGAGGCATCGTGTATGTCAGCCATTCAGCGATCGATGGACTGCCTTATTTTACTTTGGACGGGGGCCTCTACCTCAAGTTTCGTTTGTCGATATGACTCCCATTTTTGGTCGATTTCCTCTTGAGATACCTGTGCTTTCTTTGCCACTTGGTGTTCCCTTGAAGCAGCCCGTCGTTGTTCAATAGCTTCCCTGATTTCCTTATTCCACCAGCTCCGTGGCTGCCTTTTTCCATTCCAGCGGTTTGCTACTTTAACCTCCTTAATTGTTCTCCTTATGAGTAGTTCTACCTATTCATAATCCCCGTGTTCCATGAGGCTTTTCTCTATTTCTTCCTCTATATCTGCTGCTATCTGCGCTATTTGATCGTCGTTTAATTTTGCGTTTACGTTTTGTCTAAGTTCCATTTCTCTTTTCATCAAGGGCGCTATCTGCAGACTGATACGTTTATGATCACTTCCCAGACTACACCCCCCTTCTTCGTATATTTCCGTTTTTGTGACCTTGCTATAAATTTCCTGCGACATTAGACAGTAGTCAATGGTTGTCTGCCTGTTGCGGAATTCCCACGTGATTTGGCCTTCACATTTTGTTTCTCTGTTTACTATAACTAGATCGGGTCGCTCACAGAAATCTAGCATTAGCTTCCCGTTACAATCCGTGTATCCATCCAGACCGTCGATGTGGCCGTTCATGTCCCCAGCAGAATAATATTGGCCCCGTCTCCAAACTGGCTAATATCGTCACTGAGACATTCAACAAGATCCTTGTTTTCTTGCCTGCATTGGTGTCCTGCATAAACTACCCCTAGCCATGTCCTTATGCCGGCAATTGTTCCTGATACCCAGATATGTTCTTTACAAGAGGATTTAATTCTTTGCCAATTTGTTCCCTGGTGTATCAACATACCTACCCCTCCACCCTTTTTTTCGTTCTCGTTCTGCTGCACCCTTCCCAGACGTAGCCTTCTATAAACGGCGGATCTTCTAGATCCCTGAGATGAGTCTCGCAAAGAGCGTACACACCTATTTTGTCATCCTTCAACTGCTGTTCTATCTCTAGCCATTTCGCTCTTTTTTGACCTCCCTGCATGTTTATGTAGCTGATCCTAGTATTAAATTTCTTTTTTGTACTTTTCTTTCCCGACCTCCTCCTTGCCATTTTTCGGGGCTCAGCCTCAGTTATTACACATTCTTCTGCTTCACTTCTAACTATCTCTGTGCACGGAGTCCTCGCGGACCCCCTCAAAAAGCTACAACCCTGCCTGCCAGGAGCCAGCCGATCTCTGCTCCCACACTTCTGTTAAAATGAATGCCACCTCGTTGAAAAGCCCTACCAAACCTGCTTTATGCCCCTCCCTGTTTACCTCAACCACTTCAAAACGCTTCTCCAGGCTTAACTTTCTTATGTCCTGATTAACTGTCACCCCGTCCTTTTCCAGCTTTCCGTTCAATCCTAGCACCTGTGGTACTGTGCATGCATACATAGCATACTTGCTGTGCTATCTCCCTGATGTAGTCAACTCCCTCAGCTGAACGTTCCATCACTCCTGCAGCGCCAACATTTAGGACATCATTTAGCCCCGCGGCTACTATCACCATACGGCGCTCTGCGCAATATTTCATCTGCCTATTTTTACTCTCTTTCAGCACTGCCCTCATTGTGCTCCCTCGGAAGGCTCCAACTAACACTCGCTTATCACCTTTTACACGTTCCAAGATATCTCGCTTGCACCTGCTCATGTTAGAATCTCCGGCGATAAGCACCTGGGCCTTCTCTCTCCCTCTCCCAACTTTTGGCTCCTGCTTTCGGTTATCTGTGTCCTTCTCTCTGGGGTTTTCATTCTTCCTTACTTCTTCCTTTTTTTCCGGCTTCTTAGTAGCTGCTTCTAAGACCTCTGTTGGTTTGGATCCGCCTGACCTACTTTGCTTACGCCTTCCATGCCAGTGCTGGTCTCATCCACGTGGCCCGCACTGGAATATTCGTCCTCGTTGGTTCCAAGCATAAAGTCGGCCATTTTTGTTCCATTTGAGGAAGCTGTCCAAGCAGTTTCTGATTTTCTGCCCTTAACAAACGTACTTCATTTTCTAAATTATCCACACGAGACACTACACTGCCCCTTTCTTGATCAAATCTATCTAGGCGCGCACGCAGCACGCAACACCGACACAAAAAGTCGCTGCCTTCCGCTTCACCTACAGAGTCAAAACGCGTTTCATTGAGATTAACCTGCGCCTCACACTGAATACACTTTACCTTCTTTTGATTGCACATCTTCAGCATGTATCGACTGAACTATTTCTATTACGAACTCTCAGAATATACAAACTGCCAAAAGAAGACACAAGAAACGACTAGCATACACGCGTTAAAATCAATTCTTCGAATGTGAATAGCCTAGAAAGAAAGTATTTATCTGAACAATATAGTTAAAGAATGAACGCCGAGAAAACCTAGCTGCCGGCACGAAAAACCAGGCCGCTAGGACAAAGAGCTAAAATCTATTCTTTAGGCTGCACCTAACCTAACTAGCTGAAAACGAAATAAAGTAAATAAAAGAAAGAACTCATCCATTTGGCGCTTCGGAAGCTCCCGCTGTCTCCAGTCCGTCCGTTTCCGGCAGCCATGTGTAATCGCAGGAGCGATGGAACTAGCGTTCGCACCACACGGCTGTTAACTTTCGACTCAGCTTTCTACTCAACCACTCAACACACGGTTGTCAAATTGATAACAGAATATAAACGGCCCCTATATATGCTTTCCTTTGTGCCAGTGACTTTTGGTTCCCTTCTTATTAACGTTCCAAAGCCTGAGAGGAACGCAGCAGAGGAGGGGACCAGAAATTTCTACCACCAAAGGTTCTGTAACGTGCACTCAGATCGTACAGTGCATAGGCGCCTTTCTTTCTGCCTTCCACCCCAAAGAGACGTCTTGGGCTTTGATCCCGCCTCTCAGGATTGAGCAGTTGAGTTACCTAGCCACTGCGATGGTTATAGCATATCTTGATGAGCTATGTTATTTAAACGTATAGTTTACGCAAGAGTTAAATAACAGCTCCCGGTTTGGGGAATAATCGAATCGAAAGAGGGAAGCCTCTCTACAGAAGCATGTTGCCATGTAATAAATTATGAAGGCGTCGTTCATAAACGCGTGCATGTTGACTCCAGCATCCCGGATGCCTAGTCAGGAAATAAAAGTTTCACTCGTACCTTTTGGGAGCTGCGTCTTGTTCTGATGCTTTCATCTGCAAACATAAACAATGCGCCAGTTGAGGCATTCGACTCTGCCAGTGATGATGACCGATTGTCCACCGTGTTGAGAGTGCTGAGAATGTAAAGAACTAATTTTCAGTAATATCCAAATCATGGCGTCGAATTTCATCCGTTGGTTAGGGAGCTAGGCATGTTTTACCACAGTTACGAGCCCCCCGGTTCTGTCACTTATTTAGTTCACAGAGTTTGCGCAAGCGCAATGTGTGCATCTTCTACCAGCCAAACGGCGAAGGTACGAAGAAATAAGACTCACCAAGTTACAAAACTAGCATCGTCTGTTCCTAATTTAAGTTCACGTGTTTTTTAGCTGCTTCCAAGTCAAAGTACATCTCGCCGGAGTCTTAAATGCGGCCTATTGACTTGAGTACAGTGTATGTTTAATATAAACAATACGACAAAAGCATATTTTTACGCTGATATTTTATTATTTCTGTATTCGCGAAGGAAATAACAAAAACCTACACACACAAAAATACGAGGGCCACTCAAGGTCGGCCTGTAAGGGCATGATGCGATAGCGTCGGCTACCAGGTGAAGTTTAAAGCCCCGCTTTAACCAATCCATATCAACGAGCCTGGATCGCTTAAAGGTAACGGGAATTGCAAGTGTCCTGGCAGGCTGATTCTGATATCAGTCCCATAAGACAGGAGAGGTCCGAGTTGGCAGCTTCTGCCAAACGTAACGTAATGTAATCTGCAACGTAATAAACGTTTTGCTATGCCCCACCAGTGCGAGCCCACGTAAGCGTTCACCTAACGCCTGCCAGTGTCACGTGACGGTCGTGATTTTGCACTCGACGCCAATGCTTGCTCCGACGGCAGATGTTTTTTTTTTTTTTTTTTTTTTTTTTTTTGTGGACGGAGCTTTTAACGCTGTCGAATTATTATCGAAGATACAAGTGCGCTAGATGTTGCACATGGCTGCTGTCTCCTCGTTTGCTAGTCTAGAGCAAAACATTTTTGTATAATTATTCAAGAGGGGAAAACTAACCAGATATTTATGAAAAAGGTTTCTAATCTTCTTGAGGAAGCAGATTCTCCTGAAAGATGCTTGCGCAATAACGTTAAGAACCTGTTAACCAGAGAATCCAGGGTTGATATTGTGAGCGAAAAACGATGCGCAAGTAGTATAGAAGCTGGCTGGCATGGCCGGATAGTGATTGATGGTAGAGTTGCCTGACGTCATGGTATCACTAGACATGGCTGAATTGGCAGGGGCTGGCTAATAGGGCCTCTCCTTTGAGATAGGAGGGGGAAATAAGAGGACTCCTTCTCAGTCAGACACGGTACATCAGTGCACGCGCTGTACCCCAGTGCTGTTTGGTTGAGCGGGCTTTGCTATCCCTGTCGGGTAGTCTTACATATGACTTTAGACTAAATATTATCTGTAACTATTTAGACGAAATCAAGGTATTTCTTCAAGAAATCAAGCCCGGTTTACAAACGGGTGCCATTTACGCTGCCATGCCATACTCTTAAATCAGAGCTTAAGACTCCTTCCAAACGTTTCTCATGTGTTTCCACTTCGGTTAACATCGGTAAGAATTTGCATCAGCACTGGCGACGTCGAAACAGCATGTGTGATTCGTGCAACCACGTTAAAATATTCATGACAAAAAAGTGGATATTTTTATCACATCAGCATTCGCATCCGTTCGTCGCTAACCATGGTCATGACACGCTACGCCGCAAGTCATTTCTCTGTCGTAGGGTTTCTCGTGCGCTGAGTGGCTACAAGTTTATTTAATTCATTGCAAGTATTACATGTGGTAATATTATGCGCGCATGCCCTGAGTCGGCTGCATTCTTTCAACCAGGGTGGAGGATGCATTTACAAGGAGGTACATCATGCTCAATTTATTTTCCAGGCAAAGCTTCGTGCATGGCAAAAGGCACCCTACGGGCACTGGCGGTGTGTCCCGTTAGAAAGCTTCACTTATGACCAGTGACAATGAAGCCACCGTAACATTGTCGACAGGCAGAGTAAGTCCACTTTGCAATAGAGTATGAGGAGAAAACACTTTATTGGACAACCGCAATGTTTCCCGAAATAAACACAGCGCGAAGAAACAGGACACATGAAGAAGACACATGCAAGACGGGACTGGCGCTGTCATTGTATGACCAGCACACATGGGCGCCATTAAGCACAAGCAAAAGATCGAGAAACTGTATGCGGTTCCAGTCTGGTATGTGTCTTAGCACCATGCTTAGCGCCAGTTCCGTCTTGTATGTGTCTTCTTCCTGCGTCCTGTTTTTTCGCGCTGTGTTTATTTCGTGATAGTTATGAACCAACTAGCCCAGACCAAGATCCCAGTTTTTCGATCGCCTGACTGGCCACAGCTCGTTGTGGGGACTCGTTGGTGTCCGCCGGCCAGGTGGCCCAATAGAAGAAGGGGTTTTGGATAGGGCAGAAGTGATGGATGTTAGTGATATGGCAAGACAAGATGGCATAGGAAAAAAAAAAGAACAGCTATATGACACTGCAGGTGTTTAGAAATGCGTGTTCTTAAAGCTTAGCTGAAGTAGACGGAATTGAATTCCATTCCCTGGTATACGCGAGCTTCTCGGACGCAGCTGAGTAAAGTCAGCTAGGTGCGAGAGCATGAATGTTTATATAACTTGATGACCTTCTTGATGAACACCTCCACGTTCACCGTCGCTAGGCTTGACTATGAAATCGCTTGCTCCTGATGAGAAAACTGGCGGGCGGGATTTGCCAGATCATTACCAGTGGTCACAGTACCGCCACGACTCCAACAAAAGGGGTGCGGCTGGACCGATTGGACTGTACAATGAAAAGTAGGGCCTCCCTGACTCACGTGAGTCTACGTAGGCTAAAAAAGGTGAAGGGAAATAAAATATTTGACAGAATAATACCCAGGCGTTCGAGATGAGAAATATGAGGGGTTTGAGACCAAGCCACTAATGAGGCTGATAGAGCGGAGTGATGAGAGGTTGTACACAATGGCTACTGCAGATCATCTGGCGGCCATGTGAAAGCCAGCATTGTAGATTACGTCTGCTATGCTTGGTGGACCGCGATCACACATGTTCTCCAAGTTGGTACGACCTAGTATCAGTGCAATCAGCAAACAACTCACGGCAAAAATTCAAGGAGGCACTTTGAACCACTAAAGTGCGGGAATCGAAAGCCTTTACAAAACGGTGGTTGTGAAGTCTTTTGCTTAATCTTTACTGAACTGTGGATGACTGCTTATTGGCTCTTCAGCTCCAGGTAAGCGACTGGACAAAGTCTGACATTTTGGATTTATAATGTTCATTCATGTATGACACTTTCTGCGGACGGACGGACGCATGCACGGACGCAAACTCGTCAGCTATAAAAGCTTTCGCCTTGGCGTTTCTTGGCACGCGTTCCTTGCAGTGTTCATTCAAGTGTGGGATTGGAAGTACGACATCGCTCCTACCGCGGGGCGTTCTCATAGCCACATAACATTCTGATACAAGACGGAAGCCCCTGAAGCGGATTCGATGCGCAGAGAATTTATATGTATATGACATTTTCTGCGGACAGACGCACGCACAGACCCACAATCATGGCTTTCGCCTTGGTTTTCCTTAGCGCGCGTTCGTTGCAGTGCTCATTCGAGTATGGGATGGGATATAAGACATCACTCCTACCACGCGGCGGTCTTATAGTCACTTGACATTCTGAATCAAGCCGGAAGCGCCTTAACGCCTGAAGCGGATTAGACCTGCACGACCTTTCTATAGCTTTTCCCGCCGCGCCACCGCTCTCACTCCCCACGACACATCGCGTCGCCGCTTTCTCCCATGACGTCCCGTTGCTGATAGGATGGGCCTAGAAGTCAGCAGCGGCATTCTCTATGGCAGCTGCAACCGCATGACGTTAGGCAAGAAGAACTAAAATATTGTGACGTCCCGTTAGAATATTCTAGTTCTAAGGCCGCGAAAAAGATGAAGATGCGCTAAGGAAGAAGAAAAAGAAAGTGGGGCGCGTGCAGAGCCAGAGACGACTGACTGCTGACACGGTGCCCTTGACGTCCCGTTTTTCACGAAATACTTCAGCGTAACAACTAGGTGCATGCTTTCTGGTTACGGTTGACCTCGTCAGCAAAGGCTCGACCACTCGGACCTCGTCGAAGTCGACGCCTTGCCGGTTTGCCACCTTCAAGCCCCGAGATGTCACTGGATGGAGACGCCGCGCCCAGGTCAGCATCGAGCGCCTTCTGGCCGCATTACCGCGAGCCTCGATCCTTTGCGGGCGCTGCCGGTGAGGATGTGGACGAATGGCTAACGCACTATCAACGCGTCAGCCGATATAACAAGTGGGACGCGATCGACTGCCCAACTTGCCAACGTGGTGTTCGCGCTCACAGTCACGGCTCTTACATGGTACCAGAACCACGGATACTCCTTCACGTCTTGGACACGTTTTGTAGAAGAGCTCAGCGAGTGCTTCAGTGATACCACTGCAACGAAGAAGCGTGTAGAACAGACACTGGCTCACCGAGCAGAGATTCCTAGAGAACACCTGCACCCAGCACATCGAGGCGGTCTTGAAGCTTTGCAAAGTCGCTTCACCTCACCTGTCCGACGACGACAAGGTCGGGCATTTGTTTAAAGGCTTCGCCGAGGACATTTACACCTATCTGATAAGTAAATAACACCTGGCATCGGTATCGAACGTGATCGAGCATTGCCGCACGTTTGAAAATGTAAAGATGCGAAGAACTACGCCCAAGTTTGGTCGTTTGGCTACTATCCCTACGGTGGCAGCCGTTGATTCTACATCCACCATTGATGTCGCTGCTACTTATCTACTACTACTATTCGTCAGAATGTGCGTGACGAGCTCACCCGCTGGAAAGATCTAACCTGCCGTCCAACGGAGAAGCCATCAACGTATCCGCTGCCTCAGCTTCAGTTCGTCTGTCAACGCAGCTGACTACGATGGGTGCCAGGTACGCCAGCAGTCCCATCACTACCTAGCTTGTCATACTCCATGATCGCGCAACGAAGTGCATGTGCGCTTTACCGACCCGTCGCCAGTTAACTTCGAGGAGGACATGAGATCTAATGCTGTCCATATGAGTCTTGACAGCGGTCATGTCTTCCCAAGGCGGACTTCTGCCCGTCCGTCCTTGGTTTGCTACCGGTGCGGCAATCCTGGCCACATCTCGCGGTTTTGCTATCGTCACCGCTCACCTACTGTACCACCACCTATTTTGCAGAGCCAGGCTATCAGCAGCAGTATCGCCGCTCCCCTCGCTACGGTACCACCACATGTACTGTAGGGACAGACAGTATCTTCTCCACCGGTCGCCTGTCCACTAATCCGCTGCACCGAATCATTCCTTGGCCAGCATGAGGACCCCTTCTCCGCCATCGGATCGCAGCGTGACTCCTCCGGCATTCCGCACACGCCGGTCTCCATCGCTACGCCGGCACTCATCACCTCATCCAGAAAACTCGTCAGCGCAACCGATTAAGGTGAGGTCGCTGAAATTCCACCGTGTACCAACGTACCGCCGCCTGCTTTCATGCTCAAAATTAAGTTAACGTGTCTGTGGGTGATGTAGCCACATCGGCTCTTGTGCATACTGGTGCTGCTATTTCAGTCATGGGTTTAGGCTTTAAACAATTCAGTCCAGTTCAGTCGTTCAATCATGTCCGACTCTTCGTGACCCTATGGAACATATCACGTCACGCTTTCCAGTCTCTCACTATCTTCCTAACATGACAAAATTTCATCTGCAGCGCCTCGAGGATGCCATCTAACCATCGCGTTCGCTGCCTACCCCTTCTCCGGTGACCCTCAACATTTCCCAACATCAAATCTTTCTCCAGCCACTCCTCTCTTCTCATCAGATGACCAAAGTAGCTGAGCTTTAACTTTAGAATTTGATCCTCCAATGAGCAGTCAGAGTTTATGGTCAACACTATTGGCTGATTTGATCGTCTGGCAGCCAAGAAACTCTCAAGAGTCTCCGCCAGCACCACAATTAAAACGCGTCAATTCTTCGGCGGTCAGCCTTCTTTACAGTTCAACTCTCGGATCCATTCATCACAACTGGAAAGACTTTCAGCTTCTTCAGCAGTAGTGGTTGGTGCATAGCCTTGGATAACTGTTATGTTGAAAAGGTGACCTTGAATCCGAAGTGAAATCGTTCGGTCGTTTTTGGGGTTGTAACCTAGCACTGCTTTGCCCATTGTTCTGCTTACTATGAGAGCGACCCCATTCCTTCTCCTGGATTCGTGTCCACAGTACATTCCATGTTGCAATGTGAATATCTCCTTGCAACATCGGACTTTCCAGTCGCTTCCCGACACATCCAAAACTGAGCGTCGTTTTGGCTTTAGCCCAGCCGCTTCATTCGTCCTGGAGCTACTAGGAATCACCCTTTGTTCATCCCCAGTAACATGTGGGACGCCTTCCAACCTTTGGGGGCTCATCTTCCGGCGTCCTATCCTTAATGCTATTGTGACTGGCTATACGGTTTTCTTAGCAGGAAATACTGGAGTGGGTTGCCATTACCTTCTCCAGTGAATCACATTTTGTCAGAACTCTCTGCCGTGACCTGTCTATTTTGGGTGGCCCTACACAGCAGAGCTCACGACTTCATCGAGTTTCGTAAGCCCCTCCGCCACGACAGAGCAGTGATCCATGAAGCGGTTTAAACAAATGATTAAACAATTATTAGGGCGCAAAGTGGTGTTTAAGTGTGCCCCTACGTTAACATTTTCTGGAATAAGCGGGAAATCGTTGCAGCCTTTGGGAGTTTGTAGTGTAGATGTCGAACTGGGTGGATCAGTTTTTCAGGCGGAATTTATTGGTATTGCCCATTCCACACATGGTGTGATTTTAGGCTTGGTCGTTTTAAAAATTTGTATCTCTACCGTTGACTGTCGAAGTGGGGCGGTTTATTTCCAGCAGACATTTGTGCCTAATCTCTTAGAAAGTTTGTCCGATGCGGAAACTGTATTTACGCCCCCGAAGACACAATCTACCGTCGGGGACTACAATGTGCGTCCCAGTTCATCCATCGCCTCGTAATGATGACACGTTTGAAGTTGCGGTGCAGCCTATCTATTCGACGTGTGTTAAGCGGAATGTACTTGTGCCTCATTGTTTGATTTCTGTGGTGAGCGGTCGTGCGTGGTTGTGGGCTATCAATTCCTCCCCTGAGTCCAATCTTCTGCCAGCTGAATTGAAGCTTGCCTTCTGTGGACATAATATGCTTTCTTCTGTCACATCGGTCGGAGTCGTTTCAGCCGAACCTCTTCCGCATTCGTCACCATAATCACCAATTGCTCGCATGATGAACGCCAGTTTCTGCAGTAATGAACGCCAAGCTCTGGTGGACCTCCTACTGCAATACACATCTGTTTTTGACTTCGCCTACTCCTCTGGACGGGCTTCTATTCCTGATTCTCTTATTCGTCACATGATCAACACCGGTTCGTTTCGCCCGCTATGCCAGAAACCTTAAAGAGTATGAGCATTCGAGCGCAAGATTATCAGTGAACAAGTCCGAGAAATGCTCCTCAAGGGGGCCATTCAGGAGCCTTAAAGTCCCTGGACGGCTCCTGTAATTCTGGTAACTGCACTGCATGGCGATCGCATGTCTGGTCATCTCGGATCAGTTCGGACGCTCCGCCGCGCACAAGAACGATTTTATTGGCTGAAGAGGGGATCGAGCATCTACAGATGTGTTGCCAGTTGCACGCAATGTCAGCGCCACAAACACCCTAAAGTTGCTCCCGCTGGGCTGTTGCACACTGTGCCACTTACCAACGTGCCCTTTGAGAAAGTCGGCTTCGATCTGCTAGGTCCATTTCCGAAGTCTTGCATTGGCAACCGCTGGATTATCGTTCGCGACGATTATTTTACTCGTTTCTGCAAAGCAGCGGCTATCCCATCAGCTGCAGTCCATAAAGTCTCGCCGTTTCTGTTCTGGTCAGTGATCTTAAGCCATGGACCACCGCGGGTTGTGATAAGTGACCGAGGCCGTCAGTTGTCGAGGAGTTTCTAGGGTTTATGTGCAATGAAATTTCACCATTCCGCACCTTATCACCCACAAACGAACGGCTTGGCAGAGCGCATAGATAGGACGTTGACAAATATGATTTCAATATACGTGGCTGCCGATCACAAGAACTCTGACACCATACTGCAGCGACTCATAAGATTACGAGTTATAGCCGTTTCTTCTGCACGCCCGGCCACCACACTACACCCTGGACCCCATATTGCCCCTATCTGTAAGCTGCCAACCTTGTGTCGCTAGGACCCTGTGCCTGGCAGAAGAAGGTCGACGACTGGCGCGTCTGCAGACCATTTCTTCGCAATAGCGCTTCACGGAACGCTGCAATAGGCGTCGACGGCACGTTAGTTACGCTCCGGGCGGTACTGTCTGGCTTTGGCGACCACTACGACGGCGTGGCGTTCGCCAGAAATTGTTGGTTCACTAGGATGGACCTTACGTGATTATTAGCCGCTACAGTGATGTGACCTACGAGATTGTACGCCTCATTGCGACATGTCGTGGCCCGAAAAAGACAACACTGTCACACGTTGCGCGCTTGAAGCCCTGCCAACCTCTTGAGACCTCGTAACTTGCCCGGCGGGCTTCGGCTGCGCAGTGCGAAATGTAACAGGCCACAGAGATGATGAAGATGCGCTATGAAAGAAGAAAGAGGAAGTGGGGCGAGCACAGAGCCAGAGACGACTGACTGATGACACGATGCCTCTGGCGTCCCGTTTTTCACGAAATCCGTCAACGTAACAATATGTTTCGCACGTGCCCGGCGGGGCTTAGTTTATTGACATGTTCGGTTCCCACTGAGGCACGATTTTTTCCCTTAAAGGTTAACACGAAGAAGTGTGACATTTCTAGCATACGAACAGGCCGGCGAGTCATGAGGTGCAAAAGGCTTTCGCGGTAAAATGAGGGCCTTCGTTATGAATGACACAAATAAGGCGCTAACAGCTGCTGACAGAAAGGGAAGATAGAAGACATAATAATGTAAAGTAACACTTAAACTTGAAGACAATTTGTTGCAAAGTAAACAAAAAAAAAGTCTCTAATACCGCCGGTTGGATGCGAACCTATGACCTTTGCTTTTCGCGTCCTGTGCTCTGCAACTGAGCTGAGGTGACGGCAGCTAAATCTATTATCTTAGCTATTGCTGTCACGTGTAACCTATCTTTGAGAATATTCGCCAAGGCCAACCTCCTCCATACCGATCGTGGGATCAGATTCCCCCAAAGGCATAGGCTAGTTTTTTCTTCTACTGTTTGATCAATTATCTCCATGTTTAAATATTGCTTTACATTATTAAAAGAATTTCATATGCTTCCCATTATGATAGCGACTGTTAGCCCCTTTTCTTATGTAATTAATAACTAAACCCTTTCTTTTACTTGAATTATTTGCTGATTAGCTTAACAAGGGCTTCCAATATAACGGCTTTGAAGTCATGGGCGATGTTAGATGGTTATCACTCAGCTCCCACCATATCCGTTTGATCACGTTCGACTTGACACTCGCGGTATGACTTTCCATATCCGCCGCTAAAGAGGACAGTGGCGCTGGCGAACACCCTCAAGGGTATGCTACTCGTAGCAAAAACTCCTAACAAAGTGGAAGAAAAAATATCTGCTGACCTAGTGCAATTATAGAGTGCAGAAAGCGAAATTCAAAGTTGTGGCTTGGAATCCCCCCTGTGGCATGTGCTTCATGTTTAAATATTACTTCACCATATAAAAAAAATCGCCTATGTTTGGCACTAAAGCAATGGATGCTCCATCCTTTCGCGTGTAACGTCAAGAAGCGTATTTTAATTTTAAAGCGAAGCCGCCTTAGTTTGAAGCGCCGCTTCTAATTCTCTGGCTGTCGAGCGGGGAGGCATTTGGCCCATTTCCGGCGCTTCCATAGCGAAAAAAGGGCAGGTCAGCGCCCTCTTCGGAGTTTTCTTTTGTTTTATGGGTGGTAATAAGATGTGAGACTGGCCGCATGCTCTCAAGCTAGAGATTGTAGTCCCGTAGTGTTCACAGGGTAGTAACAAGGCAGAATTGTAAGTGTCCCTCCTAATACGAGGTAGGCTTCCGCCAAGGGGTGAAGGATGCACCCGGACGGTGAGGAATACCTTCCGAAATCACGTCCTGTGTTCTGATTACAACATGTCTTGGTGCACTTGTCAACACGTGGTTTCTTCGGGTGTCCGACAGTCTCTTTCCTTTCGCCAACACTGAGTTCTTCTTTGCACTAGCTTCGCAGCCCAGACCACGACAAACAATGCGTTGCAAGCAGCGGCCGCGTGCATCAGCCCGGTGTAGGATCCAAGCGTGTCCCGGAAATAGCCTGTTCGGAAAAATAATTCATAAAATAATGCGCAAAATTATTTTAAGGCTTGCATACCACACATGCAATAACAAAAACTGTCTTCACTTGCAGACCAGCGCGAGACCCTGCCCTCATGCTATTGCTGAAAATTAAAGAGTTTACCTACGCAATTTAGAGTAATTTTCTTTTCTTATTTACGTAAGGCAAGCTATTCAAGTGCGCGACATAGAGCCAAGGTTGTGTATACATTTGTTAAAGATCTCAAACTTAGTGTCTCTGATACTAAACGATGTCGTATTTCACGAACATGGCCGCACATATAAAATATACACACGCTTTATTCAAGCGGTCTCGCGAACTGCGCGGGTCGGCGTGGGTAGGCATGGCCATCCTGCGCCAATGGGAGAAATAAGGCGCTCGCGTCACGACCACTCTTCACGTGTGATTGCTCAATGTGAGCGAGAACACAGCGCTTGTGTATTATCCATGCTGCAAGCTTACTCAAAGCAAGCCTATTTTATGGGTTGTTGTCACAGTGTAACAAAACACAGATGGGTCTTTGGTGGAACCACGGACTATTGCGGCGCCGACAACCCTTTCGGCTATCTGCACACAAATGATCCCACTGCGTTTTCGTAACTTCAATCACATCCTGTTCCCACTTTCTCACTATGCTTAACATCACAATTTTCAGATAAAAATGTGCTTTGCCTATCCATCGACATCGCAGCTTTGCCCCATGCAATGGAATTCAGAGATATTTGCATACGTCGGCAGTGGGAAAAAATTGCCCATGGTTTATCTTGATTGAACGTAGTGTGTAAGCGAAAGCTCCATTTCTATTGGTTACACGTGTTGAAGCTCTTTATTTACAGAAGAAGAAGCAGGTCAAATGGATCAATCAGATTCGCAAGACGTCAAGAAGAAGAAGACGGGAAGCAAGAAAATTCGGGGACTCCAAGAAGAAGAAGACAGAAGAAGGGAAGAAGAAAAAAACGCGGGGGCGTATGCATAGTTGCGGCCTGCACCCGGTACGGTGACATTGGCTTTAAATGGCGTATGAGGCTTTCGATTCAAAATTTGGTGCAACTCGAACTGTCAAATTCGAAAGTACTGCAGGACGTAGTACAAGTTTTACCAATGATGGCAGCAGATGTTTCTGGCTAATAACTAGGTCGAATGGAGACCCACGGAGGACCAATAAATTTTACAGCATGATGATTGCAGCAAGGAAGAGAATAAAGTCCTAACTGCCAGTGCAGTGCAATTGCTCGTCTGTGATGGGTAATGAGTCATACATATTGGACCACAAATACTTTATGGATAGATTCTCCTTAAACACATTTTCGTTTCAGCTCTCGGAGAAGACACTTCGCCAAGAAAACGATAAATATGGTCAGGACAGATTTTTCCGCTGATTACGTTTAAGACAGGCATCCGCGCACCTAAGCGGCGTGGAATGACGTATCTTTACTTTTCTGCTGTCTCCAACGTTCCGTAGCAGTTTCAATACACATTTGCAGCTTACGTACCGCTATTTATATCTGTATGTACACCTAAGAGTATTTCCGTGACATCTGTCTGGCCGCCTCGTTTTATACAACGCGTAAAACAACGTGCACGTGATTACTGCATGCTTCGCTTACCTATAATTGGCGGTCGCAGCATCAGTACTACTCCCATGCACCATGACATCGCTCCAATCATGGTGGGCAGGTTTTCCATGCCGAAGTTCTTGACCAAAGCGGGAGCTTGAAGCGCAATTCTAGATCCACACGTGGCTCCCATTAGGGCCGACGCAACCAGAATCACGTGCAAGGCTCTGAACCACGCGAGCATCTCAAATGCGATCGCCTGAGCCAGGAATCCCAGCAGCATGGTGGATTCCAGGGACAACACTGTTGAATCGACCGCCAAACCAGTTAGCGGCCTGATGAGAATGTCACTGATGGAATACGCATGCAAGAGGAACACAGCGTCTGCTGATGATATTCCTTGGTCGATCGCGTAGTCCGTCGACATCGAAACGAACATCACCATACCCATGGTGACTGCTGAGAATGACATCGCATCCAGCCAGAAGGTACAGGTGAGGAATGGCTTCACAGCCTTCTTTATATCGCTAGTTGCGACATCTATTCCAAGCCTCTCGTTGAGGAAAGCCCGTGACCAACGACTTCCGCCAGAAGCCCCAGCGGACGAGCATTTGGCAGCGTCCTTCTTTCCCTGGAATCTGCTGAGAGATTTTGGGCTACCGTCCTTCCTGCTGAAGCCCTTGGTATTACATTCTTCTCCAGCGGACTCGTCATCTGTTGTACGAGCCTCGTTACAGTCGAAAGTCTGCACTCGCGCGGGTTTGGGGTCTTCCAACCATGGCGGCCTTTTCAGGAGCACGACGAAAGGAATGGCGTTCAGAAGAGCGGCTCCGTATAGAAGGAAAGCTCCCCGAATTCCGTACGTCGCGTAGGATACTTCAGCGAACGCCGGAAAGACAATCGCGCTCAGGCCACCAATGGTGAACATGACGCTGCAGGCGGTTGTTCTCCGCCTCTCGAAGTGCTGGGCCACCAGGACGTTAGCACCAACGTAGAGGCCTGAAAGTGCGATTCCTGAAACGAAAATATACTAATTATGCATGCTGAGGATAGCGTGATCACATGAACGCATTAGTTCAGGTACGATCAAGAGTTGAAGAAAATATTAGGGCTCGTAACTCCTTCTTGAAATATTATTTGCACTTTCCATCACGACATAATATATAGATTCATGCAAGCTATTGGTATCCATACAACGTACCACTAATAAACACTTTGGAACACTTACGCCCGCTGCTAAGGGTATGATGACATAGAGTTCATGGCCTCGGTATGGAAATCATCTTGCGGATACGCGTACATACACTTTACCGCTTGGTCAATAACTAATAATTTTATTTACGGCATTGTTATGTTACGTACATTGTAATCTACCCAATCATGTGAAAGCCCACTCAACTTAGGTATACATTAAAGCTGCTTTTAAGCACACCGTACAGACACATATGCGTGGCCTAGGCCCGAGTTGGCAGTGCCTGCCATCTCACATGACTTCGCATAACTCACAGACAAGCCAGTACCCGGTCAAGTCATGTGCAGAATTTTTCATCCATAACAGCGACAACGCCGGGTTTTCTGCACAATAAGGCCTTTGATGCTGTCATGTTGAAACGGAAACAATTGTCCGTTTTTTGTCTTTTTTTTAAAACTAAAACCATATTCAAAGGATTTCACTCTTTTCTTTAATGCCTGTTTATTCGTCATGCAAAATAATGTTCGAAATAAAGTTCTAAATCTCTCAGCCAGCCGAGATTTGTCGTGTCCTATCCTTATTCGCAAACTCGCTTACTAGACATTCGGATCAAACTAGAATACGTCTCAGCCATTTGGAATCCACAGCTGTCGTATTTAATCGGCGCATTAGTATCAGTACGAATTCGCGCAACCCAATTTATTGCATCACGTTATCACCGGACGAGCAGTGCTACTGGCATCAAGTTATCGCTTCATATGCCACGGGTGTCTTTTCACCGTAAAAGCGCCCAGCTGCTCATTTCTACTCCCAACCAATAAAACATCGCGCCGCCTGTTTCACTGTCTGCGTCTAGAAAGTTTACATGGGCACACTAATGCTTTTCATAAATCCTACTTGTCATCCGCTATTCAGCTGCCTGCGGCAAATAAAACTCAGCCCGTTCTTGAAAAAATTAAAAAACCTGCTCTTGTTTTATCCCCTTCCTGAGTATCACTTAGAGCGCATTGTCACCACTTCTGAAGTACCACCTCTGCACTTACTACATTATTTGAAAAATCTTGAACTCTTGTCTAAAATCCCATATTTCTTCCTGATATTCGCGATGACCATATAGTAGTCATGAAAGTTTCCTGTTTCGTTATGTAATACCCTTTTAAAATTTGTTTGCCTTTTTCACTGGTATAACACCGATGTTCGTGCCCCATCTGGTTTTATGTTTTGCTCCCCTATGTACCGCAGCGCACAGGGGTCCTTAAGAAAAAATAAATGATGATGAGTAAATCAAAAGAGTTGAGTGTCACATGAATAGTCGTTGTGGAAACTATGTCAGTATTTCAAAATGGATGGTGCTTCTCAACGTGATCTATGAGGAGTATGTTTTGCGTGCTGTCTAGGTGTGCCGATATTGCTACTCAGTATGATAGTATTATGATTAAATGTACCAACAGTATTGCCGAGCTTAAAAATTGGTATTACTTTCGATCGCTGTACGCTGGTGAATGCTAAGTGTCAATTGCTGCGAAAAGAGCGGTGGCAATGCTTGTTACAGGTTTATAGACGTGTTTTAATCATGCCATTTTAAAACTAAGGTGATTTGAGCCAACAGTAATTTCGAGGTTATGATACGAATTTCTGACATATTGGAGCTGGAAGATGGTTACTATATGGATGATGATATAATGTCTTCAGAGGGGAATACTTGGGAAACTTCGACGTTTCGAAGGGGCACACATTCAGTTTTCGTCACTTGTTAATCGTCAGTGACCCCCCCCCCCCCCCCCCCACCTAATACAATCTCAGAGCTGGAACTTGGATTGATTATGGGCAATATTGCCGCGAAATATTTAAATCTTTATTTGTTGTTTTGCGAGGGTCGCTGGCAGGCGACCTTATCACTGTGATTCTTGCGCACGGATCGATTCTGTATAATTTTATTCCTGCTCGTTGTCGCGAGAGGCTGCTTTATCATTTGCTTTGTCACGCAAGATGCGCCGAGATGTATCTCGAAGATTCCGACTACTCGCGTGAGTTTCCAGAATATTCCAGGTTACGCTAATCACCATTCGCGCTTTGTCTAGATGTTTCCTCACCGCCTATAAATTGAGTGTTTGTCGGTGTGATGGAGTTGGTAATTCAACGACCAGCGAGCGCATTTGCTGCCACCGCCGCCGCCGAGTTGTCCAGTTCTTTCGCGGGCGCAAGTCAGCCCAATAATGAGTTCATTCTAATGCTACACCTACTTGTCTGTTCATTTGTTGCCTGCGTTAAAAACCCAGCTAATAAGAGCGCAGAAGAACGGACAGAGAGAGAACATGGACACAAGAGGTGCTCACTTCAAGTTGTTCATTCCAAGAAGGAACATATCAAGAGCAAAAAAAAAAGTGTTGAAAACCAGGAAAACACAAACACAAATACTCCTTTCCCCCAAAAATCTAAATAAAAGAAATTAGGAAAATGAAAATTAAAAAAAAATGAAAATAAACACCAATATACCTAAAACAAATCCCGGCATACATGGCGCGACCTACTACTCACTTGTCTACTGCACAACCCTTATATGTCATCACAAAACACTCTCTGCACTAAATAAGCATTGAGTCATTTCTTCGTGCTATCAGTCAATATAAGCAGTCTTTAAATATCTATTTCCTTCTGCCACACCACCACAGATGGGCGACTAACGCGGGTATCACCATATTCTCTATGTAAAAAGCTTCCACAATTTCTCGTGCTATTGTAATGAATAAACGAAATACTGTACTCGAGAAAACAGGTTTACAACCACACAAACGACGATACTTGGCTAGATCAATAGATGAAATAGAAGAGCATTGTCGCAAGAAATAGGATGTCCTTGAAGTTTTTTCTTATGACATCGCTCGGTCTTCTCAATATACCCGCTACCCCAAGAGAGCGGAAACTTGTACACAACACCAACTTTGCACAGAAAGAACTTATAGGACGATGCTCAACCTGACACCCACCATATTTATATCGTTAACTACTCTAAGATCTTTTCTGCTGCTGTGGACTCAGTTGAATATTAGCGGATAAAACAACCTAACACCAATAATGACTGCAATCTTATTTAACCTATGTTCGATGAGAAGAAGGGGATACTTTATTCTAGAAAATATTCTTTCGACGCTGACTTGTATAGATGGCACAGTAAGTGTTGCTGTATAGCTAGTGAATACAGTTTTGGGCGCAACTTCTTTTGTGTATTTTGGGATCATTTTCAAATGCGTAGAGCAGGCTCTGGACTTCTTCAATTTTGAGAGAACTGCCGGTGTCTACGAGTCCTTGCAAGCAGTCTTCTCTTTGCATAAGAAATGGTTCAAGCTCACTCTTAGCTTGTAAGTTCTAAAGGGGAGATTCTGCTAACGCCTGTAGCGGTACTTGATCACTACCGACGATCCTAGAAGCGTTTCCATTTGGTGACTAAATGCCGTTCTGCTCGCCACCTTTCCTCGCTGGCCAACGTAATGCTACAACGTAATGTGGTATCGAGGGCTTCAGGACGCAGTTCATCGGTTGCACATTTGCTGCCATTCCCTCTTCTTGTTTTTCCTCGTCGTGCTTTTTAAGGTTTTTGTCCTTACTATCTCCTCCGCGCAACTCGTAGACCAGGTTACTAATGAGTGGCGCTTTTTCTCAATAGTGTACATCTAGCGTTCAGTGTCACATTTTAGACTGTCTTAGGTATAGACATCAGTGATGGAGGATAAATCAATGAAACGCATTCTTTCTTTTTTTGGCACCGTAGTTACACGGGCCGAAACGATAGCACACCAAATAAAGCTTGCGAATTAATACTCCTACCAGTAATTCCTCTCAGTCCCTTGCTCCAACCAGTCTTACGTTTGAACATCAGAGCTTCATTCCTGACATAGTTTAACTCGCCAAGAGAAATTAAACAGTCATCGCTGTTAATAAAAGGAAGACAGGACTAAACAGGAAATCAACCTACGGATTCATCTTTGTGCTAGTTCAGATGCAGCTCAAGAACAGACCGGTAAATTTCTTTCCAAGGCGGCCTTCCCACAATCAGCGTCGGCTTATCATCCTGAAGTCTCGGTCAACTAAATTGCATCTGCTGGCGTCGCATCTCATACGGCTGTTATGCATGCGCCATGTTACTCATTGCGACGTCGTCGAGCGATGACAAGATAAAATTATTTGCATGGCGTTTAACAAATCCTTCTTGTCGTTCTTAGTTGAACATCGGTGTATATTTAATTGTTTGAGTATTTAGCTCTATCTATAAACTATCTACTATTTCACTTTCTAGGAAGGCTCTAGAATGAGCAACTTGGTCCATGAGTGGCGCCAGTGCAGCGGCTATCCGTGATCGGGATCAGGTGGTTTGTGGTTTGTGGGGTTTAACGTCCCAAAGCAACTCAGGCTATGAGAGACGCCGTTGTGGAGGACTCCGGAAGTTTCGACCACCTGGGGTTCTTTAAAGTGCACTGACATCGCACAGCACATGGGCGCCTTGCTTGTCACCGCCATCGAAAAGCGGTCGCCGAGGCCGGGATTATATCCTGCGCCCTTGGGAACAGTAGCCGAACGCCGTAACCACTGCACCACCTCGGCGGGTGGTTACGGGATGAAAAAAAAAAAAAAAAAAATCCCGGAAAATAGACTGGTGCTCACATGAGTTTCCTTTTTTTCTTGTGGTCTTTTTTTCAAGGGACGATTTTTCAATGTAGTTGTGATGTTTTCGGCGAGCAGTGGCGCTTTGGAAATAATAACGAGGAGAGCGGTGTACAAGCCGCGATAAAAAAAGTAATGAAGGTATGTTGCCAACAAAAGGGGGTCGGGATAGTACTGCGAACCGGTTTGGAACGGTTCTTCCGAATGTTTCCGGTTCAGGTTCAATTCCAAGATGGCGGGGAAAATTCGAGTTCGGTTCCGGAATAAGATTCGGGTTTGGTTTCGGTTCCAGTTTCGGTTCGACACCCTGCTTTTCCCGTTACAATGCTTTACCTCAACTCACCTCACATCAACTCATAAAACGTATCAAACTGACACACCACATCACGCTATGACTGCTACTTCCTGACTATCTTGGGTGATATACAAGCTTTGACGCACTTCATTTAATCGTTATAAAGGTAATAATATGAATCCTCAACATTTAAACTGAAAATATAACAACCACCCGGATTAAAGTTCCTAGGAATTTTCACCATCCCATCAGAGCAAAGAAATGAGAGAAAGGTGTTTCACGAAAAATCGAATTCAAATGTTTTTACAATTAAGACATCGACGCATATTCCGACGTACTGGCCTCTGACGCAAAAGAGCGAAAGGGAATTTCCTTTTCGCACTAAAACGACAATTAAGGAGAAGTTGAATTGAGTGCCTCTTCTTTCCTTATTTTCCCGGTTGTTCGTGTTTTCCGAACCCTATGGGTTATGTGCTCCTACCGTCCTGCTTATGCAGGTATCCGCGTTTAGCACGTCAAATAAACCCAGATGGCTTAATCGGTACGCAGGACTCCACTAAAGGCGTATTTGGTAATCTACTTGAAGTTTTGAGACTTTTAGTTCCCCTGCCATATGCAAAACCTGCTTTGATTCTTTTATTTTCGTGACAACTGTTGTGTTATAATCGTAGATCTCAGGACTAAAGCTGCTGCCATCACTACATCTGGCGGGAATGAAGACGGCAGTTAGCACACGTTACGAAAACCTGAGGGAAGAAAAATACCATAACTATACTTATGGGAATATTAGATAAATCTGACCCAGGCATGGAAGACAGGGAGAACGTTGCAGGGTTGCTTAGATTGCAGTTTACGGTTTAGAGATACCTAGTTTGCGCCCAAACTTTCATGATTGGAAGTTGAACGCACACTGGACAACTACCAACCTTCCACTCTAGCGTGCGCGACATCAGGCCTTCCGAAATGCGAGGTCATATTGCAGCCATAATATGATCGGGCATGACGTCTTGGTTTTTAAAAATCGCAAACGGCGGAGGACAACATTAACAACCTTGCCATTATCCTTCCTTAGCCGCGTCGCATTCGGCTTAGCAAAGTCAATGGCGTCTCGCGCGAGATTGGTTTACATTTGTACCCATTTTTACTTGTATTTAAAAGTTGCCCTTGAATCTATCTGCCACACACGCACGCCTCGGACAGCTTCAAGCTTGCAAGCAGGCCTCACGTTTTCATTATACGCCTTTTGAAGCAGTGTAAGAAGCTGAGCATCCACCAAAATGACGCCCTACGTCTCTTCGTACCCGAGGCCCGGTAGGAAAGCAGATATAGAATACAGGAAACTGGAAAAACCGCCAGCCCGAAACACGACCGACCATAAGTGTGAGTGAATGCTTGTTAGTCCAAACCTAAAAAAAAAAAAATTAAAAACAGACTAATTTTCAACCACCTGCTGCGTTGCACGAGCGTCGACCTAACTCAAACCACATGCTCTCCCTTCGAATCTGTTAAACTAACCGACGCTGCGCAGCCACTAGGAATACCTTTACATCGATGCAGTGATGGTTGGATAAGAAGAGTGTACATCGCTATAGCACGAATTCTGCTGCGCGAATTAACGTAAGGGCTTTTCGCTTAATGCGCAGGTAGTTGAATTGCAGCGTTAGCTGTGTAAGGACGTTCACAAAATCAGTGAGGAAATTATTTCTAAATAATATGGAGGTGTTCGACACGGCATTTTGCAATCTCTTACTCGTGTCATGAAACATAAAAAATAGCGAAAAAATGGATGCTCAGAAATTTACAAGGTGGAGGGCAATTTGCACTATTATTTGGACGTGGATTTAAAGATTTCAGTGGTCCAATATTATGTAAACTATGCATGTATGATATCTATTGAGACTAGTTTTCTCTATTAAACGGTTCACTTCCCCTCAAGACCTAAAAGCAGTAGCATTTATTATTTCTGATCTTAACATAGCAGAATGCTAAATTATATACCATTGAAATGGTGTTTGTTCTTACGCGAGAGGAAATAAAGGATGTAATTCGTACGAGGCTATGCTACGTGAAATGTACAAAACAACCAGCAGAGGGGAAAGCACTTGGCCCGGCACATCTCATCTTCACATCCCTGGACAGCATCAGAGATGGCCGTCAAGGTCCGCTAGAATGGTTGCAGAAAAGAAGAGGAGCCACTGTGGCGACCAGTGGCCAGTACAAACGGCAGGGCTTCACGCGGCACTTTTGGACAATTTTGCGACGTGAAGACGCAAATCCGAAAAAGTTATGGGCAGCTTCACGGTCTAATATATAAAAAAGCTTTGCTTATGATGCGAGGTTTGCTACACAACCAAGTTTCAGTCGATGGAAATTCAATGCAATATAGCTAGGTAAAAGATTTGCCATATTATTATTGCGTGCAGTCGCGTCTGCTAGCCTTCCAATTATGAGGTTAAACAAATGGCCAGCTGGGGCATTCGAAACGCTCTGCCAGTGCCGAAACAAGTGTACACTGCGATGCAACAGGAATCTGGGGTGAGAAGTGCGTAGTGGAGGACGCCTCACGCTGGTATACAGCATGAAGAGCAGAAATATTAAATAAGAGCGGATATATTTATCTACTGCAAATCTTTAAATACCTACGGGCAGGAGTATCTTCCGTGGATGCCATCAACCACGCCAGTGACGGAGTGTGCTAAGCGCACGCGATTATTATAAAAAAGTGTACTGCAAAAAAAGAAAACATTCACAAGAGAAGACAGAGGTTCTCTTGTGATTGTTTTTTTTTGCGCACCACACCTACCAATTCTCCGAAACCAATGCCGGACAACGTATTCTACTGTCGAGTCATTAGGCTGCCGCGTTGTGGCGCACATAGTTACAAACTCTCTAACCTTCTCTTTCATCCCCAGGAAACGCTGCTATTGAGGATAGCCTGTCCGCGTCGGTACATTCGCACAATTTATGTGTAAATACACACTTTATCACAGTGTGAAGGGACGAGAAAACAAAAGGCAACAAACATAGCACAACACAACGCATGGACGGGCATTGATTTCAAATCCGTCAGTGACTCAGAAACGACGCAGAGAGTGTACGACGCGGTACGTTTTGCGAATTGAAAATGGAAAATACTGCCTCTACAAAAGCGTAAAGAGAACAGCGAAGCCGCATCAAAATTGGGCAGGACAGCGAGGATTCGCCTCTAAAGTTAGTTAAAACTTGATAGGGTTAATGGCTGCCGCTACCGGCTACATTTGCGGATCCTGGTTCTTACACATTCACTCTCTTACTCGCTTAAATAGTAATTTTTGTTCCTGTTTTACCTCATAGATGCTCGCTTGTTTAGAGCCATAAGGTATCACAATATGTAAAAGATCACGCGAACTGCATCTCACACCCCCGCTTTAACCATGTCGTACGAGCGTATCTGCGTGGGCTAAGGGCAGCTCGTCTCAGCCAGGATTCATGGGTACAGCATTACAGAGCTTTGATCTCTTCTTCCCATTTCAAGGGCGAAGCCCAGCTGGAAGCTTCTGCCAGATCAACTATGTCACGTGGTCTTGTGACATCACAGAACCAGGAAACCCCACTCAGTGCACAGCCATGTTATTTGCCAGCTACCACCTGCCGCAGCAATGCCCGTGATGTTTCAAGGAAGCAGGCCTTCGTGACCCGTGCGGGCCAAACATGGGGCGCAAAGTACGGACAACTGCCGCTGCTGAGCTCAAACACCCAAAATACAGAGAGAAATATCCATGTCGAGGATGACAGCAGATGAGAACGAAGTACAATTGTCGACAGAAGGGGGCTATAGCAGAACAAAATCTGCGAAACTAACGTAACTACGGCATTGCGCAAAAAGCATATCTCATAGGAACACTAAAAATGTGAAGCTGACAGACAGACGTGAAAGGCAGCTAAGGTGGGTGCGAAATACGATCCAATGTTAATGTTACGTATGTTTCTATTTCCAAAGTTCTGTCTATCGCTGCCGGGGAGTATACCTTTATCATTTTCGTATGGGAGGTTGGAGGTCTGTTATCGGTCGTATGCTCTGCCATCGAAAGACCGTTTTTATTCAGTGTTCTTACAAACGACCGCTTTTGACGCTGATAGCTAGTTGTCTAGAATGTTTGGGGTCACCTGTAAAAACGTCCAGTCGAGGGGAATGATGGCTGGTCACATTATTTCGTCACAAGAATGGTTTGCAGCGACAATCTTCTTCGGCATTTGAGCCGCCTTACAGTCCCTTGCCATGCACTATTACAAAGGTTAAGGTCGACCTCAGACAGCCAGGGACGCGCTCATCATTACTACATTCCTAACTTGTTTTACATGATCAACAAGCGCATAGGGACGCAACCATCCTCTGTCGGTTGCTCTTATTTTTGTGCTGAAAACAGCCTTTGAAAGGGAGTAAAGCGAAACATTTTTAGCGCATATGCTCCTATTGTCCGTCCTGTACAGAACGCCAAGCAATTTTTGAGGGGAACTCCAGTCCGCTAGCAAATGGTTTGAACAAATGTAGTTTACTTCATTTACTTTCACTATAGGGAGCCCTTCGCCTCATAATACCCGGTGTCTTGGATGTCCTAGACATCTGTTTTTCTTTCTGAGGTGAAAGCTTGAGCTCAGAAGGGTAGGTTTAAAACGCACCAACCTTGCCGGCGAAATTGTTCTTCTGTTCGCGTACAGAAACATCTGCTACATTTCTCCGGAAGCATTCAGCGAACTCTGCCACACCGGCTGCACTGTGACTCCACAAGAAGTATTTTCGTATTGTGGGGAACACTGTTTGGTAAGAAATGAGGGATCGAAGTTGATGCCCAATGTTTAAAGCTTCATCATACATACTATGCCGCTCACTTGCCTGGTCAAGTGACTACAAAAGTGTTTTCATCCCTACGATGCACAGATAAAACAAACCGCACAAAGGAAGTTATGCAGGACCTGTCTATTACCTCCGCCCTCCCCCATCTAGAGAAAATATTGCTATATGATCCCTAATTCCTAAGCGTAATAAAATAGTATATATATATATATATATATATATATATATATATATATATATATATATATATATATATATACAGCAAAATATTTCACCTTTTTCATTCGCCTATGCCTGGACAGACAGGGGTTCCTGATCGTGTGTTATGCAAGCGCGTGCCCGCAGTACGACATCGAGTGCGCCCCTGATTTCGCCATTTGGTCAAGACAGTCACCTAGGGCGGCAACCGCATTTCGCAGTGCGACCGCCTGCATTTGTGCTAACCTCTCTATTCACATTCTTCACAGCGGCACTAGATTCACGCTCGGTAAATTCCAGTTAACTACATCATGCACGGGCACTCCTTCCCACGTATACGTGTACGGGATGGACCTTGGTAACGGAATTCCAGGATTAGAATATGACTTTTTCTTTCACCCATTCAACTGTATTGTTAAAACATTACTTCTGAGAATTGCTTTGCACAGGCTTTTTCTGCACGTTTCCCGATTTCATTAGCATAGGCTTCCATACCTGCACGGTAGGAAGGATGCAGAACTCGTGCAATGTGCCTCAGCTATCGTAAGCATTTCGACTTCTTTTCCTCCTACCTCTATTAATTCTGTATGCGATGAACGGTTCTGTTGACCTATAACATAGCCTCCTTTATACGAGGCTATGCCCATAGTTATTGAATCAATCAATAAAAAATTATTTTAATTTCTTCCGCAAAACCTTCTGCTGCTGTTTCACATTCATGATATGGAGAAAACTATCTTGGATAAACATAACACCCAAATTTTCGCTACTGTTCCAAATCACGTGCATAAGCTGCAAATGGGCTTTTACTTCCGGCCGTTTCTTTCATAGAGATATTGTTTTTGTGCTGTACGATTTGGTTCTAGTGCAGCAGAGCCCTTAAACCACAAAAGAAAAAAAAAAGTCCTTAAACTGAAGAAAGCGCGTTTCCTTCCTTCACAAAAATGCCTTAGAGCATGAGCTGTGCCATAAGTAGCACGAAGCAGCATGGAGACATTTACCAAACGTAGCGCTTTTGCCCAAGTGCTTGGTTTTTATGGCCGCATTATGAATGCAATCACGCGAAATAAGCGCAGTGACACTATGTATGGTTTCTGGCTGAGCTTCGATTTTTTTTTCATGCTTTCCTGGCTTAATACAGCTGCAATTGTCCTCATTTCCTACTGTATAGTGCAGCCGTTGTCTCTTGTAGTGTCTAAATAAAGCACTAGACATGTGCATTTCAATTTACTGCGTAAATATACCAAATTCTAGATGCTTATGCTGCAGTAACTGCCTTGACTGGGAGCTGGAGTTGGAAAACTTTTATTTGAACATTTTTACAACTGTTGGCGGCCCTCGCTTACCATGTATGACGCCGAAGAAAACGGCGATATATGGAATGCTTTCGGCGAAAAAGCACAAGCCCACCGCAGGCCCGCTGGTGAAGGCGCACGCGTGCAGGACCTTTCTGCACGAGTAACGTTTGGCAAGAAATCCCATCACAGGACCTGCAAAAAGCATACACGGCGCTGCTGTAACACAACCGTTCAAAGAGCTTTACACTCTTTTAGCCTTACGCTATGACTGTACGCTCGGATTTTCTAATACTTCATTCAACATTTCTCATGCCTTTTCTCTCAGTTCTTTTAAACAAAAATGACTCATGATTTGCAACACGTATACTTTAATTCCAGCCCGACGCCACTGTTAAGCGGCGCGCAGCAAGTGAAAACTTTTGGGGACAAATAGGCTCCATTTTCAAGGATATTGCCGCGAAACATCCAAACCTATATCTGTTGATTTTTTAGTAGCCGCCGGCGTGCGGCCTTATCACTTTGATTCTGGCACGCATATCAATTCTGTATTTATTGTTTGTTAATGCTCGATCTCGCGAGAAGCACATTTATCAGTTCCTTTGTCTCGCAAGATACACCGAGATCTGTCTCGAAACTACGGCCACTCGCGTATGTTTCTACAATGTTCCTGGTTGTGCTAGTAATAGTTTGCGACGTTATCTAGGACGTCTCTGAGCCATCTTTGAATTGAGCGTTGACGTGGGCCACAGGCCTTCTTTGTTCGACGACCGCCGAGCAACGATGAGCCCACAGCAGGCCATCTCAGGTTTGCGAGCACGTTGCGTCGAATCCAGGAGACGTAATACTGGCCACGAATACCTGCCGAATTTGCCCACTAAGTGAATACGTGTTGGGAGTGCCAACGACGTAGGACGCCACCGATCAGACCAGAGGGACTACTGAACCCGATTCCGCCCTCAATCCTGCCCTTTCAACAAATTGGGATGGATCTCCTCGGCCCCTTTCCATCTATGGGTAACAAGTGGATCATCGTGGCCACTGACTACCTTACCCGTTACGCCGAAGCAAAAGCACTGCCCAATGGTACCGCGGCAGAAGTTGCCATATTTTTTGTCGAACAAATTCTCTTGCGACACGGCGCCCCAGAAGTGCTCATCACGGACAGGGGAACGGCGTTTACGGCAGAGTTGATGCAAGCCATCCTGGAATACAGTCACGCAAGCCATCGACGAACAACTGCGTACCATCCCCAGACCAACGGCCTTACGGAGCGCCTGAACAAAACGATCGCGGACATGATCGCTATGTACGTCGACGCTGAACACAAGACCTTGGACGCCATCTTGCCGTACGTGATCTTCGCGTATAACACGGCAGTCCAGGAGACGACCAGAGCGACCCCGTTTAAGCTTGTGTACGGCAGGGAGGCCACGACGAGGCTCGACGCAATGCTGTCGCACGTAACCAACGAAGGCAACTTTGACGTCGCCGCCTACCTGCAGCGTGCAGAGGAAGCTCGACGACTCGCACGGCTGCGTATTAAAGACCAACAGCGCACTGACACCCGGCGATACAACTTACGACGACGCCACGAAGTGTACAATCCAGGAGACCAAGTGTGGGTTTGGACTGCAATTCGTCGCCGTGGACTAAGTGAAAAGTTACTGCATCGATACTTCGGGTCATGCAAAAACCTTCACCGCGTCGGACCACTGGACTATGAAGTCATTCCCGACGGTACGACAGCATCATAACAGCGACGCGCACCCAGAAATCGTTCATGTTATTTGTCTGAAGCCGTATTATGTGCGTTATAGAATTCTTGCGAGTACGCTTTTGCAGGCTAGTTGGTGCCTAAGCATTCTGTTTTTTTTTTTTTTGCGCGGAAAACGACACAAAAGAAACGAGGTAGACAGGACAAGCGCTTTCTTCGTGTTTAAATTTTGTAATGTTTATGTTTAAGTTGCTTTGTTTATATTGGAAAACCGAGGCTATGTTTTTTAAGGGGAGATTAATGCCGCGAAACCTTACAAACTGTATTTGTTTTTAGTAGCCGCCGTCATGCGGCCTTATCACTGTGATTCTGGCACGCATGTCAATTTTGTATTCATTGTTTGTTAATGCTCGATGTCGCGAGACGCACCCTTATCAGTTCCTTTGTCTCGCAAGATGCGCCCATATCTCTCTCGAAGATCACGGATATTTCTACAATGTTCTAGGTTGTGCTTGTAACAGTTTGCGACGTTATCTAGATTGCTCTGAGCCGCCTTTGAATTGAGCGTTGACGTGTGCGACAGGCATTTTTATTTCGTCGACCGCCGAGCACGGTTATTACTATCGCCGCCGCCGAATTGCTTAGTTCTTTTGCGGTCGCAAGTCAGCCCAATAAATAGTTTCTTCAGTGCGCTCACACACTCTTCATTTGCGTCATCGACCTTGTCACCATCACGTGACAAAATTAACGGTTTGTACCTGTCCCTGCGGGTCCTCAATCGCTCATGCGTACTTTTCTATTCCCTCAGTCGCTAATGCGGTAATGTTTTCCCCTGTTATCTCACACGCATTGTTACGAGGATGGAAGCCAATAAAAAAGAGCATGACTCATGGTGATGATATGGATTTTAATAAAATTAAAGAGAACTGTAGAATCTACATTGGAATACTGCGAAATCACGGATGCTGCTGTTGGTTTCTTCTTTTTGCTTAATTCACTTCTTGTTTGCCCACTTACTTTAGTCTTTGGTACTTTCAAATTGCTTGCCCTTCCTATGCCCTTTTTCGGGTCCAAGTCCGGTTGCGGGACGTCACATCCTCTACGTCACATAATTCACTTCTTGTTTTTGGTGCTTCCGGTTGCGTGATGTCACATCCTTGACGTCACATTCACTACGGCACCCCTTTCTCTTTTTCTGCTTTCACTCCCACCTTCCTCCCTTCCCTTACGGCGTGGTTCAGCTTTCCGCAAAACATGTGTGACGGATACTGCGCCTTTCGTTTCCTGTGAACCAGCTATTCTAATTACCTAGTGAACTTATTAGCTTAATTATATATTCGGACGCATTACGTCACCCTCTATGTATTGACACCACTAATTAACGTCTACCACTTATCACTTACTCACAACTGCTGCGGAGACAATTTTGCGGACACGTTGTGCGGACAGAGATCTGTGAACATAGCGAAGTAACGCTTTCGCATTAATAATGGGATCAGACAGCGCGAGCGCTCCTGCCTAGAGAGGTGCACGTGCCGAAATTTTTAGCCCGAGCCCGGCCCCGACGCTACAGATCCGAGCCCAGCCTAGCACTCAGATTTAAATCTCGGCCCGGCCCGTCTTGCTATAAGTGCATGAAGCGATGATACAGAAGCAAATAGTTTCCGGATTGTAACTTTATCCAAGATCTTGAAATTTTTGAAGTAACAAATTTGGTGAATATATAGAGGCACTTCACATACATAGAAATAACGTATTATGCAGAAACAAGTTATGCATTGAATTGAGGAATTTGTGGCGTTCCTGGATAATGAACCCGGCAGCGCTGAAGTTTCGATGCTTAACTTGGGGCTGGAATAATTAAAATGCTCTTTGATAAGTAGGCAAGTTTTCGGCTGGCAATTTGTTTGCTTCTCCAAAAGTGAGCTAGCGCAAACATAAACAAGGGGTTGATTTTGTTGTCAAATACTCGGCGAGCTCGCCTGGCTCAACGTGTGCTTTTCAAGCGAACTTTTCGCAACAAGAGAAACACGAGGAAACTCTTGTACCGCAGAAGCTTTGAGCCATGTTCCGCTTCAAACGAGCCCATGTCGAGGCAGGAGTGTCAGAACAGAGACGTTTGACAGGCGACAATGTATAGCGTGAATCTTGAAATGAGTACCTAAATATCAGTGCCGGTGTTACCTAAGTGGAAAGGCGAAACTCGAAACTAGCCCACGAGTGACCCCTCTACTCAGTCACTGACAGCTGCCAAAGATCCATTCGCGCTGAGGAGGCGGGTCGACGCCGAGAAACGTTTCGGAAGCTCTCGTGGGGTGAGGGTGCCGTAAAATTCTGCGGATTCTAGTCTTATTGCACAATGCCCACATTCGCGCTCTGGCAAAAGTTGCATGTGAAAGCCCTCTCGCCCGAGCCCGAGCGAGAGGGCTTCCGAGCGGCCTGAGCCCGGCCCGCGGGCCGTTTCGGGTATGGGATTTCGAGCCGGCCCGAGCCCATACACAGCTCTACTCCTGCCCACGCCGGTGCCGAATTCTTTGATTGGCTTGTGGCTAGAAATGTTAGCATTCATTGGTAAGCAGACACATTATCTGCAGAGACATAAAACTTTGCTTCAGGCAGAGCCATATCAGCGTCCTACGGATTGCGTACTTGTGTGACACAGCGCCCAAGGGTCCTTCATGACTGCCTTCCCATCTCAACCTCCTACCTCAAATGTGCCACCCGTGTGTAACCTCTCAATTAGGTCATGTGATATAATCTCGTGACGTCACAAAAACCGCTGACCAATCAGTGTCGGGCCATTTCGCGTTACAACTGTCAAGTGCCAGAGATATACTTTTATTTTAACGCATTATTGTTAGGATTCCACATCGTAGGAAACCCAGCGTTAGTGTTGCAGACGATGAGAGAAAAATTCTGATTGGTCGGAATGATTGATCCTGGCGTCACAGTCACATCACCTTGCTCGGAAAAGCCAAACAACCGACACTCTTTTGGTAATGTGCGCCATGAGAGGAATTAATGTGTACAAAACACGATACGCAGTGCCAAATAAAGGTCACCGCATGAGTGGAAGTATTTTACTTTATAAAGAAAAATAATTGTGCCCGAAGATTAAATTTAATACATTTAGGCAACGCTGAATGGCATAATCAGGTAGAGGCGCCGGTGAGTGCAGCTATGTATGTTGCAAGGCGCTTCCTCTTAAAGCAGCATTTGTCGAATAAACTAAAACCCCTCTAAGTAGCACCAACCACTTCCCTTCTCCTCCGTTCCAATCTCCCTTCGCGGCACGGTCTCGACAGTGATGCCCTCTATGATGGACCTCCCGAAGGAGAAGACGGCTGACGCGCTACCGGAGGAAAAACGCGGAAAACTGTTGAAGCCCTGCGCCGATGTTTTCTAAGTGAAATTTTATTCCTCTGGCCTTAATGACGCCTTGTAAGAAACTTGTGGAAAGGACCGCCATTTAAGGTGTAAAGCGTCTGCAAATTCACAGTGCGCGTTGTTGAAGCACGACGCATGCCCGCGGTTTGCTCAAACACGCGCGTTATGTCGGAAAATGACAAGAGTTTCAAGTTTTGACTGCATGGCAGTATGTAAATGTGGCTGAGAAGGCTTATTTGCGTACCTGTTGAACAAGCAGACGTTTGATCGCCCTTAACTTTCCTGGGTCAGCAACGCCTACAGCAGCTGGGCCGCTGCTGCTCTGTGACTTTTACAGATGCGAAGTTGATGCGCGAGTTGTGGCGACCATGAGCAATGTTTTCACTCGTGGACGGTGTCGATAATGCGAACAATGCAGAGGGTGTTCTCGCAGTGCAAGATATCGCTTATTTATTTACATTGCAAGAGATTAAACGAGAGTAGAAAACTGGGAAAGTTGGTAAGTATTCATCTTGTTGTGGCACCACAGGGACGAGGGCAGATACGGAGATGTGTTACCTTTTGTTTCTTTGTGTATTCTTTTGGATTTTTTCATATATAATACATGTCCCAATAAATTTTGACAGTTGGTAGTAAGCACTTGGTCTGTCGTTTTCCGTATCTGTGCTCGTCCCTGTGGTGCCACAACAAGATGAAGAGATTAAAATTTGATAACAGGGACGATCTTGGTGGAAAAAAAAGAAAAAACTGGATGGAAGTTAAAAAAAAAAGATCTCCCCTAGCACCAGTAACGTTTTGTTGTGCTAATTCTCTGTACACCGCGTGCACTTCCATTCTTTCCCAATGTGAATCATCGCTGAGAAGCAGCGTCTCCATAATTAAAGCAGCATTTTGGAAATAGTAGAGACAAAAAATTGTTTTATAATGAAAGGAAAAATCACGCGCTCAATGTTTATCGCGCTAACCACCACGGCACCTGGAAGCGCAGTGTGCGTTCGAAATATTGCCATCTGAAACGTACGATGGCTCAAAACAAGTAGCAGGGAATGTGAAAAAACTGATGATAGGCTTGCGATAAAAAATAGACCATAGCTATTGTTTGTAAAAAAGACAAATGAGAGATGAAAAATCGCAGCAAGTTGGTTAAGAAAGGATTATTTTTATTAGCGAAGATTAGAGTAGACGCTGAAATTTTTTTAATGGGCAGATTTTTTTGCCCATGCAAGCAGTAAGTGTGACTGCCAGAATAGCTACCTGAACAGCAAAGGACCTAGGAAATGGAAGCAGAAGGAAACAAAACAAAAATTGAATACAGCATTGAAAAAACGACGTACATAACTGCTGGGCGCGCAGCTGCCGCAGGGACTCCGTCGGCACATCATAATAAAAAAAAAAAAACGATAAATTTACTGGGGCAACCTATCACACTGAGAAAATTCACCACATGAAGCACGACAACAAAAGCGCATATGGCGTATACGAAACCCATTTGCTTAATCAGGCGCATTCTATACTAATGTGTTCGTAAAAAAAAAAAAATAAAACAAAGAGTGAAACGAAAGGTGCAAAAGTTTTAGATTACAGCAAAGCTAATAATCAATTCCAGGGCCTGTGGTAGTTAAGAGCATTTCCTCTCTGTTCGCACACAAAACGTGCGAGCAGGCGCGCATCCCTCTGATTCAAGGTCGCGCCACGAAGTAGCGGGATGGAACGAAATGCAATATGCCCACGTACTAAATACGATCAAAGAGCCCGTGAAATACCCCTCAATAATCTGGAGCCGTCCACTAAAGCCTCCCTCATAGCTTAAGTTGCTTCGTGACCACAAACTAAAATACGCGTGAGCGCACGCGGAAGCTAAACCGAGCGTATTCATAAAGGCCCCCGTACGGTCGTTTTTAGAGGCGCTGCGCTCGTCCGCCTTCCGCCAGCTGGCGGACGCGTACGGCACGGGTGGCGCATAGGGTGCTATACGGTCACTTTGGGGCATCTTTTGGGTGGCGGACTTCTCCAGCGCTCTGATTGGCGCGCCCGGCGCGCGCTGCTTCGAACGTCGAAACGCTGCATATGACGGCTGCGGCGCTGGTTTGGGGAAACTTTTCCTCTTCACGGTGGCTCTCGATCGTCGGCTATCAAATTAATTTGCACCCTAGCTGTAGAGTTATTGAGCCCCCGAATATACAACACAAACAGTATAAACTGACCATTAGTAGAGCGATTAAGTCGCCGGCGATGCAATCATCCAGCAACAGCGTAGACGCACGCATGCCCCAGCGGCACGAATTTTTTAAGTACTCCCGGACGTATACATCGAAAGGTAAAGTGTATATATTCATATCTCTCCTGCCTGTGTTCGCGCGATCACTTCGGTATAGCACTCGTGGCAAAGATGCAGGAGCTGGTCAATTAATGTTTTCATCAGAAATTACAGCCTAAACACATTTTACAACACGCCTGTTTTACTGTGAGAAAATAGACTGCAAAGCATAAACAAACATGCACATCATTTGTAACATGTACAGAAGCACCGTTTTCCGTGCGGTTCTCCCCGGTGGTAGCCATCTCTTAGTGGCGTACATTTCACCACGTAATCCTCATTTCTGGCTGCAACGTACAGCTGTGGTGTT
Organism: Amblyomma maculatum; assembly: GCF_055883805.1. Classification (NCBI taxonomy): domain Eukaryota; kingdom Metazoa; phylum Arthropoda; class Arachnida; order Ixodida; family Ixodidae; genus Amblyomma; species Amblyomma maculatum. The sequence continues at coordinate 30,290,137 of NC_139346.1, forward strand.
GCATACGAGATGCATTTGCACGCAGAAAATGTGTCGAGGTTCATGACAGTAACAAATCTTTAAAAGTGCATGGAATCATTTGTTATGGTATCCATGCCATAGCAAATGATTCAAACAGTGCATGTTCAAATTATCTCTAAAATTCAATGTGTTGACTTCTTCAAAGACATTTAAAATAGCTGCTCAACTAGTTTGTTTGTATTCAGTTTGGTTTTCAGCACTATTCATATTTGATTCAGCAGCAAGACTATGCTATTCATAATCAGTTTGGTTGGCAAAACTACAATTCGCATGCCCCCCTGTACGTAATACTAGTTTCTCCATCTCTGTGCTCAGTGCTGCCTATATTATTAAGTGCCTTCGTGTCAAGTGCAGCATACACTTCCTTTTCTTGACCTATGCCATTTGGTCTTCCTAGATTTCATGTGTGTGCACTGCTTTTGTCATTTCAGACGCAGAAAGTAGCAAATGAAATCTGGCGATTGAGTGTTAACATGCAACACAGCTCAAGCTACTCAGCTGCGGCATGTACTGAAAAGAATTATTACCGACTGAGACAGCCTCTACCAGTCAAATTTCAAGTGAAATATTTGTACAGTTAGTGCTGAGCACAAATAAACAAGAATTATGGCACAACTGTGCTGCTGCTGAGGAAGAGTCCATAAAGTTTTCGAAACATTGCATGATATGAAGTGACTATTCTAAGTAGAAATATGTATATATTGGATGTATTGTGTGGAATGAGTGTTTTATTCTTCTGTTGTAGTTTTATTTCACTGTTTCTCATACTTAAAAACAATACACCTAAGAGTAAGTAAGCACTGAAAAGTCGCGTCACTGCACGACAGAGTAATAGTGCATGGCCAGAGCGGTCAGTTGGGATCAAGAAATACTTAGCGCCCACTGCCTTGCATCAGCTAAGGGTCCCCACTTGTAGAGGAAAACTGTCTAGCGGCTAATTGTAAAACAGTGACCAAGTGTAATGGCATGTCACTTAGTTGCCAGGACAGCATGCAGACTTCATGGAATTTTGACTTGTCTGTGAACACGAAATACTATACTTCTATGACTAGTGTACTTACCTACCCGACTCCTTTGCTTTGTTTACATAACTATCCTGCAAGCCCATACATCAACTTCATCGTGGAGTGAATACACAGATCCTCAATATAATTCAAGGAACAGAAACCAATTGTAGTGGCATGTAAACACAGTGCAGTTCTCCAAAAGAGTCACGACAAAACTGTACCTTGTGATATTGAATAAAATATCCCCTCTGAGGATTCAATACTCTTCTGAGAAAGAAAACTGTGCTTGGAACTCTGAACTGTCAAATAAAAAAAAAATGGAAGAAAGCGAGTGTGTGTGGATGTAGGAGTCCTTGCCACGGGAGGCTAAATGCCTTGCTAACCCAGATGTTTTATACTCGGTGGCTCATGTAACAAGTAACGAATGCTAAGACAGAGAGGCATGGAAAGCAGCACTGAACTGCAAGATGTTTACTAGATCAATGTTATAATTGCATATAGTGAGAAAGCTGCTGGATAATCTTGTCAATCTAAGCAAAATGCTTTTATTGACTGTTTACAATCACCTGGCCTGTTTGAGACCGATTAAAAAAATGCTGGCTATGCCCACCATCGAACCGTTTGAAATTATGGTTGCATTTTGTATACTTACTTATTTCCTTAATCAACTGAAACTAGCAGTGTTTTTTTTCCTCAATGCTACCTATGCTTAAAAACCCATCTAATGTAGCTTTGTGTTTTGGATTGCTCATCTCAGTGAATTTTGTGTATTTACAGGCACATATGGAGGCTTCTGGGTCATTTTACAATATCACCAAGCAGCAGGTGTACCGTAAAAAACACATTTCATGCTTTGGTCAACTGCTGCAGGATCCTTCGTCAGGGAGTCTGTCTCTACAAAAGCATTGAATGTAAATGTATGGACCAGTGAGGCTTTACATACCTACCAGAGGATGCATGCATATGTAATAGTCATTCACAACTCATCCATATGTGCCATTTAGTAACTCAAACAGCATCTGCCTTGCAATGGAAACATGCCACTAGGATGCTACATGTGCTGACCATTTTATGCTTATAGTACTTGCTGTAATGCTAGTTGGTTCACACTGACCATTTGAGCGGCGCAAGGACATGATCACAGGAAAAGAAGATGGAAAGAAAGAGCGCCTTTCAATCCCTCTTCTTTTCCTGTGATCGTGTTCTTGTGCCGTTTTATTGATCATGTTATGCTGGGTTACCATTTCTTGAATGCGTAACGGCGCCCTCGCTTCACTGCCACTGGAAGGTTCTAGTCTGTGCCTGGTTCAATAGCCCTTAGTTTAGATCGCCCCACCAGATTCTGCACGTCTGAAGAGCTCATGCTGCATGATACGTCATCCTGTCCCGCGTTAGATGCGTGTAGGTTTCTATATGCATTCCCGATTTTATTTTTTTTGTCTGTGTTTCAATGTTACTTTTTAGATGTTTTCAGGATCATGCACAAATTCCTGTGAAGCTTTGTGGATGCGTTCCTACCTGCGCTGTAGTGTGTTCATTTCCTTCTCTGCCATTGTCATTTCCCTTCATTCACTCTCCAGGCCTTTGGGCTGCGTCGAATAACATTGGCCAGCACTACTGCTTCTTGTGCGCCTTGTTTTTGTGCTTTTCGTCTCCACTTTGTTCCCCTTAAAGCTGAATAGAAACTAGTTCATGCAGTTTCACACTTGGGAAATGCGTAGTCCCCAAGTAGACGAGAGGGGGGGGGGGGGTGCGGTTGTAATGCAGCAGTGATACACAGTGGTATGCACAACATATAATAGTGATGATCGCCCCTTGTAGACTAGCAGACAATGCTGTTTTGCCTTTGAGCAGTGTGGATGACTATAATGCTGGGTTCTTTTCTAATACAAATTGGTTGGTTGGTTGGTTGGTTGGTGGGGTTTAACGTCTCAAAGCAACTCAGGCTATGAGAGACGCTGTAGTGGAGGACTCCGGAAATTTTGACCACTTGGGGTTCTTTAACGTGCACTGACATCGCACAGCACACAGGCGCCTTGCTTTTTGCCTCCATCGAAAAGCTGCCGTCGAGGCCGGGATTCGATCCCGCATCTTTGGGAACAGTAGTCGAGCACCGTAACCACTGCGCCACCCCGACAAATTGAATAAATAGATAAGTTGGTAAAGCACTACTCTTGCTCATTCATTACAATTGTGTTTTCTTCAAGCATGTAGCCTTGTACTGTAGTCTCACTTCTTCACACTTGTGCAGTGTTGCATGTGGAGACAGGCTCTGTGGAATTTTCCATACAAAGGGGTCCTTGCAATGGGTGTATACAGTGACAGCTTCATTTAGGGGGACATTATAAAAATAGCCACTGAGCTCAACAGGGAAATAGAAGTACATTGCTCTGAGAGGACACATAACATGCTGTAAGGTGCCGTGTTCCAGAGTCGTGAAGCGCACTAAGCCTTCGGTCAGTCCGAGATTGCTAACTAGGTACATGCTGACGCAACCGCATGAATTTTCACTTGACAACCATATCTGTGGAGTACTTAGAAGCACTCCAGTGATTTTAGCTGTGTGCAACATGGCTTTTTTGAGATTTCAAGCTGTTTGTGTTGCCTGATAGTAATGCTGCACTGGTCTGGTTGAAGCCAGGAAATTCAACAAAGCAAAGGATATTTTATCCAGATTTCTGCATGCTATACCATGAACAAAAAATGAATGTTGCCTGTCTGTAGCAGCAAACTTAAGCTGTTATATGCATATCCCCAGTTGTAGCATCACGCATCTGTTACCAGTATAGTGGTCTTTGAAGCCAGAAAATAAATGTTTATCCTCCCCATTCTGGTTCTGCTCAACATTTGGTTCTTGCCAAGTAACTTCCATTTTCTTGCTACACTAAGCAGCAGCATTTAACATTCTCAAGAAGCATCACTTTATGCAGCTCGAGGCAATGCAAGGTAATGTGGTTGTGCGACGGGATTCTATCTGAATTATCATGCTGTAGAGCGTTGACACTGTCGAACCTTCGCGGTTTAGTCTCAAGGAAACTTGTTTGAAAATTCATCTTGCTCAGTTGCAACTCGTTATTTGAATTCGTTTTCCCCTCAGTGTGATCAAGGGCCTTGCCCTAGTAAAATTGTGCTAGTACCTGTATATTGTTGTATCATTGCAACTGGAAGAATGTTTAGCCAAGTTGAAAATTCCTTTCAGATTGTACATTTTTTTTTCATTCTGAACCATAATATTGCCCAATTCATTACAGTCTTATAATGGGCCTTAACATCTTTCTTAGCCATTCATTTGGTGGCATCTTGATCTGTTGAGCTAAGGATAGAACGACAGAAGTTGATTAAACGGCATGTGCTCTATTGGGACATGAATCTCTCCTCTTGCTTTTGGCTCAGCACCAAACCCTCGGTACCCATCATAGATATGTACCCTTTTCAGAGAGGCAAGAAAATTAAGTTTTGTCGGCACACCATCATGATACCCAGCACCCACAACATAACAATTAATCTGAACAAGACGTGGCACAGACAAGACAGGCTTGCTATAATCTAGCTATAATTGCAAGAATTATACTTCATGAAGAATCAAGCCACTGAGTGGTGCCGATGCTTCTGTAGTCACATCAGAAAGTAGACAGTGGAGATCATTTCATTAATACAAAATAGTTTCCAGAAAGGTCACATCGCACCCAAGGCTGTTTTCAGGCACAGTACACACGAGCAACAATCAATATTTATGATGGACACGTTGCAGGGAAAAAGCCGTGCATGCATGGTCACTACAGGGGGAAGAACAAACGCGACTACCTGCACAGATCAAACTTTATTTCAGCATTCAGAATGCAAGATATGTGTAGTGAGCTTTTCAAACGAATCAAATACTTGCAGGCAATTTCAACCACAAAATAATTAGAAAGTAAAAATTAAAAAAAATTAATCAATGAGAGCAGGAAATCTGCAGTAAATAATAGGTGCATGTTATTGCCATTATGAAAAGCACTTTTTTTTTGGCTGTTCATAAGACAATGAGGGAAATGTATATCGCAAAACAATGCCGCTGGTCAGCTGTTCACAGGATTTCATGTGACGTCTGAAGTGCTTACATGTGCAAACTGCCTGTCTTGAGAGTACAAAAGCTTATGAGATGCTATTTTCTACATATACCTTTGGTTTTTCATTGTAATGCACTTGAAAGAACCGTAGTAGCAGCCCATTTCTTAGCAAACTCAGTCTGAAATTACCTGCTCCTTGTTACACCTCTGCGACGCGAACACTTGTGATCCTCATTGAGGGTTTCAGGAAGAATTGAAGCATCCGGTGCGGCACGGCCGTTTTGAATGACCACTGAGAAGCTTCCTTTGTGTGCGTTAGGGGACATCGAGGGTGGCGACGCCCGCTCTCGGATGTGCTTCAAAACTCAAGAGCGCTCAGAAACAGCTTCGATCCAAGCAGGCTCGGGCACGATTGCACGAGTTGAATGCAGATCGAGTTCAATGAGGATCGAAAGTGTTTGTGTGACCGTGTTACATACCTTCTACTCATTAATTTCTACTATGAATATCCCTAAAATTTTTGCTCCTTGATTCATACTTGAGAGTACCAGCATTCATCACTCTCATAAAGTGTTACTGCATGCAGCTTAAGGCATGCCGGATGTAAACATTTGCCTTGTGCCATGTATTTGCACCCCAAGGTTCACACTATGCTCCGTGAGCCGCATGATAAAGCTGAATCCATGGAGCCTTATACACTTTCGTGCAGGTGGTTTTCTGCTGAGATCTTGCTTGCAGGTACTCTTACTCTTTATTATTATGGCTCACAGTGCGAGTTTTTTTTTTTTTTTTTTTTATGGGAATATCATGAGGTCTGTCCTGCACAATGTGCAGAAAACTTCCATCCTTCTAACCTTATACTGCTCCAATGGGGAAACTGAATAACACATAAGATGGCATTTCATTTCAGATTGTGTCTGTACTTTTCTTCCTGTACCATATAACACTGCCCAATCTATCACACTTGTCCTAAAAAATCTTACACACCTTCTTAGCTTTCTCAGCCATTTCTACGGTAATCGTTCCATTCACAGAACAAGAATGCGTCGTGCTTTTTTTTTTTTGCTCGGCACGAAAACTTGGTTACAAGCCCGCCGTGGTTGTGTGCCCACAACTCATACCTATATATAAAGAGGCCAAGAACACTAACAACAATGCCGTCCGCGCACGGTTGTAATGAGAGCATTCGGAGTACAACGATTAATCCCAATAAACACATCTGTCAAGACATCACACGAAGCAACGATAACAAGCAACCATCGCAAACATACTTCACGAAGCATCAAGCAGCAGATTGGTGCCGGCTTCCCGACGCTTCTCCGTGCAGCCAAAATCGTTTCGCGCACGTAAAACACAGTTTTCAGAAAGGGCACTTCACACCCACGGCAGTTCTGAAGCACCGCACATACACGAAACACGATTGATATCAGTGATTGCTCGCGATCGCTGCACGCAGACGAATGAATGCGACTAGCACAGCTCAAAATTCATATCAACATTCGGAAAACAAAGCATGCGCAGTGAGCTTTTCACTCGCAGGCGATTTCACAAACTTGCCAAAACAGCAGTCGTTCCGAACGTATCACTTTCGCTACACTCGCACTAATTGTCGCTGCTATGAAACTGTATACGCGCACAGGGAATTAATTCACTGCGGGAGCTGCTTCTTGATGCTGTCCGTGAAAATCCTGCAGCAATCACAAACGGCTCCAAATAAACACGTCGAGGCACCGCAACTGTGTAGCAGTAGTAAATCTTCCGTAGGTTTGTCGGCCACTCGTCAACTCGGTGCAGGCCAACTCAACTGGGGAAACTGTCACTCGATGCTTGTGCACATGGCAAGGCAAATTTCCAAGTCGCTTTGAATAATCGTAATAAACGAGCAATAGCGACATGAAGTATATCTTTCATCGACAGGCACCGTCCGCCTAGGCCTTGCTTCGCCTACGCTCGGTCGGCGGCCATCTTTGAAAAAGTAGGAGGAGCTTGCGATGCGCCTCCAGAACGCATGCGACAAAAGTTGAAGTTGACGAACTCTGTGCGGCAGCCGGGCGGAGGACGCATGCCTCCGTCCGCCCCATTGTTACGACCTGGCGGATACGTCCTCGAGCGGACGGGCGCAGCGCCCAAATAGTGACCGTACAGCGGCCTTAAGCCGAACCTTGCAATGGTGTCAAAAATGGAGCTGATATTATGGCCAGAAGAGAGTCGCTCTTCTGTCACAGCTCTCGTGAGAAAAAGGTTGTCACAAATGCGCTAAAACCCGAGCACAGCACAGACACATTTAAGCGCTTTTTTAAAGAGGCGGGCGTCAACAAGGTTAAAAAAACAACAACAAAAACTAATGAACCATGGCACTTAATTCACATAGCCGTGCATTTTTTGCAATTTCCTTGTAGTTAGCCGCCCTGATTCTGCATAGTCAAAATTTTTTCTTTTTGCGTTGAACTGGCCAGATGGGGAAAAAAAATAAAAAAACAACCTTTTGCCTTCGCCTTGTCAGTTGCGGCAACCGAAGGCGCAGCAGCAGCGCGGCATCGCGATGCAGCTTACACGTGCAGCTGTTTCGTCGCGCTGGTGCGAAAATGGCGACCAGGGTGAGCTGGACAAGAAAAAAATATACAGACGCGCAATACGCGATTACACGTAATGACACGCACTGGCTAATGGTAGAGCGGAGGAGGCTAAGGAGGTGGGAGGCGGCAAGGAGGAAACTCTGGGGTGAGCGGGTAGGCGGAAAGATCAAATAATGGCAGCACTTTTTGACGGATGCAGGGGTTTTAGATTAAACAGCATCGGGGGACGTGAAGCACCACGGTCGCAGCTAAATATAGAAATAGCAGAGGGTGGCTAGGAGAGAAAAGGTAAATTATACAGAGCCAGGACAAACATTGAAAGCGACGGGAATACAGGTAGAATCGTCTATGTCACGAAAAACAAATAATTGCAAAGGTACTCTGATATGTATAGGCCGTTTAACGTTTCGGTTAGATTGGAAGCCACCTATGTGAATGCTCTGAAACTGTGGTTTCTACGTTCCCACAAGTAAGCGAAAAAATCACTTTTTGTTTTCCGAATTTCACCTCAGCCATTACACTTTGCAGTCCCAAAACTTGCGAAAACTGTTTCTTGAGACTCGCACGCACCAGCGAGGTTCTGTTGCGTGAGCACTGCTATACTTCATGATTTTTATAGCCAAGTGGTGGGTACGCGATATTGGTCGAATATTTAGAGGAGTCGCCCAAGGTGAGGTAGATTTGTAATAGGAGAGTAATTACTCATTGACATCCACCCAAGCGCAGCCATACGGGTACAAAGGAAAGCTTTAGAGCTTTCTCAAAAACTTCGTAAATAAAAAATAAATAGCTCGTCCGGGTGCAGGGATCGAACCAGGGATCATCGCCTTTCCGGAGCAGTCGCTCTACCAAATGAGCTAACCTTACATCCTGGCTTACGTGCACAGACGGAGCGCGAAGAAACAGGACCCGTGCAAGGGTCGTCCCGTAGCATAATTATCAGGACCCGCTACTCTGCAGGAGCGAAGGGGAATATGGGAGAAAGAGGAATACTAAGGGTGAAGATATGGGTGAAAGGAAGGCACATGGGTTCATGTAGACAACCGGAGAGGGGCCAATCACAATCAGGTGTCGAGATCCGCAAACGTGAAGAGGGGATTAAACGTCCAGTATTGAGCACTCCCGGGGAGGCCTGCCCTCAACAGGCTTCAATGAAGCGGTCAACAATGGCCTCGCGCGCATAAACTACGGGGTACACCGTAAGTAAGTGCAACTCACTGATGCCACAAGAAGTTTGAAGAGCTCGCGAGTCAACGTGAAACGCAGGTAGCTCCCCATGAAAGCCCAGCCTCACTCTGAGTAGGAGGCTTATGTGGTTTCGAAGAATGCCACTTGGAAGGAAAACCGCGGTAACAGGGTCCATTGTTTTGATCAGCAGATGCCAACTGTATCCTTGAGCCAATTGTGACTCACTGCTTGAGTAATGCTAAGCCTCAAAGAAGGCAGGAAGCGTGTCTTCTTCTTCAAAAAAATTCTATGGTTCAAATGCGGTCGCTGAGAAAGCTCTTTGCTTCTGCTTCGGAAATTCTTTTTTTTTTTTTTGCCGCCAGCAGAGCCTTAGGATTCATTGCAATGTATGTCGCCTACTAAAGCTTGCGATAATACGGGGCGCGCGTTCTCGGAGAAAACATTAATTCCCCCTCTGCATTGCAACCGATACGAGTGGTGTCGTCAACAGCAGATAGTGAATGCCATCCGGATACCTTTGCACATTGCACGCGACTGGATGGCGCGACAGCGCTGAAGTTAATTTATTTTATGCACAGTCACATTACGTAAACGTTTTCTTGTGACAATACAATGGAGCGGCTGTTTCCGTCTGAAAAATAATGCAGCTCAGCGAGGTCCATTCACCTTATCATATCTTATCATTCTTATCATAGCAAAAATAACTAGCGAGACTTGTTGCTCGACAGACTGTCTTAGTTTCCCCATACTCATCTTTAAGGTCACTTTGTCAGAACCAAGTGGTCCCCGGGTCCATACCAGCAGGAGTAGAGTGATCGCTCTAACACCGCTCTTTGAAAACGCTCACCAACCCGAGGAAAAGCGGCCGAAAATATCAGTTGAAAAAATGCGGACTCGGCAAGGTAACAAACAATTTTTAACATTTTATGTTCACTGTAAGGGCTTCAGCACGTGCGTACAGTTTTGTCATTTTTACACTTTTTGAAATATGTCTCTGGCTTTCGTATTAATTATTTATATTTTCTTAAGGAATCCGCTTGCTTTTTTATAATTTAAGAGCCCAATGGCCAGTGACACTAAAATTCTAGCGGCCGAAGTCTTCAACGCATTATCTTTTTTACAGTGCTAAGGAGAATCGAGGCTGTTTAATTAAATTGAGTTAAACTCTAAATTGCTTCGAACTACCGCTGAATTCAGTTGAGGGAAGATGACAAACGTAGCGAGGTTGAGTACCGAGGTTTAGTCTTCACATCAAATGTTAACCGATGAAAATATCTTTGTGGGTACGAAACACAGATGTAGCCGTTCAAGGCATTTACACGCGGAAGTGAAAATTAGTTAATTTGGAACTAACTTCAGCGCTGCTATACAGCAATTTCTGCTAAAGGGACACTATAGCGAAAATCTGACAGCTACACAGATGTGCAAGCGTTGCGTGATTGTGATTGTTTTTAACCAAAACCCGAGTAATGATAAGAGAGAAAATCGCCTAAAAGCAGATGTAAGTAAAGCATGCGAGGTACTCTCTTTAGCGGATCTTAGAAAGTATGCGGGATTACGATTGGTATATCGCTTTTTTGCACAGTGTTGTTTCGAGGTAATCGGGGAAGCGTCGTCCTGAATTTACATCGTTTCATTTGCAATGTCCGCGCAGAAGCATTTTCTGAAGCTCTGCGCAAATTTCGTGCGCAGATGAGAGATTCGCTCCAAAGACAGCGAGACAGCGCCTGTAGAGGAATTTGATGCGCGTCATGCATACCATCTAAGTTGCTCACCGCTTCAGGCACATAATGGTAAGGTCAAACCTTGTAATGTTCTCGAAAAGAACCAAAACAACATGAAGTAGCATGCACAATGGGAAAGCACGACCTGTGAAACACGGACATTTCACACCAATCCCTGTTCATAATCAGCAAATTGATATCAAGGAAGGATATTTGTCACTCAATGCACAGCGCGACCTGATAAATATAAGAAAGAAACCAAGGCTCCCAAGCCGGCCGCGATGGCACCACAAAATATGTACGTCACCCCGAAGCACAGGAGAAATTAATTCCTTTATATTGCGCAAATCATGTATGAATTTTCTGCGCCCTATATTACTTCCAATAAACTCAAATAACTTTCAAAGCACGAATCACTTCGCAGTACACTCAGACACAATGTGTATACGCTTGTAAGCGTATTCGCCACTTCGGAATTTGTCAAATTGATTTTCGCGTGGTAGTCATCAACAGTGAGTAAGACGCAGGCGTATTTTAAAGAGACGGACGCCTGCTGGAGGCAAGGTTGTTTCCTGCCTCTTTTTTCCCCCGATTATTAGTTGCCTAGCCCTAGAAGTTCTTGTATCCGCGAATAGCATCGTCAGTGTTCAATCAGGAGTACAGCAAGGAAGTGTGCTTGGACCGTTGTTGTTCTTAATATATGCAAATGATTTAATTTGTGTTGTACCTACCAATGTATCTGTTAAGTTATTCGCAGACGACTGCGTTGTGTTTAAACGAATTTCAACTGCATATGACCACAGCTCTGTACAAAAAGCAATTTTCGCCATTGACCAGTGGTGCCTTAAATGGAATATGAAACTTAATACTGAAAAAAACTGTTCTCTTACGAATACAAAAAAAAATTCTCCCATTTTGCTTCCTTACTTTCTTCAAGGCAGTACAGTTTTGGAAGTTGAAAAATATAAATATCTAGGTGTAACTCTTTACAATAGGTTAAAATGGACAGCACATATTACTAATATTTCTACAGCTGCATTACGAAAACTATGGGTTTTACGAAGAAAGCTAAAAACTGCCCTAGCGCATAAAAAAAATTAGCTTGTGAAACTTGCGTACGGTCTTCGATTGAATACGCTTCAGTAGTTTGGGACCCGTACACGAAAAAAGATATAATGCTTCTTGAAAAAGTCAACAGGAAAGCTGTTAGGTTTATATTCGGAAAATATAGAAGGGAGGACACCCCTACACAGTTAATGAATTTAAATAACATGCATGCACTGGACACCCGCAGAAAGATTGCCTGACTGACATTCCTCTTTAACAGTTTAACAGGAAAAAATAAACTCAAGCTTCCAGAATGCCTTAAGCGCCCACAAGTGAGAAGGACTCGCCGTGTTAATGAGCATTCACTTACTCCCATTTTTGCCAAAGCTAACAGACTTAAGTTCAGTTTTTTCCCTACAACAGTAGATTGGAATTTGTTACCAGCATCTGTTTTATCCTCATAAAATGTTTGTGATGCATTACAGCGTCTATTTACCTGCTAATATTGTTTTATGTATATTTTGTATTTGTGTGCTTGTAATATTAATTTCATTCTTTTCATTATGTAAGAATGTGAATTCCCTCCTGCTTGTGTCAAGCAATGGCCTGCAGTATTTTCAAATATATAAATAAATGATATGCAGATTCAACACCAGATGTTGTTTTCTAGTTGGCTCTGCGACAACCAAAGAAAGTGCAGCAGCGAATCATTTCACTTGTTCGCTCTGCAACGAGTCTCTTTGAAAACAGAAACAAGAGTGCAAGGAGCCTGGAGAGAGAGAGAGAGAGAGAGAGAGAGAACTTTATATAATGCAAAAAAGAAAAAATAATCTAGAGCTCCCGCGGTTAAGTCCTCAGTCCAGGACTCCCGCGGCCGTTGCTGCCCTGCTGGCCCGTTCAATCAGCCAAAGCTGGTCTTTCGACTCCGAACTGGACAGCGCAGCCTCTCACTACTCCGGCGTGGCGTTGTGAATTATCGGCACTGCATTTTTTTTCTGGCAGGCCCATGTGATGTGATAAATTGTCGGTTTCTTTCCACACCAGGGACACGTGTCCCTGTATACGGTCGGATGTATCTTGCTGTACAAAGACAGACATGGGTAAGAATTTGTTTGTAGTTGCCGCCAAGACACTGACTGCTCCCTGTTGAACAACTTGTGGGACGGAGGATACCGTCTTCTGGTCCCCCGGTAGTGCACCAAAATGTCTCTTCGGCCTCTTACCTCCCTCGGTTTGCATAACCTCGAGCTATGAGATCGGCCTGGATGTTCCCGGGAATGTCGCCGTGCCCCGGAACCCAAAGTACGAATTGTTTTGTGTCGCTTATCCCGCCGGCCTTCAAGATGGCGGCCGCCTTTTTGCCAATCCTGCCGTTGGTGAATCCTCGGCAAGCGGCTTGCGAATCGGTCATTACTACCAGCGAAGGCCCGGACCTATTGCCCTCTGCGACCGCTATAGCAATAGCGGCCTCCTCGGCGTCAAACACGGTGCAGTTCCGTAGCGAGGCAAGGAGCGTGGAAGAAACAGCTAGAAAGTCGCTTCGTCGAGTGGCATTGACAAGATTGAGGGCAGGCCACACTCACCGAACGCACTCGTATCTCACGTCCAACCCTTGCCCTCTATGCGATAAATGTGGGCAGCACGACTCTGTTGTGCATGCGCTCATCGAGTGCACCCGCTGTGATAAGGAACTCAGGGCTCGTTTCCCCCAGTGTATGAGCAGCGTATTCCACTTCGCCCGAAGCTCTTCCTTCAGCCTGATTAATTATGTTCTTTGACGAGAACACCTACCTATTTAAAGAAAATTCGATTTTACAAGCCGTAGTTTTCGATTGAACTGACGAGAGGTCTAATTTTGTGCTTCTGCACAATGTTGTTTTGTAATCCTTACACATTGCAGGCCGTTTCAAAAATAACCTGTGCCACAGTGCGCTGGAATCGTTCGCTACATTAGCTTAAAGGGCGTCGTAGCTAGGCATGGTGAGAATTTCTCTGCCATCTTGCTCAGGACAAACCCTGTTTCAATCTAAATAATATCTCTTTCTTTACTCAATCGCCAAATCGTTTTATATATTTTCGCCTATAGTTTCACTGATCACATTTAATTTTTACATCCATGGTGCTTCGTCACCTTCCGACATTTCTCATTATAAATATTCAATGTCCGTCCCTGAAGCTGGTTGGCCTTTGGTGCCCTTGCGAAAACAAACTTCATTAATCACCACCATCATCATCTAAAGATGTACAGTGCAATCACTCCTCGGCATCAAAGATCACACTGTCGCCAAGTAAACATTACGGAAGAGTCTGCCCTTGCTTCCCTTTGGCGCGGATATGGGCGTTTATTTCTTTTTTTTTGCAACGATATATATTGCCTCGGGCATCAGTACGGTATGGGATGATGAATGAAGAGATGAATAAGTGAATGGAAAAAGGTTGGCTGATTTTAAGAAGTTCAGAAGTGAGCGTTGATGTAGTCCCGGCGTCCAGGCAATGCACGGGGCAGGATCGCTTGCTGAAAGGCCAGCTATCGTCAGATGCCAGATTCGTGTCATTTTCAGTGCTGGGGAGTCCCACAGCAAGTGGTAAATGTCGGCTTCAACACTTTTATTTTTACACATTGGACTCCCTGGGCGGGGATATATGTCGGAAGTGAGACCACGTTCGAGTGACAGCTGGTGGCAGGATGAGACTGTGGGGGGGTTACCGCACACGGATGAATGGGAGCACGTGTGCGGCGCCGAAGGTGTTCCTTTCTTGGTAAATGGAGGGTAGCGTCATCCTCATCAAGGAGCGGTGGCAATGATCCTCATAGCTTCTCGGTCCACGGCTTCAAGGCGATCTCATTGTGCTCTTGTAAGGTGCTAGACCAGCGCTGGATAAACAATACATGGCTGCAGCACCGCTCTCACCAACTGGCGTGCAACTGACAAGCCAGCGCCAATCCTTTTAGGAGAAATTCTTAGCCCTTAGTCTGAATAGCTTGCTTTTTTGCCTGAGAAAGCAAAATAGTCGCTGATCCTTATTAGCAAATCGTTAAGCCCAGCATTTGACATGTGTTACCAACAAGCCCAAACTGTCGCAAGAATTTTTACGGTCGGACTTTCTTGTAGAGGGGTGCCTGATAAACAGAGACGAATTTGACTTACAGTAAATATACGGCGTCCCCAGCTGTTGGCGGCAGACGTGTAGGTAGTTTTATATACGGAAAGCCGAAGGCCATTGCAGGAAGCGTAATCAGAGGTAATATCTGATGCAGATTGAAGGGCAGCCTCGCGAGTGTGCAGATTTTGATGAGTGCATCATACCGGTATACAATCAGCGTATTGCAATAACTTGATTTCATGGATATAATATAAGCGCCATGCCAGTGGCAAGAAGGCAATAATAAACAACGTCGATGGCAATACTGATTCCTGGGGCACGCCGCGTAGCCTAACAAATGAACCACCTGCAATACTACAGACGTATTGCAAATTTTTTCCGTCCAAAAATGATTCGACGAAGCTACGTACTCTCGGGGGAGGTGCGCGGGCATGTCAGTAGAGTTCAGGATTGGTGCATGACTGATGTTGTTGTATGGGTTTTCAACGTCTATTGCTAAAATATTCCTGGGGCACGCCGCGTAGCCTAATAAATGAACCACCTGAATTACTACTGACGTATTGCAAATTTATTCCGTCCAAAAAAGATTCGACGAAGCTGCGTACTCTCGGGGGAGGTGCATGTGCATGTCAGTAGAGTTGAGGATTGGTGCATGACTGATGTTGTTGTACGGGTTTTCAACGTCCATTGCTAAAATATTCCTGGGGCACGCCGCGTAGCCTAACAAATGAACCACCTGCAATACTACAGACGTATTGCAAATTTATTCCGTCCAAAAAAGATTCGACGAAGCTGCGTACTCTAAGGGGGAGGTGCATGAACATGTCAGTAGAGTTCAGGATTGGTGCATGACTGATGTTGTTGTATGGGTTTTCAACGTCCATTGCTGAAATATTCCTGGGGCACGCCGCGTAGCCTAACAAATGAACCACCTGCAATACTACAGACGTATTGCAAATTTATTCCGTCCAAAAAAGATTCGATGAAGCTGCGTACTCCAGGGGGAGGTGCATGAACATGTCAGTAGAGTTCAGGATTGGTGCATGACTGATGTTGTTGTATGGGTTTTCAACGTCCATTGCTAAAATATTCCTGGGACACGCCGCGTAGCTCAACAAATGGACCACCTGAATTACTACAGACGTATTGCAAATTTATTCCGTCCAAAAAAGATTCGACGAAGCTGCGTACTCTCAGGGGGAGGTGCATGTGCATGTCAGTAGAGTTCAGGATTGGTGCATGACTGATGTTGTACGGGTTTTCAACGTGCATTGCTAAAATATTCCTGGGGCACGCCGCGTAGCCTAACAAATGAACCACCTGAATTACTACAGACGTATTGCAAATTTATTCCGTCCAAAAAAGATTCGGCGAAGCTGCGTGCTCTCAGGGGGAGGTGCATGAACATGTCAGTAGAGTTCAGGATTGGTGCATGACTGATGTTGTTGTATGGGTTTTCAACGTCCATTGCTAAAATATTCCTGGGGCACGCCGCGTAGCCTAACAAATGAACCACCTGCAATACTACAGACGTATTGCAAATTTATTCCGTCCAAAAAAGATTCGACGAAGCTGCGTACTCTCAGGGGGAGATGCATGAACATGTCAATAGAGTTCAGGATTGGTGCATGGCTAATGTTGTATGGGTTTTCAACGTCCACTGCTAAAATATTCCTGGGGCATGCCGCGTAGCCTAATAAATGAACCGCCTGCAATACTACAGATGTATTGCAAATTTATTCCGCCCAAAAAAGATTCGACGAAGCTGCGTACTCTCAGGGGGAGATGCATGAACATGTCAATAGAGTTCAGGATTGGTGCATGACTGATGCTGTTGTATGGGTTTTCAACGTCCATTGCTAAAATATTCCTGGGGCACGCCGCGTAGCCTAACAAATGAACCACCTGCAATACTACAGACGTATTGCAAATTTATTCCGTCCAAAAAAGATTCGACGAAGCTGCGTACTCTCAGGGGGAGGTGCATGAGCATGCCAATAGAGTTCACGATTGGTGCATGACTGATGTTATATTCGTCGTTGTTGTAAATTATTCGTCGCTAACTTGGTCGGTCTGGTCATGTATTTCAATTGGTGTCTATGAATAAGCCATGGAGGAAGGTGGCAAGTAGATCTCTAGGAAAAAACCTCACAGGCGACCCTTGCCCCATCGGTGACGTGACGATGGGGCTCTGAAGAAGATACAGTAGAGAGCACGTGACCGAAGTGTCCAAGGCCAGCTGCCGAAGTGGATTTTTGCCGCCTTTTATGGACATGCCCAAGAATGCAGCCGTCAAGAATAAGACTGTCGGACTGTCTGTGTTGGACTGTCGGCTACAAAGAGAGAACATTTACACTTGTGGCTGATGAACAATACAAAGAGCCGGAACTTGCTCCTGTTATTAAAAAAAAATAGACCGCATGACTTCCTTTAGGTTAAAAGACAGCCTCATTCTATGCCAAATGGCAAGTCTTCAGATAAAAAAAAAAGAGAGAGAAGAACCACATCAACGGCTCTTCCTTCTCTTCTATGAGAAATTCTCTTCGGCTCTTGAGAAAAATGAAGAGCGCTTCTTAACTGCACATACATGCATGCATGCATGCATGCATGCATACATACATACATACATACATACATACATACATACATACATACATACATACATACATACATACATACATACATACATACATACATACATACATACATACATACATACATACATACATACATACATACATACATACATACATACATACACCCACACTTCAATGCCTTAATATATCACGAAACCCCTTAATAGCGGCGCTCAAATTTCATATCAAGGAGTATCGAATGGCCTTTAGAATATTTAGTTGTCGGACCTAACAAGCGCATTACGATCTTATGAGCATGCGACAATTATTCCGTTGTCCATTTGCCGTGCTCACACGTGACACCGCAATGACTGCGGGTCACGTCAGTGAACGAAAAAAACACGAAACATGAGCTCATTACCTGTGACATGCGACCTGGATCGGTATAGTTCGCAGGCGTCAGTTGATGGGACGCACGCTAGGTATTATGGCTCTTTTTGACTGGAGAGCCGGAGAACGACAACATCATTTTAGAGAGCAAATTTAGCAGGCAATTTGACTGCGGGAGAGCTGCGAGCTTTGATTGTCCCCGGAAAGCGGCCAATTTCCGCCTCGAAAAAAATGAAAAAAAAAAAAAAAACATGCGTCGTGCTTCCGAGATATATTCCTATCCATATTACTGTGTTGTGTATTTTCATTTACCGTCTAGTTTGCATTCTGCCCTTTTGTTTAGCGAAATTCTCATAAAACGAATATCTACGCGATTCATCGCATCAATTTTAAAAACTCACTTTTACCTCATCAATTTGGCTATCAGTCAAGGTATTTCCCAACGACCTCTCTTGTCTGACAAAATTAGGGATGATATTGATAGTAGTAACATCGGTGGTAGAGTATTTATACATTTACCAACGCGGTTTAGAGAATTAACCATTACATCCTTCTGCACAAACTAACATGTTTAGGAGTTCGTGGCCCACCTTTACGACATCTTCAGAGCTAAATCTGACCGATGCGAAACTGTTCAATACGTAATAAATGTGTTCTGCGCAGTACATAACCATGTGGCTTTCTCAAATATCTATTTGGCCCCCTACGTTTGCTCATATGTGTTGGCCTCATACTGCTGCAATTCATATAGCTGCATGACCGCGATCGGCGGCCAGGATTTACCAATTAAGTACCTACGTAGCAGCGCGCGCACGCCGGCGCGTGTGACACCCGTGGGGGAAATACCGGAGTGCAGTGCACAAGAACCCAGCTATTCTTCGAGGAAAGCGAGTATGGAACATCCTATCGCCGCAGCTGCTTATTCTGCGCGTTAAACTTTAACGCACTCTTGCCCAGTGCACTGCACGTCGTCATCTCCGTTAACTTCCATCAGTACGATAGAGCTTTCGCATGTCAGACTTGGTTTAACTACGTTACAACACTACCACGTTTTCTCTTTAGGAATGAAGCAACTAGCTTCTATCTTCCTGCTACTGCTATTTCTTTGCCCCGCCGCGGTGGTACAGGGGTTAGGCCGCTCGACGTCCATGGTCAATATTGAGGGATCGAATCCGTGCAGCGACGTCTGCTTTTCGAAGAATGCGGAAAGCAAGGCGCCCGTGTGCTGTGTGATGTCAGTGCACGTTCAATAAGTTTAGGGAATCCATATTTCTGGAGTCCTCGATTACGGCCTCTCTCATAGCCTGCGTCGCTTTAAGATATTAAACCCCATAAATAAAACCCCGTTTTCCACGGTCGGATAAGGCTGCTATGAAATGTAGGCGCCGCTTTGCTTTTTCCGTTGATACCTGAAAAAAAAAAAAGGTAAAGTAATGTGCATTTCATCGCAGGAACGCCCGCTTGAAATATAGTTTACTTATGCTCAACTGAAAGCAACCCTGGCTTATATCGACGTAGTTCTAAGGATGTACTGCAGGGCTTGTGCGCTCACTTAGGTTGTTCTTATGCTTATTCTCAGCTGCTTCGGGCACCAAATTGCATAGACAGCATTGCACAAAACCTATATTTGCCTTGGAAAATATTGGAAATTGTGCATGAGCGTGATTTATAACTGCATTTCTTGCAGACCACGAAACTATAAAGACGCTTCCGTAGCTTTTAGTACCTGGAGGAAAGCGATAGCCACATTTCAGCCAGTACGGCGGCGACCTTCGATATACATTACCGGCTAGAAGGACGAGGCTAGAGTTGAGCGTCACAGGCCACGATGCGGTTTCCCTAGCGGCCCCGAAAGTCTCCACGATGCCGTAGAAGAACACTCCACTCACGCACATGGCGGAGAAACTGAGAAGCAGGAGGAAGCCGCAACACACCACGGTTAACCAGCTTTCTGCGGAGTCCGGGCCGGACGCTGGGCACGTCTTTAGCGACGACCGCCATTTTGTCGCCATTGTTCTGATGCCGTCTTCACACTGTCCAAGGTCAGTCTCAGGCAGGAACAAAACAGTGTACAGCAAAAAAGTATATCCTGTGCGTGCTGCTCGCGAGGTCTTTGAGAGCACAAAAACGCAGTTGCACTTGCGAAGCAAGCTGTGGCGGGGCTGCCGTGCTTTACAAAAGGTCGCACATAGTCTACCGCTGTATCTGCGCCGGCAATCCCGGCGCAGCTGTTTCTGAGTTGAGGGAAAGCAACAAAACGAGGCTGTCGCGCGCACTTGTGACTGTTATCGCGATGAGATTAAGCGTCTCTTCTATATAGGGTTGTATATTCGCCCTAGAGGAGGCAGGGCGAACCACAGAACTGAACAGCCGGTAAATACAGCTATCTTGACACCTACCTCAGGCAGTACAAAGCGAGTGCTTTTTTTATTGAGGGTTAGGAGCCGCTACTAAAGTAAAAAAAAAAAAAAAAAAAGCACTCGAGAGGCTGGGGCAAAGTGCAGTCATTGACACTTCTCTCAAAGCCATCGACAATCGTTGACAGTCTCTCAAAACGTTGACATTTATAGTAACACGGTTCTCTTATCAGGCGGTTTTGTGATGACGTAGCACTGATGCCATCGAGCTACAAATAACCTTCGGATGATCTTAACTGAACTAGTTTCCTGACACGTTAAACAAAGGTAAACTCACATGACTCTGCAAGCCGCAACGATACCTGGCGCTGCATTCTATAATCGCAAAATGGCGTTGAAATGGGGGACATTCAAAAATAATTTTTATTTACAAAAGTAACATCCTGTAACGTATGCGTTAGAATTAGTTTCGAATTAGCAGTTAAGGGTTCGAATCAGTTTCATCTTTAGGGGATTTTACCTACGTGCGACAAAAAGTAGTTAGTGAGTATAAGGCCATTTCTAAGTACCTCATCGTATAGTGGCCGGAATTATCACGATCTCTGAGGCAAGCCAGTGACTGGCTTCTTTGGCTGATAAGACCGGCGTATCTCATGAAAAGAATTCTCACGCGTGAACGTCCGTGTTGCATGTCAGAAAAAATTATCCGGCGTTGCCGACAGGGTCGTTGTCGAACATGTTAGACCCCCCCCCCCCTCCTCCCCCCCCCCCCCCCCCCCATCACGGCCACTAAAAGTAACAAGAGTTCCAAATACCTCTATCCTTACAGACGCGTTTGAATGTTATGGCATAGCAGGCCCTGTATCTCTCCTTCTGAAATACAAGATCGTAAACAAATAAATAATATTAATGTAAGTACCTCTCTAGATAAAACTATTAACCAAGGTGTTCCTCAGGGATCTATTTTAGGACCTTTACTGTTCATATTATATATTAACGACCTTCCTACTTCTATTAGTCCAACTCATTGTGTTTTATACGGGGACGATACTACCGTGTCATTATCTAACAGGTTCATTGATGATCTTACTGTTGATTTGAATACCGTTTTGAGTAGCATAACAAAATGGTGTCTTAATAACCACCTGGTTATTAACCCCACTAAATCAAAGTTTTTAATCTTCAAAAGTAGCCAGAAAATCCTTCCTTGCACTCCTACGTTAACACTCTGTTCTTACACTATCCCAGCTTCCGATAACACTAGCTTTCTGGGCGTTATTCTTGATTCTGCACTTAAATTATCAGCCCACATCACTCATCTGAAAAAAAAACATCTATGTTTGGCATCCGAGCTCTCCTTAAAGCACGCCCATATTTTCCTTGTTACATTCTCTTATCTCTGTATTATGCTTTCATTCACAGTCGCCTCACTTATGGGATTGTCGTTTGAGGAAATACTTACAACTGCCATTTATCATCTGCACAGCATATACAAAATCAGGCCTTCCGCATTATTACCTGCAGCACTTTTTCCACCAGCGCTCGTCCCTTATTATATGAACATCATATCTTATCAGTCCACCAGCTCTTTCAGTATCACCTTGTAATCGCATTCTTTAAGCTATTGAATGGCAGTTTGCATCTCCAGTTTGTTAATCCGTTACTACTTTCGAACTACAACTCTACAAGATTTGCAGCGAATAACAATTTACCACCTCCCAAATTTCGTACTAATTATGGAAAAATGACGACATCTTTTGCAGCCAATTCATTTTGGAACTCATTGCCTTTAACACTGAAAACTTATATGTTGTTGCCCACATTTAAGAATAACTTGAAGGAATATTTGTTGAATTGCTGATGTTTTATATTTTTTATGTCTGATACCTGTGTTAGTGCCTTTGTTTTTGTGTAAAAATACCGATTTGCCATGTTCTGTATATTGTAACCTTTCGCTAACTTTACTGTTATTATTTATTTTGTTGTGATTTATCGAGGGTCCCTGTGCAGTCTTATGACTATGGGACCCTCGTCTGTATTTTTATGCATTTTGTAAATATGTTCAATCTAAGACTTTCACTTTCACTTAAAAAAAAAGTTTGAATCTTGGAGGTGTTAGTTGGCATGGCCGGGCACTAAGTGGTCGGAGGTACACTGGCGCAATGGCTCACATTCTTATTTCGCTCACGCATGTTATCCTACGTGGGATTGGTTGATTGATTGTGTCACGTCACGAAACCAAACAGCGTGGTCGAGTTAGAAGGAGTTGCTAAATCCGCCAGTACCTTCCATCATCATCATCATCATCATCATCATCATCATCATCATCATCATCAGCCTGACTATTCCCACGGCAGAGTGAGGGTTTCTCCCATATTTCTCCAATCAACCCGGTTCTGTGCCAGCTGCATCCACTTCAAACCTGCGATTTTCTTAACCTCATCCGCCCACCCCTAAGCGACCATCGGCTGTCCTGTCTTCGCACTACATGTCCTGCGCATGCTCATTTCTTCTTAATTTCCACTTTGAAGTAATTTCCACTTAATTTTCAGTTTGAAATTGAAAGCGAGCGCTCCGGTACGATTGATTCTTCATTGGAAGCCTTGCACCCTCTAAAAATCGTGAGTATGCCATTGGCGGGTGGAATGCCCGTGCACTGATTGCTGGGACGTGCAAGGACGTGGTCGCCTGCTCATTTAGATGGCTGCAATAAAGTTACGCGCACGTGTACATACCGTATGAATGTAATTAATCATTTATGCTTTTCCTTTCCCACGGGGTGTCAGGAATTGCTTATTACAATTATATTCAGCTTTAAACCGGTAGCTGTCGGTGGTATACACCAATATTTTGAAACCCATTTCGGATATACCTGGCTCAGTCTTACCTCAGGTGAACCATTGTTTCCTTCTCGTAATCGACTTTTAAATTAATTTGTATTCATAATTTGCACAGTGCGTTACTCCCACCCCTACACGAACTCGATTTCCTTGGCATGACTCATAGTCCATGTAGCCGTTTGTGACACACACAAGTGTGGGCAATTAAATAGACAAAAACATAACATTACGAAACTGGAACTTTCGAGGGCGCAATGGTCGAAAGCCATTAACGACAGTCGTATCTGCGGCGAGGAACCCGTCGACCGTTGACTCCGGTCGCGAGAAATTTGTCAATATATCGACCGCCACGCGTTGGCCAGCACCCTTTGTTCTGCGGAACAAATGGCCTGTTCTTGCTGAGAAGGAGAAACATGTCCTGAAAATACGTCGAAATAGCGGCAAAGCAGCAGGTAGAGCTAAAGTATTGGCGAATATAACAAGCCTGAAATAGAACGCGAGGTGCGCTCTTGTGCGCCGCTGCATCTGTCAAACTGACACCAAAATATTCTTGTAGACGGTGACGCAATAAAGGAGCTGATTGTCCTAAATAGTGTGTGCGAATCCCACTTAGTATTTATGTTTTGAGAAATCATAAAACCGTGCTAGAAATCAAAATTTAGAGGATCCTGCATGCGTCACCGCTTCGCACCCCCATTCCTTACCTAAAGTTCATGCGACATTAGGCTGGAGACTGCTTCTGTGCGGTACGACATTCTGAAAAAGAAAAAAAAACGCCAGTACGTCGCACTAAAATTCTTCCGTGCTGCCATGCAGTTTAGAATTGAGCAAGAGCTGCCGAGCAGCCTTCCATTTCTTGTCGTTCTACTGAGAACACACACACACACACACACACACACACACACACACACACACACACACACACACACACACACACACACACACACACACACACACACACACACACACACACACACACACACACACACACACACGCACGCACGCACGCACGCACACACACACACACACACACACACACACACACACACACACACACACACACACACACACACACACAAAAAAAAAAAAAAAAAAAAAGCTTGCGGTTTTCTATGTGCGGAAAGCCAACAGAACCGCAATAACTCCGAGGCATCTGTCGTAAATATTTTATTGATGAAGGCCGACATCGCTTCCTGCTCTCCAGACGAAAAAAAGTCCGAAAAGAACAAAACTGTCTCTGGCCAAACGAAAAACAATACAAAACAGCAGAGACCACCTCATTCATTAGGCGTGTCACCAAAACACCAAGAGGCTGAAAAACAAAAAATAAATTTCACCACTGGCGAAAGCACATGTTACTGCCCAAGAAACTTTTGAGTTTGTTGCGTTACGTCAGTAAAACATTGGCGGGTGTTCTAGGAAAAGAAGGCGCACAAACGATACGCAAACCAGCGCATACCTTCCTCCGCACAAGCTTATTGCACGCTTGAGCTGCAGAACCCAACTCCAGCCGCAGGAAATGTTTTTCGATGGATACAAAAAAAAAAAAAAAAAAAAAACAAGGCGCACTTGTACTGTTTGATGGTCGCCGCAGAGCTGGTCTAATAAATTGTCACAGATGCCACTAAGGTGTCTCTAATAGCCTGAGTCTCTTAGGACGTTAAACCTTATGAATTTAACGAAAGCGTTATTTTCAAGTGTTTCGTTGGTCTATATTGTAGCTAGTCGTGACTACAGCAAAGCCCTAATACAACAATGAAAGGCTTACAAAAGAAACATGTGATTGGGGTTATTTAGCGCCCACAAATGAACAACGCTTCCCTCGTCAGCGTTGAACGTAAAGCCGTAAAAGAAACATGAAGATGATAAAACCCGTGAAATGCTTCTAGAATGACCTGCAGTAACGTCGAAGCAGTTACGCATGGCTGAAATCATTGCTGATAAGACTGGGGGCATTTTGGTCGCCAGAGAAAGCGATAAAAATGCGCAAAGAGAGCCGTGAGCAAAGAGAACAGAACCTTCTTCTGTAAAAACTTGGTATTTCTGCGCGCTACAAGGAAAGTGACAAAATAGCGTATGGACGCTGCTGGCAGCAACAAAAAACGATTACAATGCAGCTTTTCGATGGCGGCGAAAAGCAAGGCGCCCGTGTGCTGTGCGATGTCAGTGCACGTTAAAGAACCCCAGGTGGTCGAAATTTCCGGAGTCCTCCACTACGGCGTTATTCATAGCCTGAGTTGCTTTGGGACGTTAAACCCCACAAACCAACCCACCAACCAACTTAGCGGCATCACTCAACCCGTAAAAAGCGTCGCCTAAATACCTCAAAATTAAATATACGATTTCGTTTGGTTTATGGGGCTTAACATCCCTCAGTATCTCAGGCTATTAGAGACGGTGCAGTGGAGGGCGCCGGAACGTTTATCGACGCGGACGGAGTCCTTTAACGTGCTCTGACATCGTACGGCACGCGGGAGGCGTTTTTTGCGTGCAAACGAAACGAAGTGGTGTCCGTGTGCTGTGCGATGTCAGCGCACGGTAAAGATCCCCAGGTGGTCGAAATTACTCTGTAGCCCTCCACTACGACTCCCTTTCTCTCTTTCAACTTTCACTCCCACCTTCATCCCTTCCCTTACGGCTCGGTTCAGGTGTCCACAGAGCAAGTGTGACAGATACTGCGCCTTTCCCTTCCTGTGAACCAATAACAACAACATAACAACAAAATGACCGCTGCGGCGGGGATTTGATCCCTCATTCGTAAAGTTAGATGTTGAGAAGCATAACAATAAAAAATTAAACATCAAATGGCATTTAGCGCAAGCGGGCTTAAGGTGCACAAGAGGCACGATTTCTGGGAGCACACTCCGCCGCTTGGACGCTGTCAAGCCGTCGTTCATGACTTCGTAGTTCAATCATAAAGAACGAAATTGGTGCATTTTCTCTCTCTCTATGATCCAGTTTTCCGTTGCTGCGAAATACCCTTTCCCTCTTTCCACTTTCACTCCCACCTTCATCCTTTCCCTTGCGGCGCGGTTCAGGTGTCCACATAGCAAGTGTGACAGATACTGCGCCTTTCCCTTCCTGTGAACCAATTATTATTATTATTATTATTATTATTATTATTATTATTATTAGTATTATTATTATTATTATTATTATTATTATTATTATTATTATTATTATTATTATTATTATTATTATTATCAACCAAAGTGTCTGCGCAGCAGAGATTCACACAGACCGCGGCAGCGAATTTGCGTCCATACCTAAATATGATTTCCTCGATTTTATTGTATGTGTCGTCGGTGCCTATGTAGTGTACAGAAAGGCCCCCTCTTGCTCACTAACCGTGGGCGGAGTAGCCGTCAGGCTTCCTCGACGGGTTGCAGGTAGGTAGTGACGTCAGGGTTGTCTTCGTCAATGATATGCAGCAGCAATGCGCCGAGAGTCGTCGCAGTCTCCACTCGGTAAAGATAGAAACATGGAGTTAACCTCGGGTTCTAGGGCACTGTATCGGGGTTCCTGGACGGCGGTGATTTAAGCAAATGACATATATTCGAGGATGGTATGTTATGCCTTGAGTTCGGCATCGCCATATATTAAAATTATGACCGATATAGGTTTGTTGAGATGCCCTGTAAATTGTTATTCTAGGGATGTATAGTGGCTTGTATGACTGTCACGGCTCCAAAAAGAGTGCGAGACACCTTTGCGAACTTGACGCTCAGCGTTAGCCGATTATGTTCAGCGTGGCGAATGAGAACAGAGCCACGAAGCCAGTTATGGAAGAAATAACAAACATATTCTCAGTAATATACACAGGATTATACGACGCAAGCATTTACATGCGCTTAAGACAACACAGTGAAGTTAGCGTACATGAAAAAAAAAAAAAAAACTCTCAGTTACAAACACATCAGTCAAATTCTCACTATCGAGCTACATGCAAATTGAGCACTGCCATTTAAAACAAGATGAGGCGAATGTATAGAAAGTTCAGAGGTAATTAGGAAGGCGCAAATTGTCCGGCGAGCGCGGCAGCAGTCCACTCACAAAAGCGACGCAGAAGGGGAGCTCTCGAAGGCGATGGTCTTCGGGGTGCGATGCGGCGTCGGTTTGGGGAGGCCGGAGTGCTTGGAGGCGAGAGGCGCACTGCCGTTGGGTCTGAGTCTGGTTCTTGTCTAGTCGTCGGTTGACAATGTACAAGACACGCCCACTCAGTACTTTCCTCCCCAAGGCAGGGTCCATAATAACAAACACGCACAAGTGCACACACAGGAAGGGGCACGTAGGCCCCGCAACTTCCACACTGCATGGCCGCCATGTTGGGGATGAAAAAAAAAGCAAGTCACAACCAAAAGAGGAGGCACGTACGACAACAACTTCGTTCCTGCTAGGGGTCACTTTGCAGGAGAGAAAAATTTACCCATACACAAAACCAGCAGGAAGGATGCCCCGGTTCTCGAACTGCGGAGGGTTTGTGTAACTGCATGGAAACTGCCTCGCGACGAGAACGCGCACGAACGCGCGCTCTTGCCATGACCTACAAGACACACAGGATACACTGACATATCTCAATCACCTCTTCTAGAATACTACATATGTTTGCTGGTCATATTATGAAGTTATAATAACTGCCACTTTTGTGACTATGACTGTAGAGTAGATCGCTTGAGCGACCTCGGCCGTAAGTATTGCGTCTGTCCGTAAAGCGGACTTCAGCTGTACCGTGACGTGAAAAGATTTATTCAGTGAAGAACATTTAAACTTAATTCGGGGGCAGTACCATGTGGCAGGAAATGTTTTCAGTGTGGCGGGTGAAGTGGTTGGCGGCAACGATGATCATCTTGTTGCCCGTTGATGAAGTTAGAAAGGAAGATAGATCTTTCATTGCAAATGAAAGATCTCTCGTCCTTGCTTAAAATCTTCTATCTTGATAAGATAGAAGGCATCAAGCATAGCATCTATGCAGACGATATAACAATCTGGACCGATGGAGGCACCAATCCCAATATATCGCATAGGCTGCAGGAAGCGGCATATATAGTTGAAAACTACGCCCTAGATAGAGGACTCAATCAAGAGGAATCAATAAGCGCAAGGTGGCCGATATAAGGAAGTATAACATGGAGAAAATTTAGCATGGTGTAAAGAACGGGGGAAGCCTTAAAGCGGTAAAGAAGAAATTGGGCATAGGCAAAAACCAGATGTATGCGATAAGGGACAAGGCGGGCAACGTCACCACTAATATGGACAAGATAGTCAAAGTAGCCGAGGAGTTCTATACAGATCTCTACAGTAGCCAAAGTAGTCAGGACCGTAATGAGATTGGCGGTAGGGAAAAACAGTCAGACGTTCCACCAGTGACGAAGGACGAGGTCAAGAAAGCACTAGAAACTATGAAAAGGGGGAAGTCAGCTGGAGAGGATCAGATAACTACAGATTTGCTGAAGGACGGAGGGGATATCGTGCTAGAAAAACTGGCCACCCTGTATACGCAGTGCCTGGTGTCATCGACGGTACCGGAAGCATGGAAGAATGCAAACATTATCCTCATTCACAAGAAAGGGGACTCTAAGGACCTTAAAAATTACAGACCAATCAGCTTACTGTCTGTTAAGTATAAGTATAGTGCCTAGAATATATTCTAGGCACTGTAGTATAAGGTATTTACTAAGGTAATCGCTAATAGAATCAGGACAACCTTAGACTGCAATCAAGCAAAGGATCAAGCAGTGTTTCGGAAACGGTACTTTACTATCGATCATATCCATACCATCAATCAGGTGGTAGAAAAATGCTTGGAATATAACCAGCCCTTATACATAGCATTCATTGATTACGAAAAAGCATTTGACTCAGTTGAAACCCCGGCGGTGATGCAGGCATTGCGAAATCAGGGGGTAGACGAGCCGTACGTGAAAGTGCTGGAAGATATATATAGTGGCTGCACAGCAACCATAGTTCTACATAAAGAAAGCAATAAAATTCCCATAAAGAAAGGTGTTAGGCAAGGAGACACAATCTCCCCAGTGCTATACACAGCTTGTTTAGAGGAAGTATTCAGAGACTTGGAATGGGAGCAGTTAGGGATAAGGGTAGATGGAGAATACCTCAGTAATCTGCGATTTGCTGATGATATTGCCTCGCTAAGCAACTCGGGGGATGAACTGCAAATAATCATTGATGACCTAGACAGAGAAAGTAGAAAGGTAGGCTTGAAAATCAATATGCAGAAGACTAAGGTAATGTTCAACAGCCTCGGGAAGGAACAGCAGTTTACATTAGGTACCGAAATTCTGGAAATAGTAGGCGAATATGTCTACTTAGGACAGGTAGTAACCGCAGATCCGGACCATGAAAAGGAAATATCAAGAAGAATAAGATTGGGATGGAGCGCATTTGGCAAGCACTCGCAGATTATGACTAGCAGCTTACCGGTATCGCTCAAGAGGAAAGTATACAACAGTTGCATCTTGCCTGTACTCACCTATGGGGCTGAAACGTGGAGGCTAACCAAGAGAGTTCTACTTAAGTTGAGGACAACCCAGAGGGCCATGGAACGAAAAAAGGTAGGGGTAACATTAAGAGATAGAAAGCGTGCAGAGTGGGTAAGAGAAATAACTCAAGTTAACGACATTCTAGTAGAAATTAAGAAGAAGAAATGGACATGGCCAGGACATGTAGTGCGAAGAGAGGATAACCGATGGTCGCTGAGGGTAACAAACGGGATTCCAAGGGAAGGAAAGCGTAGCAGGGGGAGGCAGAAAGTTAGGTGGGCGGATGAGATTAAGAAGTTCGCAGGGGTATAGTGGATGCAGCTAGCACAGAACCGGGTTAAGTGGAGAAATATGGGAGAGGCCTTCGCCCTGCAGTGGGTATAATCAGGGTGATGATGATGATGAGATAGAGGACTATCTTGCTCTCCTCACAAATCTGAACTTTTCTCAATGGGCGGCAAATCACATCTAACCAGAGAATCCTACCTACCGCACTTACAGAAACCAGTGGAGGTATACGTGGGAGGAAGCAAGGTACCGAGAGTCAGCACCCTTAGGATCCTGGGGTATTTCCTACAGCGGAATAGGCAAAACACCACCATCCTGAAAAAGCTGCAGACGTATGTCGGCCAGCTAACGGGGATATTCAGGCGAGTCTCTCTCAGGAACAAAGGCCTCAGAGAACATTGCCTAATAAAACTGCTTCGTGCTTTTGTATTCAGTAGGATAGCTTATGCTACCCCCTTTCTCAATCTCACTCCTGGTGAAGTAGAGAAGTTAGAGAAAATGATCAGAACGTCATTCAAAATGGCTTTAGGCACCCATCCCCCCCCCCCCCCCCCCATCTCGTTGACAGAGAAGCTTCTAGCTATGGGAATGCATAATACCTGGGAAGAAATTGCTAAAGCGGTCAGGGAGTCCCAGATAGGGCGGCTCAGCTCCACTATAGTGGGCCGAAAAATACTGCAAGAACTACAGCTTCAGTCAGGTGAGCCATCCTATGCCGCTGAACTCCTGGAGCTTGAGACGCGGAAACTATTCAAAATTGCAGCGATCCCTAAGAATATGCACCTGATTCATGACAAGGAACGAAGACAGCATATATAGAGCAAAATGTATTCAAAGCAAACTAATAAACGACCCTCCTGAGGAATCAGCCTATTGCGATGCTGCCTGGAGGCAAGAAGGGGCCGTGGTCAAAGCAGTGGTAGATTGGAACCACTCCCAGAAAGTAATTGGATCTATTAATACGCGTAACGCTTTAATAGCTGAAGATGCTGCGATAGCGCTAGCATGTACAGGCATTATAGCCAGAACTATCCTTTCAGATAATAAGGCGGTTGTTAGGTACTTCGGAAAAGGCCTAATTTCCAAGCAGGCGGCCAGTCTACTGAGAAAGCACCCGCTAAACCGGGTGGTTTCAGTCATCTGGGTTCCAGATTACGAGGGTCTACCAGGCAATGCGGCTGCCCATCGCCTCGCTCGAGATGTATACACCCGAGCGGCCATAGAGACCCCGCTACCCGAAAACAAAGACCCCCTCATCACCTACAAGGAGCTCTCTGAGACTCCCAGACTAAACAGAAGGATCTATCCACCACCAGATACCCTCATGCCCTAATACCCTTAGAATACAGGGTCTGGCGAAAGATTCAGGCCAATCGTTTCTTTCCTCATGTTACTCTGCATAATGAGTTGGCAGGGGACCCAGAGGCTTGCAATATCTGCAACGTACCTCTGAGTCAAAATCACTTAATCTGGCAATGCCCCGATTCTCCGGGAGCTTAAGAAACTGATCCCCTTGATCGAATTACCTGGGAGTCCTACATCCGCAGCCCAAATGTGGATGAAGAAAAGATCGTCCTACGCCTGGCGGAGGAGGCTTACTCCAAGACTTTCTCTGCGGCTACGGCGCAGGAAAGCCGGCAAGGAAACCCTCTCCCTGGCTGAGCCCCTGCCCCGAGGTCCATGTCGGTGTAAATAAAGTCTTCTCACTCACTCACAAGTTAGGAAGGGGCAGAGTGAGTTACCCCACTTCTTGGAAGGGCTTAGTCGCGGGTAGCTGCGGTTCAGTAGTCCAGCAGGTTTAATCGTTGGACACTCACAGTATGCTTTCACGTAATGTGCAACGACGGCGGCTAACCACGGCCAATACACCTTGCTTTCAGCCCAACGCGCGTAAAAACACGAGTCTCCTGTTGTAGGCTCATCATGCGAAATCTGCAGAATGCCCTCTGTTGGGTTTGGGGCAGAATACGAAGATGTGTGATCCTGTTTGACGCGGAAAGTTTCCTCACAAAGACGTCGTTATGTGAGGAGAATGACGAGGGACGACAACTGAAGCTTAGACGCTCAGAAGGTGAAGGTGCTTGCCGTCCAGGTAATCGACGAGACGTTGCAGCTCAACATCCTAGCGCGGGTCTCGTTTTCGTTTACGGAACAAAATATGGCAAATATCCACGCAGGGAGATCAGCCAAGAACTGGGCAGTAGAGAGTGTTGCAGATTTATAAATACATGTTAAAAAGAAAATGACTGGAGGTGCAGAAGAAAAGAAACGAAAAGGTGAAGGAAATAAAATAAAAAAGGAAAAGTCATAACGCACATATAACATAGACACTGGTATTTCTAGAACAAGCAATATTAGAAAAATCTAACAAGGCGGACGATTTGATCCCAGTAAAAAAATTTTGAATTCCATAAAAAGCACTCCCGTGACTATGGCCAAGGATCGTGGCGCCAAATGACAATAATATCAGGGTCCCTAAACTGCGGCCAAACTGTTGCAATGACTTTTCCAACAACCATATTCTCAATGGGGCGAAGTAGCGTCAAAACAGTAAAGAATTATCTAATGATTCCTGTTCACCGCAAGATGCGCAGGCGGGAGAAGGTACCAAACCAGACCCGTGAAGATAGAAATTGAGGGGTGAGATGCGACAGCGAAGACTCGTTAGAGAGATCTGCCGTGATTGGCGTAAATTCTACTCCAAGAATGCAGGCAACCATCATATCTTAAAAGATGTCCAGTTTTCATTTTAAATAAAATACGTCATCGAAGCATCGTTCCTGTGATGTACGCTATGCCATTGAGGGAGTTTTCGCCAAGTTATCAGCAAAATCATTTATTGTCCCCTAGCTGTGAACTGGTACATATGCCATGTGTGCCCGTTTCAAATGTCCAGGAAGCTCTTAGAGGAAGGCTATTACGATTGTAGAATATGCTGATGAAGAGAGGGTAGTCGGTAATGCCAGCCACTGCAGAAAAAGAGGAGCTATTTTTCGTAGAGCGTCATTTTGCGAACCAGCTGGCGGTTACCGGTCCGTATTAGGCGGCGTCGTCGTCTTCGCTTGGGTGGTCATTGGCAGCGTCTTGAGATAAGCATTGTGCTTCAGAATGCCTACGGTTAAGCTTTTGAACACAGTGATGTTTCAGGCTACATCGAGCACGGCGGCCGTAGGGATCTTGCAGGTTGCCAAAGCAGCAAAGCGCGTGTTGACTGCTTATTACTTTGAATCGCTTGCGCTTCGACTGCACAGAAATGGACGGCACTGCGCAGTGGCCCTCGTGATAGCGAGGCACTTTCAGTCGCCAGGTAAGTGGCTTCTGCGTTTTAGATAGGCTTGCCAGCATAGGCATTTAATGCGTCAACCCACTGTGCTTCGGCTACAAAATAAAAAGCTCCTCAACATCAAATGAAAAGGCAAAATTGGCAAAATACCTACAAATGTACCTAAGCCTAGGTACTAGGCGTAGAAGACCCGTTTCGCCTGAGCTACTCAAAGGATGTGATTGAATTTTTTGCAAAAACAATACTACACCATGTCAAACCGCTTGTCGCTGTGTGCCGTGTCCGTGACCCCCGAGCCGGTGCTGTGCCTAACAGAAGAACATGAAGGAGAAGAAGAAGAATAAGAAGAAGGAGAATGCTCGGTGATCCGCAGCTAATGCTTTCGCTCCATATTCGGTTCAGCAGCGTTGAACCCGTCTAATGTTTTTTTTTTGGTGGAGCAAGATGGTGCCTCAGGAGCCAATTTCTCAACCGCAACGTTTTTCTGAACGAGAACGCTGCCTAGACCGTGGCTGCTTGCGTGCGTATGATTTTCTTCATTGGCGTTTTTTGCCGGTATGCCTGACAATAGATTGTAAGCGACCCTGGAGGTTCTTGAAAGCTTCAGCTTGCGACGTTGCTGACTTGAATGACAAGACTCCCTTTGTTGACTCGGTGAAAGGTTCGGCGAGGCAAATAAATTGCTCACAAATCGTGTGTAGTCCCCACAGTCAGATGAACCTCAAAAAATCAGAAGGGTGTAACACTGCTGAACCGAACGCGAAGAGAAAGTATTAGGTACTGGTGACGCACTCGTTGCACAGGCTAGAGCGGCAACCAGTGAAGTTTAAATGAAAACTGTAATTTTTCCTCGAGTCTTTTATTTTCCTGGCTAATAAACGTTTTCTACTACTACCGAGCGTTCTTATTCTTCTTTCTCTTTCTCTTTTCCTGTTTCTTTCTCTTCTTCTTCTTTTCGTAGCTACGCCTCTTCACGAGGTAGCTGCGGCCGCCCGATGGTCTCGCTTTGGATGACGTAGTGTTGCTTTCGCAACAAACGGTTTTCGTGTAGTTTGCATGGTTACATAATATGGGGAATATCGTCCATGTCATTCGGTTCGGGGCGCGCACCATTTTTGCTAATGATGGGGCTGAGAATGAGCAGTCATTGATAGGCAAAGCGGTATTTTTCATACAGTAAGTACAGTAAGTAAGGACTTGACTGTGTCCCGTACTGACTAAGCCAATAGCCGGCGTGGCGCAGTGGTTACGGCGCTCGACTACTGTTCCCAAGGATGCGGGATCGAATGCCGGCCTCGGCGGCCGCTTTTCAATGGAGGCGAAAAGCAAAGGCGCCCGTGTGCTGTGCGATGTCAGTGTACGTTAAAGAACCCCAGGTGGTTGAAATTTCCGGAGTCCTCCACTACGGCGTCTCTCATAGCCTGAATTGCTTTGGAAAGTTAAACCCAACAAACCAAACCAAACCAAACAAGTGTTTGTCAAATGTCGAGAAAACAATACCGTCGTCTAAATATACTGAGCAGCTTTTTCAATTTGTGCCTGCCAACATTGCGTAATTTCTTGAAATGTTGCTGGTGAATAGTAAAGACGAAATAGATGGTCTTAACTACTAAAGACCTCCCGACATGATAAATGCGGTCTTCTCACCATTTCTTTTCATCCATCTTTATTTGCCAGTAACCGCACTACAGGTTCTTTCGATGAGAAATACTTGGTGCTGCAGAGCCTGTTAGGATGCCTTCGATTCTGAGGAAGAGGTAGACGTCCTTCTTCCTCACCTTCTTGACGCAGCTGTAATGCATGCAGAATCGTAGTGTCGCACTTGGTTCTTCCAAGAGCAACGGGTGACGTCTACAAACTTTTCAAAGCCCAGATGAGATCATCACGTGGCATTTGTTACGTTTCGTCCCAAATATCTTTCCATTTCTAGACGAAACACGCTTCGGCATAGACGCCTGATGCCGGTTATAAAACATGCTTGGTGATGGGCATTGGTGACGATTAAAACCACTCCGTACATGCAGACTGCATGCATGTGCTTGACGGTATACCGACAGGGCTGCTTCTGTAGTCTTGTTCACTGTGGTCTTCGACGGCAGACTTGAAAGAAAGCGGTGAATGTGCCCTAGTTATGTGTGCCGACACTTCGGCTGTTGTGTTTTGCAAGTGGCGACAGTTCTTGCGATGCCGATCCTTTGTTTCAAAACCAAAAGTTTTGTTCGCCTCGCCGATGTCTTCGCTGTTTTCAGCGTCTTCCCTAGATACAGGGATAATTACGCTTGATCAGAATATGACACTTGTTCATCAAATACTCTCAGGGCCACTTGACGCTTTACGGATGTTTTCATTAGGCAAGCGTTAGTCTGGCGAAAATGTAAAGCGTATATAAGGGAGATCGACATTCGTGTTGTGTTCTGTCCATGCTCAAGGCTAATCCACGGGAATACTGCTGAAGGACTAGACGAGGCGGGAAAGGTGCGTCTTTTAATTCTTATTGTGTTGTGTTGGGTTTTATGGCGCATAAGCAATTAAGG
This sequence comes from Amblyomma maculatum, assembly GCF_055883805.1. NCBI lineage: Eukaryota > Metazoa > Arthropoda > Arachnida > Ixodida > Ixodidae > Amblyomma > Amblyomma maculatum. The sequence continues at coordinate 30,325,622 of NC_139346.1, forward strand.
CTATCATGCGTCAAGAGCAAGGTTAAAATGTGCAATGTTCGTATTGTGCATTGCCCTCATGGCTTAATGAGATGACCTCCCGCGGGCTGTCCAATAGGAATTCGTTTTCTTCAACTCAGCGACGAATCATTTACTGCTGATGAAGTAGCCGGCGTCTACATGTGCTGAGCCAGTAACGTTGCGGCCATCGGTAATTACGTCAAGGCTGGAGTCCCGCTGATTCTTGTAATACATGTTTGTATCGTAGTCGGACCTCGGCTTCGTCGGTCGCGGTTGCCGTGAGGGGGCCGCCGTTGTAACATCGAGGCGAGATGTAGGCGCCTCGGAAACTGCATTTGTCGCTGTTAGCATCGTCGTGCTGGTTATGACATCATGATGAGTCATCGCCAATGGATGGTTTTTGTCGGTTTGTAGTGAAGCAACCTTCTCCGCCGGGGACTGGAAAACCGTCAGCGAGTGCCATGTGAGTACCTGCGAATCGACTAATCAGTGCTGAAGCCTCCTGAAGTCAATTGCAAGTCAATAATACAGCAGCAATTATCCCTAAAAGGAAGCTTTTCAGGTAGTGGCGTCAGCTTTCAAGGCTGGGCCAGCTCTAGAGGAAGGAACACCAGCCTTTTTTTATATGTCTCGATTGGGTATGCTGTTTTCTTTGTTCTAGACACTAAACACTATCTACAACACAACACCTGTTGCTACCTACTGTTACGAGAAGAGAAAAGGTTTCTTATGCCTTAGTTGCTTGGAGGCTTCTCTCTGTCGATGCTATTTATGAAGGGCTTCCTTTGAGGAATGTTTTGCTTCAGTCATGAATTTTAACTGAATATAGGGCGTCTGATCTCACACTGCTTTTCGTGAAGGTAGTAGACAATATCACAAGTTTGCTACCCTGTGAGTGGTTTGGGAGCGTAGTAAGAAAGGCCACGGAGGCTCATTCTCCAGTATAAGCCATTAACGGCAATGGAAGCAGTGTAGGCTGCTTTTGGGAGTTCTCCAGACATCTTTTTTCCTGACGTTCGAGCGTCGCTTGTAGGCTGTGTGCGCGGTAGCTGGGCAGCTTAATGAAACATCGGGTTAGCGTAGAAGAGGGCCCTGTGTTTCCTGATGGGGTGAAGAATGGCGTGCTGCGCATGCATAAGAGACTGCTTGAGCTTCAGTTGGAGTAGACGATTATGGCGAGCTCGACGTGTGCTGCACTGTTGACGGATAGCGTCTGTATATCTGTAAATGTGCCAATTGGGACGCTTGGGATGGTGGTAGCAGCCGGTGCAGCTTGTCCCAAACGATCTCTCGGATAAAATCTCGCCGCTCACGTTTGCTTATAGGTGAGCCGTCGAAGTCACTGGCGGATGCGGGCTTCCGAGGTATTCTTGGCTGGTTTTGCTTCTTTGCTTCTCCCCCCGCCCTTAGTTTTTGCGGCTGATATACAAGCCCTTCATAAAGTTGGCTGTGAACACCGCACATCGGCAAGTTCACTTTGTTCTCCTGTGTCATATCCTGATTGGCACGACAGATCAGATGCTTCATCTCTTTGCGATAAGCAGGGACGCACTGGTTTAGGACGTGAATTCTTGAGTGAAAAAGGTCATGAGCTCTTTTTCTTTTATGGCGCTCGTAAAGAACTTCAAAAGGTCCTTTTTTAATGCGTCCCAAACATTAATGATTCCTGCATAATTTTCACATCAGATCTGGGCTCATCCCTCAAAGGTGAAATAAACTTACCTCAGCGTTGGTGAGGCTTTCCACGCGTTGAACATGACTGCGTGGTAAAGCGTCTTTAGCATCTCTTGGGGCTGCACGACAAACAGAGGCGGCTTCAGTTTGGCCTCCCTAGCTGCTTCACCAGATGCCAGAAAGGATTGTTAGAGAAATGCTTCATAGAGCGCACGTGTCCCCACAAAGAACAAGGCGACTCGGCGATATAAAGAAAATGATAAAGCCGCGCTACGTTTATGCCGAGCGTGAAAAAACAAAGAGCGCAAAATCTTCACGGAATAATCTCAATTTTTGTGCGCGCAGCAAGCCGTGATAAGGCCACCTTGCAGCTCTCTTGGCATCAACAAGTCAAGATTACAGTAGTTCGCGGCATTATAGCCAACCCCCAACCCACCACCCCCTCATGTCGCCTTTACGTATATAATTTATCCCAAGTCGACGCACTAGCGTTCTTGTTGCTTGCAGTGTACTGTTAAAAATACAGGACAGACTAGAAGTGGCGACTCAACAAGAGTTCGTGGAAACCACACAACAAGGGCTTCACATCACGATTCGGCCTGACATGGGGGAGGACCCTTTCCTATAAGCTAAGACCGGTGATCAACACAAGGCAAAATGATTCTTGAGGCCATTTTCTGCGGCCATTTGGCGTACCGGATCCATGGCCCGTCAGCCGATGGTACGTACTCGGTGTTCCGGACAAACCGAAGGACATTTTTGTGAACTGAAACCGAGAAGACAGTTCTAATGCGATAGAAATAATAACTCTGTTCTGTGAACAGCTCGATGCCGGCGCTGTGAGAATACATCTTGATCATTAATGTGGCAGGTAGCAGGCGGCAGGAGGGATGGCCAGTGCTTGATTGGCAGGCAGAGGTTCGGACATTACGAGACCACATGTTATGGCCAGGTCGGACTCCTTGTCTTCTCCTTGGGCTTCTACTCTAAGAACGGAAAGTGAGATGAGAATCGAACTTTTCGGGACCATTGTATCGCTCGATGGTGACACATGCCTATCATCAGGCGATCCACGTTTAGGGTAATCAGCAGCACCTGCGCATTCGGAGCGTGCGCGCTGCCGAAGCGCGATAGCTGTGTTGAATATTCCGTATGCCACCTCCGCTACTGCAGCCTTCACAGCACGACATCTGGGCCATCCCACTGACACTGAGGGATGGACGTATACTAACTGGAACCGCCCATTCTTCCTCGCGGAGTACGGCTGTGTGCGTGCGTGTTGTGTTGTGGTCGGCGGGTGGCGTGCGAGAGGGATCTCGTGCGCGTGCTCCCTTCAAGTGGAAGAAAGACACTCAGCGTTTTCGAAGCAGTGCGGTTCATTGAGACGCTCTCCGACCAGTGTCATAGTGAGTGTAGTTTAGACTATTAAAAGTTGTGTTGTTGTTCTAAAGTTCTCCCTAACATCATTGAATAACGAACAAGCTGTAAGTGGTAGCGGTGCCGGTGTACCTTGTGCTAACTGTTCATCAGGTTTTACAAGACAGCTAATAGACGGCGTTCGGCCGATTTTCTATCGAAATTATTAAGAAGCCTTTCAAAAGTTGTCAAGGTAATTTCATGCCATCTGACTTTCTACTTAGAATAAGAATAAGAATAAGAATAATGTTTATTTAACATCTTAAGGATGTTGGGTGCGCCGGCAAAAAGCCAGTAGAAAGGCTTGACGAGGCCGACGCACCCTACAGAGGCATTGCAGTGGTACATAGCATAATATCACTTTTATAAACAAGAACAAACATAAAACAATCGATTTTTTATTATCTATACATTCGTTCAGACTGCTTATTTAATTGATGCGGGAGAGTGTAGCTTAGCATTTGGTAACCATAATTTGTTCGGATATTAGGTACAAGCCATTTGGGTGTCGTTCGTGTAGTGTATATTGACTCTTTGCGTTGCAATCCTGACATCTTTATTACCAGGCAGTTGTTATTGTGAACACCGATTTCATACCGCCGCAAGAGTAAAGTTTCGTATAATTGTGACAAGCGGATAATTCGAAGTTCATTGAAAATTGGTTCCGTGTGTCCAAGTCGGGGAGCATTCATAACATTTCGAACGGCTTTCTTTTGAAGGAGGTATAAGCGGTTAATATTAGTAAACGTCGTGGTACCCCACACCAAAAAGCAGTACTTAATAACAGAAGAAAATAAAGCATTATACAATATTTCCTCAATACGCTTTGGCATAAAATATTTCAATCGACACAAGATACCGACAACTTCTGACAGCTTGTTCAACACCATATCAACATGATCATTCCAACTCAAATTCTCGTTAAAAATAACGCCCAAGCTTTTTACCGCCGAGACCGTTTGGATGCATGACGTACCGATCTTTAAACAGAGTGGTGGCATATTTGTCAACTTGTTTCGAGGCCTGAACAGCACAGCTTTGGTTTTTTCAGTGTTTATGTTTAAAAGATTATTTTGAGACCATTCTAGAAGCGACTGTAGGCATTTTGAGGCTTGTTTCTCAAGATGTACCAATTGGGCAGCTTTGAAAAATAAACTGGTGTCGTCAGCATAGATCACAAAAGTTGGTAGATTACCGATACGGACAACGCCATTGATGTAAAGAAGAAACAGCAACGGTCCCAAGATACTACCTTGCGGAACACCAGAAACCACGTGCTTGACATCTGATAAGTCACTGTTTATTTTTACTTGTTGTGATCGGAAACGTAAATAGGACTGTAATATATAAAGAAACTGTCCGCGGAAAGCGTAGTGTTCGAGTTTTGCCAACATTATTTTGTGATTGATGCGATCGAATGCTTTTGAAAAATCAACGAATATGCCAAGAGTTAGAAGTTTGTGCTCAAAAGACTCTAAAATTAGCTCTTTTTGTGTTAGCAATGCAGTTTCTGTTGAAACATTCTTTTTGAAACCATGCTGACTCGGCGTTATTAGGTTGTATTTGTCACAAAAACGTAATATTTGTGTGAACAAGATCTTTTCAAAACACTTTGAGAAAACAGGTAGAATAGATATGGGACGATAATTTGACAGATTATTCCGGTCTCCACCTTTGTGAATGACTGTGACTCTGGCAAACTGCATTCTCTTAGGGAATACTGCATGTTCAATACAGCAGTAAAAAATATATTCCAACACTGGACTGATTACATCAGCTACATGTTTGACTGGGCAGGTTTTGAGGTCGTCGATATCAGGCGACTTGCTGTTTCGTAAAGCCAGGATACAATTTTGGATTTCGTTAGCACTGGTTGGAGACAAGAATGCACTGGAAACAACCCGCGAGTCAATGCACTTCACGTTACTAGAACTGTTATTCCCGGAAACGGCTTGAGGCACAAAGTAATTATTGAACTCATCGGCTAGTTGTTTCCCAGTCACTCTTTCATTGTTCACCAACAATTCAAGCGATCTAGTAGCAGTTGTAACTCGATTTAAAACTCTATTTATGTTTTGCCACACGAGATCGCTCCTTTTTAAGAAATCTTAGTTGAATAGTTTTGCCATGTATTGTTTTTTCGCCTGACGAAGAAAAGACATAACTTTGTTCCGGTATGCTTTGAATTGTACAAGATCATCCGATGACCTTGTTAGGATAAAGCGATTGCACAGGTCTGTTTTTGTTTTTATCATCTTGAGGCATTCAGCGGTTATCCATGGTTTGCGAGCTGTGCGGGGTTTTTTGGATGTTGCAAGAGGAAAACGTTGTTCGTAAATAGATTTAAATATGGCAATAAAAGTATTCTAATCCTCTTTTGGGTCCTCTTTGTTTCGCACAATATTCCAGTTAACATTTAATAATAGTGCCCTAAAATGATCCATTGTGTCATGATTAATTCGTCGAAAGGTAGTAAATGGGAAAATACGATTTTTAGGACAGGAGACACTCTCATTAAGCATGTATATTGGAAGATGGTCACTTATGTGGCCATTTAGTAATCCAGAAGTCAGACCATCAGCTGAAGAGTTAGTAAAAAACACATCGATTGCTGTCGCTGCTTGTAATCGCGTAATGACATTTATGACGTTATTAAAGACGTTGCACTGCAGTATTGACTCTACCTCTACTTTTTTAGCTGAATGTGAAAGAAAATCTATGTTTATATCGCCCCCCAAGAAAGCGTTAAGATTGTTCTCTGTGATCCATTGGAGGCATTCGTCAAGGAAGCAGCCAAAATTCGAGAAGTTGCTGACTAGCATCTAACTGCTAGTCAGAGGAAACTAGTTAGCGACAGGGTTTCGGACCGACGACACGTATACCTCCGATTGTATGCCGCTGTTGGCAGGCTTAGGTGTTAACCGAGAGGTCGAACAGGTACTGCACTTTTGATTCTGCCCCAAAAATCAAAGCAACTAAAGACGTTCGACACTATTCCAATCTCAGCGCCAATCTCTGAATACGTAAAATTCGCGAGATTAAAAAGCAGTGTTTAATGCGACGCCTGCAAATAACACTTAAGCGTCCTCTCATTTTTTTTTTGTGGTAGATCTTTTGCAGGATGCCTAAAAACCATTCCAGACTACGAATGGTCTCTAACTGAATGCTTCATATTTGGAATTGATCGAGCTTGCTCTTTAAACCATGAAGTGCCGACGGTTATCTGTGCCCAATTCCCTAACCATCATTTCTCCCTTCATTGACTTGTGGTGGCACCATGCGCCCTTATTTAGCGGCTAGTCGTATGCCTTATGCACTGCCCGAAACACTGAGTAAGTGTGCGGCTCCTGATTGGGCTTGTTGTCGTTATCAAGGCTTGCTGATATGTCTGCATAAAATACGCTACTACAGCTGTGGTCTCTCCTTCATAGTTTCGCAAGCTTCTTGCTAATGGTCGAGGAGGCAATTTGGCTTTTCGATGAGGCAATGTGTCGCAAACGCCAGTGGGTACATTTTCGTGTAGAACAACTGTTGCGAATGTATACCAGCTTAATCGCAATTCCAATATTCGTGTTGAAACAACAGCTTTCGACCGGAGAGATGGTTGAAAGTACTCATGTTTCTGACCACCTCATGCTGCACCAAAAACAAAAACAAAGGCGAGAACATGGACGCCGTAATGGGCCTGCGAAGTCATTTCGCGCGTTCGTGCGCATGAATAAGTTATCCGACAACATCAGATTGCCTTCCTATATGCATATCGACCACATGATGCTGGGATTGGTAGCGCTGCGGGGGTGTTATGGAAATGAAGGACATTGCCCAGTGAAAGCATTCGAAATAAAAAATCTTGCACGCTCGGAGCCCGCAGCACCGCTATTCAGAGTCGGGATATAAACAACCTGTTCAGTTGGCAACAGAAATTTGGTGAGTCTGTCTGGCGGCCTTTTTCACAATATTTACGCACCATGAAACGTTCGCCGCTCGTCTTGTCGAAGGCGCGAATTAACCAAATCCCGGAAAATAAAAGTCAGTATCCTAGCCATGACAAGCTCTCCTCTTAACTGCTTAACATACGGTCAAGCATGTTAAACTTTATAAGTGAAAAAAAAAAAAAAGCGGCAATCGCGGAAAAGAGGCAGAATAATAACCACTAGCTAAGACTTGTCTTTTCCTTTTTTTAGAGTGCATTCTATGGTGTAACAACTATAATATACATGAATAAAAAATAATAACTTGATTGCAGTCAAAATGAATAAACTCCGGTTTTGTTCCTGGGCTTTATTAGCTTTCGAACGTTTCAAAAGTTTATTGGTTTTCAGAACGCGATGGGAATGCGTGCGGGAAGATGTCGGTTCAGCGGTGTATTCGTTGTATCGGCCCCATTGGCAAGGTCTGCCCACAACGTGAACGTGGTTTGTTATGTCTCAGACAGGGTTCACGTCCATGTGTTGGTAGCGGTAAGGCCTTTATCGTGCAAAGCTTCTCTTCCGATGCGGTGGTGCTTGTCCGGAGAGACGTCCCGTCGCGGCAAGTGACGGCATGCACTGCTCAAACGGCTTTTGAATGCGTCACTTTGGAATGTCAACTTAGAAGGCGAGTAAGTGAGCTTTTGTTGATTTCAAGGCACGCGTGCCATTTTGAACCGCCTTCCTCCTGTTACCTTTGCTGGTCGTTTTGTTTACTGTGTTGCAGTGACCAGCAGTAGCTGCATGAATTCGCTCGAGGCTGGCGCGTGAACGATCGCTAAATGCACATCACTTACGCGGTTGCAATAAACGAACTTGTTCAAAGAAGTGCTGATGATGAAAGCCGCTGCTGAGATGGCATGGATGTCTCACGCCTCGGCGATCCCAGTAGCACGCGGTGAATTCTTCGCTGGCATTCCTGAACTCTGGTTTCTCTTCTCGCTTCATAATACATTGCTAGAATGCACTCTATAGCACGCTACAGCACCCACTATAGGGCTCGCATAGAACTTTATATACATAACATGAAGTCTGAGTAAATTGTTATCATCGAGCAGTAAAGGAAATGTTCATTAGTGTTTCTTAAAACCCCCACTTTTATTTTATTGCGCTTTTTCATGTGCTTATAGAGGTGATTATTATTGGCTTGGTAGATGCGCACTACCTGAGACATATTGTGACAGCAGCAAAGGCCCGGTTTATGTGTGTCTATTCGGTTTTCACTTGCCACGTTATGCAGCCGGGCATGTATTTCTCTCAACTGTTTCTAACGTATCTTTCAGCTTCTTGTACGATCCACAGTTCTATCAACAGGAACATCCCCTGCCTCTAAAGAAAATACCAGGCGTCTTCAAGAGCGCAATCAGAAACGCCAGTTGTCTGCACACTGACGCCTCCAGAGGACCGTGATGATATAAGGACCCATATATCGTCTTCAGTTGCTGCACTGTTTGAAGCTCAGCTCAAGCTCAGAAATGTTAAAATCTGTGGCTGCCTTTGCACCAGCTACAACACAGCATTTCCTCTGGCACTTCACTTGCATTCCTAAAGGGGCTGTAGATATTGTAGAAAGCGTCTCATATTAAGATTATTCAGGTCAATGCGGCTTTGGTCGAAGGCGGGTTCCCTTGTAAATAAGAATTTCTTCAGTATTTGAGTTATTAAAAGTAAGGAGCTTCGTTTTAAGCACCGGTGCAAATATGCATCATAACGTTTGATGAGATGTAGATCCAGAACGATTTGTCCTACAACACACCTTTCAATAACTTTTAAGACCTTGTGGAAACCGTGGCAGGCAGGGTGGTAACCTTTACAATGAGGCATTGGTGCTCATTGCCACAAGCATTGAAACGTTATGGGAACAGCCTCTTGCTTATTTACTTCCTGCATGTGAATGCCTTTTTAAGGCTTCTGGTTTGGTTTGGTTTGGGGGGTTAATGTCCCAAAGCGACTGAGGCTATGAGAAACGCTTTTTAGGGCTTCTGTTGAGACATTTTTGTCACGAGAGAATATCGGCTAAGCCCCTTTACTCTCTCCTTCATCTGAAAGTAGAGAAATAGTTGCCAGTGTGAAACGCTGCTGTATGCGATGAACGGTTCTCCTAGTTCACGCAGGTTACACTTCGTTGGCTTCTGGGGCAAAATTAGTAAATTGGCTGCTCAAGCAAACGGCAGGTCTCAAGGCTAAGTACTTGAGGCTATTCAGATGGACATTTTATGGCAGCGGTTTGTGAAGAAATGTTTTATGGCATGAATTAAAATTCAGTTGCGTAATATGTCGATAAATGGGAATTCTACTGCCTTGACATGATGCGTGCAAGTTGACTGCTATTTGTAAACAAAAATTCCGGCACGCTTTCATGTAATAACGCATGAGCACAGAGTGTTGTCATTATTTGTTGTGTAGACTCCAGCATGTTCATTTCTATGCGGGCTCTCCACTGGTATAACCCGAGACGTGTAGTCCGTGCGCACATAGCTGTGCACAATGTCTTCACAATAACTTCTCATAAATGGTTTTTATCAATTTTTATGTAAACTTTTATGGCTGCGAAAGTTCAAGGCCACATTACTTGCAGCTGGATGCCAAGCCATTCTAATGTAACAATGCACTTTGTCTTGTAAATATCTATATACAAGAAAAAAGATGTTTGTGACAGTACACGCTTGCTTATGTGCCTTTATCCCCCTTCAGGATTGGCCGTACTGCTGCAATATTTTACTTTGTGTTTATATTGCAGCTGTATATTCTATCTCATTCTGTATTCTTTACGGTACCAAGTTACTGTTTCGCCACGACCAAGAGCTGATTAAACTGTTGTTGCTTCTCCGACACTTCATTATGCTTTTGTGTTTTTCGTGGTGTGTAAGCACTATCACGCATTTGTTATATATCAAGCCAGTGCATGAAATTTCTGCTCCTTGTAGCCTGAAGAATGTAAATATAAGTAGTAAAGTAGACCAACCTACTAAAGGACTTAAAGGCAAGGTCAACGACGACGGAGATGGAACGATGCTTGGCAAGTCGGCTCAGAATTGAACATGTTCAACATCGAGTTGGTTTAACTTGGCAGTCAAATTTCCAGTCCAGTTAAATTGCGTCAACCGTTACGAGGTCAATTGTTTGCCGTGTTGGCCCTGTATAGTTCAGCGTTCGTAGTCATTGGCCGCGTTTTTCGTAGTCTAAGAGAAAAAAAGGATTCGAATCCACACCGAGCATATGCCACTGGGACTTCAAGCTTCTTTGTTCGCTCTTTTTTAACACTAGCACTTAGAACTGTTCTCAGGGTGGCGTGTCGATATAAAGAAACATGTGCCTCACTCAGACGTCACCATGGGGCTCTATGCAAGTTTTGATACGATAGTATCTACCGTGACGCAACGACAGCGCACGGCTCTATGATGAAGCCGATAGCGAGATCTCGGCCAGTTGTAATTTTTTAGTATTAGGGAGGTTCAGAGCACTCACAGATCTGTTTAAAATTTTCGCCGTTCTGCCTCGTCGTCTCGCAGTTTGACCTGAGCATCACTGTATCAAGCTGTAAAAAATGACAGATGTATTTCCTAGCTAAGTGCAAATCATTGTACTTTATTTGTAAGTATAGCTTGGCTCATTAAACTTATAATATTTCGTTTATTCCTATCATTGTAACACAGAGTACCAATATCTATGCGTACACCTGATATCATGGCTTTCATGCGTCACCCACATTCAAACGATTTGCTCTGACTCTCCACGACCACTTGGTTACCGATGTCGAAATCTGATATCGTGATCTTCTGTCAGTCAGCAGTGACATTAGAGTTGCATTTTAAGTATGCCCAAACATCACAGCTTGCACCTTCTATCCGATATCCATGAGAATCGTATCTATCCGAATTGGAATGAGCACAAAATCGAGTAGCCTGGCTCATCACCTCTCGCTATGTACAAAAACATCATTGTCACCACCCAAAACAGTCCCTTCATCCACCAACTCTTAAATCATAGCCTGCCACTTTGCAACAATTCCTATTTCATGTATTCTACCGCAATACCGAACCCCGTTAATTTTTGCTAGCCACCCCCTAATATCGTCCTCCCGCCTTAAACAAGACAGCCCGACAGCCCGCATAAAAGCCAACACGTCCACTTACAAAACTCATTCTTGTCCAACGCAATGCCATTCTGAAATTCGCTACCTGATTACATCAATTCATGCAGTGAACAAAAAATTTCCTAGAAAAAGTAAGAACTAATTTCTGGTAGCGTTCACCGCTTCACCCTGAACATAGCATTTTTTCGCTATATTGCGTTTTGATATTGGGCTATCCAAGTGAACATATATATTTGTTTTTATATACTTATTGCTTTTTTGGCTCTCTTTCGACTCCATTCCCTCTTTTATGTTTCTTTTCAACGACAATCGGGAACTATATGCCCTCTCCTTATATTTAGTGTAAGGAAATATTAAATGAATTACATGAGTAGTTTTCTTCTCATGGAAATCATGTAGCAGATGTTATTGCCAAATTTTTTGTGGTTGAGCTAATTTCAGGTGATCACTCATCATTACAACCTGTGATCTGAAGTTACGATACGTATAAGATTTACGAGAGACCTATATGAGACATTGAGAGCTATTTGCAATGCATGTGACACAAAAAGTGCAGGTTATCTCGCAGAAATAGGAGGAAATTTTGTTACATTATGAACAATTCTGCAACTGATCTGCACCAGACTCAAACACCCCACATCTCCAACATTTGGTCAGAATATTCTCAAGAAATGATTAAAAAGGAAGCTTAATAAGCAAACATTCCTTTTGCAGTAAAAGGTTTCCACTTCACACAGTGCTGTCAAATGTGTTCAGAGTGTATGTCATCTGGTCGTATCCCTGACAAAACAGCCGTTTATTTCTTTCTAAATGCAGGTTGTGGCCGACTGCTAGGCGCGACCAGGCAGGCATGGGAAGTGTCATGGCCGAGCACTTCAAGCCCTACTCGTGGCTTTACCGTGTCGTCGGCGTTTTCTTTATTCGGAACTTGCAGGCTGACGACGCTGACGAGATGCGTGTCACATGGAAGTCGTGGTACTCGCTGTACTCGTTCGCCTGCTTCCTCTCGTTTGGCTTGGCGGAAGCCGCTTTCGTTGCGAGTAAGTTCTTGCGTGTTTATGTCGCGTTGCGTTCGTTTACTAAGTCTGTCTACATCGTTATTCCTGTTATTGCGACGATAAAAGTAATTGCCAATCTCAGCAGCGCCATATTCGGCAGCGAGGCAATGCTGGAGTTTTTTCGGATGTCCGCACAGCACGAGAAGAGGACCTCGTTTGACGGAAAGAAGTACCGCTACAGAAGCTACCTGATATATCTGCTCAGGTGTGATATTCTTTCTTTTTCTTGTAACTAAGCTACTTCGGCAGAGCTGGGAACGTAACTCAGTGCATGACATTATTGGATCCCAGCACCCATTGTTTTCAGCTGCACTTTCAGCCTGGCTCGCAAGACTGGTACCGAGCTTGAAAAAAAGTACCACTTTTATCACAGGCACAGTCACATTAGGTTGTTGGACATCGATATGTGCCACCTTTTAAATTGAAAAAAAAAAAAATGAAAAACCCGGAAGCAGCAGACAAAACTGCGATACTCAGATTTTTGCTGAAGGCGATCGCACAATGACTATTTTTATAAAGTGTCCAACCTAGAAGTTTGCTTTTCGAGCTTCAGCATTTTCGCTGTTTTTGTACCTATATTTTTGGCCCCTCCACTATAGTGCAGTAGTGCAGAGGCTGTGGTTACTCGTCCTGTATTTGCTCGTGCGATATGTATTCCCTGTTTAGCATATAGTAGGAACTTCCCCAAAATTCCAAATATCAAAATTCTTGTCCCTGCCCCTACGACCAGCTCAAAGACAATGCCGAAGGAAGGAAGGAAGAACTTTATTTAGCCCTATATTACTTGGCGGTTTTTGGGACGTCTTCAGAGATGTCTGCTTGTTGAATCCACAAGAGTCTTCTCCGTCCACCTCGTCCACTTCTTCACAACAGTCGGCTGCCCTCAGTCCAGGGCTCAGCTGGATACTGCCGCCCGTTGGGCTCGCTGTACCAGACCTTGCTGGTCTTCGCAGCGGTCGCTGGACAACAGAGTCTTCCATGCATGGCGAATTTTCTCGACCGTCACAGAAACTCACTCGCGCTTACAATCACTAGAAAGCAATACACCACATAACGCGGGGCAAAGTATCAAGGCAACGCGCCGCCGCAGGCAAACAAGAACATAAACCAACGAACAAAGAAAGCGTTTTGGAGCATAACGCCCTAAATAAACAAAGGCACTACATTCATAGCTGCGCTGCTTCAGGAAAACGTGCAGGTCTTCAGTTTAGGCGTCGATTCGAAGGAAACAGTCCGCACGAGGCAGCGGAGGTGGCTCAGCTACAGAGCCAGGAGCAGGCCCGTGCATTTTCTTTCCCTTCTTCCTGCAGCCTCAACAGGCTGCGGTTGTTGTTGTGGCTGTAGGAAGAAGCAAAATAAAATGCACGGGTCTGCTACTGGCTCGTGTAGCTGAGCCACCTCTGCTGCCTCGTGCAGACAGCAGAGACAATAGAGAAGAAAGAAAAAGAAGAGGGCAGATAAAGACGCGCGCTGCAAAACAGCCGTCGTCCACCACCGAAGCGGTGGCGGGTGCAATGACGGCCTATAACATAAAATTCGTGGGCGGGCTAGCCCCCGCCGCAAGCGGTGCTGACCTACCTGTCGCAGCCCCATCAGGGCTAGGATCAGCCACTCTTCACCACTTCCAAAGAGCTGCGCTCTAAAAGAAGAGAGGAAAAATGGCGTGGTTCAGGTGTCCACAGAGTGTGTGGGACAAATAGTGTGCGTTTCTTGTAAACCAATAATTGTTATTATAATCATTTATTTATATTTGATCCTGGCAAAATCGAGAGGTGCGGGGTCAGTGCACTTTATGCATCCTCAGACCCTCGAAGCTACTCGGAAACCCTCCACTACGGCATTTTTCTCTCCTGGTTTTACTTCCACATGCCTCCCTTCCCTTATGCTGCGGTACAGATAGAAAAAGTGACATACTGCGCTTGACTGCAAACACACGCTCCTCCCTCACCCCTTAGTCTATCACACTACCATCTCTCTTCCCCAGTCCTGGCTTTACCGTATGCTCAGAACCCTTTGCCTCATCTCTCCACATTCCCTCCCTCTGCCCCTGGACTCTCTCCCTCCCCCTCGTTGGGACTAGAGCAGTTAGGACCTGGGACACCCTTCTGCGCTCGGAGAATCCAGCCGTGCAGACCATCGGCCGGCTGCCAATAATAATAATAATAATAATAATTGGTTCACAGGAAGGGAAAGGCGCAGTAACTGTCACACTTGCTCTGTGGACACCCGAACCGCGCCGTAAGGGAAGGAAGGAGGGTGGGAATTAAAGTGGAAAGAGAGAAAGAGGAGCCATAGTGGAGGGCTACGCACTAATTTCGACCACCTGGGGATCTTTAACGTGCGCTGACATCGCACAGCACACGGACGCCACTTCGTTTCGCCTCCATCGAAACGCAGCCGCCGCGGTCGGGTTCGAACCCGGGAACTCCGGCACAGTAGTCGGACGTCTTACCACTGCACCACCCCGGCGGGGCAGGCCGGCTGCCAATGTTATGATTTTTAGGGACGTAAATTCTTGAGTTTCAGGGAGGTCATGCGGGGCTGCCTTGGCCTGTGCGTCTTGAATTTCTACGTATTAATAATGCTTGACTGTCTGTCTGCCATTTCCTGTCAACAATTATTATCAACATTTTTAGTAATGAGATATGGAAGTATTCGCAGAATGAGAAGGAGGTGTTAAAGGCCTTGTAAATTCTGATATAACTTTGTTTACAAAAGAGGAAAGGCGGCGTATCTGTCACTCTTTTCTTTTATGGGCACTTGAATCGTGCCTAAAGGGAAGGAAAGGGGGAAGTGAAAGCGGAAAGATAGAAAAGGGTGCCGTAGTGCAGGGCTCCGGAGTGATATAGACCATCTAGGGATATTTAACGTGCGCTGACATCGCACTAGAACACAGATGTGTCTCCGTTTCGTCACCAGCGAAACGCAGCAGCCAGCGATCGGGTTCGAACCCGTCTACTCCGGCACAATAGTCGGAGATCTAAACGAGTGCGCCACCGCGGCAAGGCAATTGAGTTTGGGTGAAGCTAATTGATTTACTCTCACCGCAAAATGTATTAATGTTCACTTCCATACTTCTGAGAATTTATCCAGAACAGGAAAGTGATATGGATTTTCGGAATCCGCACTAGGTAAATGTAAGGTGTCGAAAGTGCTTTGAGAGAGTTGTTACTGAGCTGACCCTTCAATAAATCACAATACTTTTTTTTTAAATTTCCAATTTATTCCGTAAACAAATGTTTACATGTAGGGTAGGAACAAAGCTGTCAAAACAGCTTGATGAGCCTTGGCCCTCTACCACAAAAGGCAGCAGAGGAGCGTGCCATTAAGGGCGAACAGTATAATAGGACGAGAACATACTGATTCATGGAACATCGTTTGAAAAAAAAAAAAAAAAACGCGAATTATTAGGCACGGAAAATGAAGACGCTATGTTACATCATTGTACACACGCTGCACTGAGTTCTCTTGGCTATATACGATAGATGTCAGTGTCAGTTTCTTGAAATATTTCATTTAGAACTGTGGGTAATTGAAATTTGAACATCTGATGCTTATAATTAGTTTTACATTTGACTACATATGCCACATTTCAGGATGGCTTACTTTAAAAACAGGAAAGGTTTCTGTTAGCCTTGCTTGGCTTGTTAGGACATCATAAATGTTTAATAAACCAAGTTTATAATTACGGCCCAGCTTGCAATCATACATTGATGAAACATGAATTATTGCAGTGTGCAAACGATATGAAACTTTACACGCTAGGAGAAAAGCTTTTTTTTTTTTTTTGTAATACGGTAAGTTTGCTAATGTTTCCCGCTGTTGTTGCTGACGAGACAGGAAACGTGTAAATAATAAATAAAAAATAAAAATAATAAAAATAAAAAATAAAGTACACACTGAGCGATTTAAAGCATTAAACCACTTCAATTTGGGAGTTATTTAACAAAATATGAGGCAATTATACATGTCTACGGGGGTCGTTAAATAAAACAGCCGTCGTTTTATCATTGCTTAGTCTTAGGCAGTTCATTTGAAGCCATGTATTAGTTTTAAACAGCGCGCCATTCGCTTTACTACCCAGATTAGCACATGATATACTTGAAAAAAAAAAAAAAACTAACTCGTGTTATCATCATAAATTATATAATGAGCGGTTTCATCGACGCGGTCCATTTTATTAATGTAACGGATGAATAGAAACGGTCCGAAATGCTTCCCTGAGGGAAACCTGTTTTAGTGTATTTTATTGAGAAATGTTCTCCTTCAATGGTGACAAATTGAAAACGATATTGCAAATATAACTTAGGTAATTTGTGTGCGATACCTCTTATGCCATAGTACTCGAATTTTTCAGGCAGAATTTTATGATAGATTAAGTCAAAGGCTTTTAAAGACACCAGCAAAAGCCAAAGTGCCATATTTTTGCGTTCAAAGGTCTCTAAAAAGTATTAATTTTGGTCAAGTAAAGCGAGTTCTGTAGATTTTTTTTTCACGAAAATCATCCTGCGAAGAATTTATCGAGTTGAAGTGGTCAGTGAAAGAAGTAAGGCGTTTCCGAAATATTTTCTCCAAACCTTTTGAAAACACAGGTAGATCGATTTAGGACGGAAGTTGGACATGCCACTTCCATCACCCTTTTTTACTACTAAAATTCCCAACAACGTTGACATGGATGCATTTGAAGTGAAAGAAGGAAACACTGCATAATAACGGCTGACGATGATCACCATCACATTTTACCAGCTTAGCAGCGTAGTAAATAGCAGTGAGAACAACAAATATTATTCGTAACAAGATAAAAATAGAAACCAACGGTTGAAGGAACACGAGGGCGAGTATAACAGTCGCACAGTAGAAAAGAGCTGCGGCCTGGAAATCTTCCGTGGCTTTTTTGATAGCTTCAGCACTGACCATTTCCTCGCACCAATATGATTTTCAAATTTCACATTTCCAGGACACAATAAATGGTTCTGAAGCTGCTCTCTTCTTGGTGAAGTAGGTTTTCAAAACATCTGTATCTCTCTGGGTGTAGTAACATCGCCGAAATCCCGCAACGGCTTCCACGTCATAAAATGCGGAAATGACGCCTGTATTTGCGACTTTAGGCCAGCGAGAGATGCCATTCCAGAAATTTGCAGCATAAATACGAACTCAGTGATATCTAATGTGTGCATTTTTAGTTTAATATTGTGGGTCGCATTGCCTGCTAAAGTAATGTATTACGTAGGGCTCATTTTAGTGCTGATGGGATTAATTTTCTTAATATAAATGTTTCTCTGCAATCAAAAACAAAAAAAAAACTTATTGGTTACTTTTAGTTACGTATTCCCGTAAATATTGAGCTCTGTAATGTGCGCAGCGTACGCCTTTGTATACAATGTGCCTGCAAACCGAAATTTCTCTCTCAAATTTTAGAACGTAAATTTGTAAACACTAAAAATTCATTTCACATGAAAAATTCGAATATATTCGGAAATTCCAAGTATACGAGGAGAATAAATTCATGCGTTTTGTTCATACCGCATTTTGTTTGGGCGAGAAGAGGCCTCTAACATTTGTGCACCTCTCGCAACGTGTGTTTACACGCCCCTCCTAGGACAGTTCTTGCGGGGTCTTTTTTTGCCGTGTAATATCTCTTCACTCATCGCAGGACCGTCATGTTGGCAGCTTTCATCTCTCACCTCATCATCAACGTAAGCCTCAATGCAAAGGCGGTGGAGATTGCAGGAAAATCTTCTCTCGAGTTTCTTCTCAAGACGAGCATGGTGCTGGTCAACTTGCTGTTCTTCGCTTACGACATGATACCCTTCATCGTTGTAAGATCGTGCTGCGAGGTGCTCATTGCTTACATCCGCCATCAACGTGAGGCCTTAAAGCAGGCCCTTGCTGAAGGGAGCGACCCCTTTGCGCCTTCGAGAGGAACTGCCATCGAGAAAGTCAGAATAAACTTGAGCTCTATTGGAAACCTGCGAAGGCTGCTCAACAGAACATGGCAAGTCTCGATCTTGTTGACGGCAGCCTTCATTTTGGCCGATTCGTGCGTGTGCATCTGCATCGCCTTCGACGACGGTGTGCCTATGGCCCAGGTGCTCGTGAACGCAACGTACGCATGTTACGCGATCCTGGGCTTTGTGGACGTGGCACGGCTGAGCCAGGCAATGTCCAACGAGGTGAGACTGGTGAACTGCTCATTATGAAGTTTCAAGGTGAAAGAGACTCAAACATAGCATTCTCTTCGTGGTAAGGTTCGAGAAATGAAGGAGGGCCTGGTGAAAGCATCACTGACTCGCAGCACTCCAGCGCACTTCCGTGAGGTAAATCAAGCTTCGTACGCTTTTTGTGTACATTAAAATCCTTTCACATAATGAAAAAAAATAACGTTTACGTTGAATAAAAGTAAGGGGCTCAATGGCATAGAATAGACAAAATAGAATAGGCCGTTTTTTTTTTTAAATTTAAAATATAAAAGTCCCATGAAGTTCCTCTGTACTATAAAATTCTCAGTGTGCAACTATATGAGAAGTCACCTATTTATTTCATGCAGGTTGCATACCTCCACAACTCCATACATCCCGAGGGAATGTTCCTAAGCGGAGGAAACTTCTTCAACCTGAATATGCCACTCCTTGTTTCGGTAAAAGGGGAATTGAACTTCTAGCGAGTGAAACCGTTTAAATGTTTTTGTACTTTTGTGTTTTACTTAATTTCTTGAACTGCCGCTCATTGATATTGTTAGTTTCACTGAAGCAACGAGTAATATAACTAGGAACGCCCAAAATGTGATTCAGTGAGGAGACAATGCCTACTAAGCCGGACAATGAGATGTAACAGTCCTCTGATGGTTCATTCCGAATGAGTTTCGAGAAAACGCTCGGCATACACTTTTTCACGAGGCACTTTCTACAGTAAGAATGTTCTACATTTGCTTCTCTTGCTTAGATATTAATGGCTAAGATTATGACAATGCAATTAGAGAAGTTTGTCTTGTTGGTAATGGTGACTCAGGAATAAAAAAGTATTGTGATCTATCTTCTAACTCCTTGGTGAACTTCAGTAGGGTTTGTCATCAACTGATTTTGTTAAAGCATGCCACAACGCATCATACAAATTTCAAACACGCATGTGATTAGGAATTAACGCTGTTTCCTTCAAGTAAGCATTATATTGCATACTATTAGAGCAATCAAGATAAATTCCGTTTAGACAAGATTACAGTTTTTGTAGTTTACACTGATATCAAAATAGGTCTAAAAAACAAATTTTGCCCCCGTTCATTTACAACAAGCCGACAGAGAAGCCCCCCCAAATAATGGATATTTTGTTCTGTTGCAGCTCGCAGGATCCGTCATCACGTATTCGGTGATTCTCGTGCAAACCAGCGACAGTGTCGAGCACCTCGCAACTACCAGATCCAATTACAGCATGTTCGGAATACGCTAAGCCTTTCCTGTGTGAACGACGAGGGCTCAAAATAATTAGTCACCTGGCAAACGTTGTCGAGGTGTACCTTCAATTGAGGTGGTTGCTATGGTCACCATACGTTCACTTGTTTAATGCATGCTTGAAGATCACGAAACAAAACTTACACTCAGTAGAAATCGATTCCAAACACATGGACCCAGCTGTCATTATAAAGGTAACTACCATTGCTATTATTTGTTAAAAAGAAGAACCACATTTTCGCTGGCCATTTTTACGAACAAATTGAATTGTATAAGGACAACTGTTTTTTTTTTTTTTCGTGGCTGTTTTCAGCTTGAGCTACACCGCGGCCGGTTAAATAGCGATTGTGGAGTCTTAAATCATGCAGAAGGAAATACTTTAAAAGGCAGTTTTCAAGAACAAATGCATACTTTGTTGCCGGAGAACTGTCATTATAGCCGCGAAGGTGCAGTAGCCCAAGAAGCACGAACCATCGGCCCAACATCAATACTGCATCGGCAATGCACTGTTCCTAGGTAGGGCCCCTTGGGAGAATAAAAGCAAGTTTGGGACTAAAGTTTGTCATTGTCGCCCATTTTTTCAGGAAAAGAGGAGCACAAAGCGAGCCTGCTCTTGTATGGTTTTCTACAACGAAGCCTGCTTGAGCCAATTCACAAGGCTTCCAAAAAACACCGGAAAAAGTGTAATGCGGTTACCGAATGTTCAGACTATTTCGAACAAAGCGTCACATTGTATGAAACAGAGAAAATCATCGAACGAAACTCCTACTCCAGTGGTCCCACACTTGAGGCGCGCGATACTACGAAAACCACTCTGCGGGATCAAGGCAGTCCCTTAATGTGACAGTTGAAAAGCATTTGGTTTAGGTTTGATTTATGGGGATTAATGTCATTAATCGACTCAGGCTGCAAGGGACGTTGAAAGTGAGATAAGTCCTACCACCTGGGGTTCTACAATGTACACTAAGATCGCTCAGTGCACGATCGCTTTGCGTTTCGCCTCCTTCAAATGCATCCATCGCAGCCTGGTTTTAGCCCGTGTTCCAGGGTCGAGCCAAGGAACATCAGTCTCCGAATCAGTACCTCTCAAGCCAGCCCATCTCTCATAATAGGAGCTTGAGCGACAAGTTGGTGCATGATTCCTAGAACAGCGGCGCAGCGGAGACAAACACGAAGAGAGAAGCACAACAGAAACACAGTGCCTTTTAAACGTATTGTGAATGAACGTAGGTCCTGGCCCCTGGAGAGTATGGTAGTTTTTTAGTTTGTGTCTAAGTGCCGGACGTGGTGATGCGAGTGCTGGACTTGGTCTTACGTTAGTTGCTTGGACGCTACCTTGGATGTGATGGTTGCTAACAGTTATGTTGGCCAGACATATCTTCTTGGGAAAGAAGAGATATGCGAGTGTGATGTAATTGGGTGTACAGAAAGAAGTAGTGCTTGGTTGTGAAAGAGGAAATTCAAGTTTCGTTACGTACTACTGTCGGTAGTGTGCGCCTGTGTTGTGTCTTTTTTCGTGTTTGTCTCCGCTGCGCCGCTATTCTGGACCCTTTCTCTCTTCCTCTCCCCGCAGCTAAGCAAATCTCGTCCCGTTCACGTGCTACCCTTTCCCCTTCGATACCAACCTTTCATTCATGTAAGCGAGTACAATGAAATGTGCATTGTAACTCGAAGTTACCTCGAAAGTTTTCAATAAAAGATGCCTTGGACGCGAAGGCCGAATTTATCACTTGCGATCAGAGAGCAATGTATGTATCCACCAAATGGATAAAGAAACTGGAAGCGCATCTGAATTACAGCGAGTTGGGGAAACGAAACCCCATCATTCTGAGGAATAATGCAGCATTAAAGACGAAAGTTACGATGCAATAAGTTTTTCTCAGCGCCCCCGCTCAACAATGGCATGACCGCGTGAGACACCCTTCGCAATAAGTATTGTATTAGGTGGCTGGAAAGGCAAACGTGGCCGTACACAGCGAGCATAAGGGCAAAAAAAGAAGAAAAAAAACCAGCATTCAAAATTTTAAGCCCAAATTAGCTAGCTCTTCTCGGAACAAATAATAGTCACGAAATTGATCTTGTCATTCCTCATAAGAGGCATATTGCTGCAGATTCGAACACTGCTGCGGGGAAGAGTCAATGTGACAATAGCCGCCCAGTCTCTAAAGCAGAGATCGTTCATGCAGCTGCTTTTTGCAAGGCAGCACTTTAATGGATCGGCGGAAGCATTTTGCTGTACAGGCATTCTGGCAACAAAAACAAAAAAATCCTCCCATTGCCTTACGCGCATCGTAGCGCACAGCTTTGTGTGTGTAACAATAGATTTGTGGAAGGACGGGGGCGATATCGTGCAAAAAAACTGGCCACCCTGTACACGCAGGGCCTGGTGTCGTCGACGATACAGGAAACATGGAAGAACGCAAACATTATCTTGATTCATAAGAAAGGGGAGGCCAAATACCAAAAAATTAAAGACCAATCAGCTTACTGTTTGTTACGTATAATGTATTTACTAAGGTATTCGCTAATAGAATCAGGACAACCTTAGACTGCAATCAAGTAAATAATCAAGCAGGTTTTCGGAAACGGTACTCTTCTATCGATCATATCCTCACCATCAACCAAGGAATAGAAAAATGCTCGGAATATAACCAGCCCTTATACATGATTCACTGATTACCAAAAAGCATTTGACTCAGTAGAAACCTCGGCGGCGAGGCACGCATTGCGAAATCAGGGTGTAGACGAGCCGTACGTTAAAGTACTGGAAGATATATATATATATATATATATAGTGGCTGCACAGCAACCATAGTTATGCATTAAGAAAATAACAAAATTCTTATAAAGAAAGGTGTTAGGGAAAGAGATGTTTTCCCCGGTTCTATTCACAGCTTGCTTAGAGTAAGTATTCAGAGACTTGGAATGGGAGCTGTTAGGGATAAGGGTAGATGGCGAATACCTCACTAATCTGCGATTTACTGATGACATTGCCTTGCTAAGTAACTTAGCAGATGAAGTGGAAATAATGATTGGGGACCTAGAAAGGAAAACTAGAAAGGTAGGCTTGAAAATCAATATGCAGAAGACTAAGGTAATGTTCAACAGCCTCGGGAAGGAACATCAGTTTACATTAGGTAGCGAAATACTGGAAATAGTAGGCGAATATGTTTACTTAGGACAGATAGTAACCGTAGATCCGGACCATGAAAAGGAAATAGCAAGAAGAATAAGATTGGGATGGAGCGCATTTGGCAAGCACTCGCAGATTATGTCTAGCAGCTTACCGGTATCGCTAAAGAAGAAAGTATATAACAGTTGCATCTTGCCTGTTTCCACTGTGGTGAACCTGACCACATGTACCGCGGCTGCCCATACCGAGATATCGGCCTGCGAGGATTCAGCCGGAGCGACCGGCTGCCTCGTTGCGGTGAACAACCCCGAGACATCCAGGAGTATCTTCGACGCACTTCATCGCCGATGCGAACCGGTGACCGTGAATATCTGCCGCGCTCTTCATCGCCGATGCACACTGATGACCGTGTATCCCGCTCGCACTCACCACGCCACTCTCCCACTCCTCCTCACGGGTCTCGCCGTGTGAGCTTGTCTTCTCTTCCTCGTCGGGAAAACTGAGTACGGGGACGCCTGGAGGTGGCGTTGCCGAATTGTTCGGCCGAAAGAAAGAGCCTCCACGTACGTTACCGTCTGACACCACGGACGACACACACGGAAACGAAAACGGTTTTGCGGCCTCTAGTAATGTAGACGTTACAATCGACGGTCACGCGCTCACTGCACTCGTTGACACTGGCGCCGATTACTCGGTATTAAGCGGAAAGTTATGCCGCCGACTTGACCACCCAGGGGGCTGGGCCTCCTATATGAACCGCAGGAGGTCACCTCATAATGCTTGTTGGAAAATGCACCGCCCGCGTCGAAATTCACAGTGAGACGTGCCCTGCCAAATTTTTTATCTTAGAGAATTGCTCCAAGGACGTTATTCTAGGAATGGACTTTCTCCGTGAGTATGGTGCAGGCATCGATGTAGGGCAAAATAAGGCGACCCTCCGAGCATGTTCTCCATCGCCGAGACTTCGTAGAGCCACACCAGTTGCGCCTAAAGTTGATGCCGAGCACGTGAACTTGCCACCGCTCTCGACAGTACTTCTACCTGTTCGAGCCGAGACCCCAGAATGTGGCGAAGGCCTCTTGGAAGGAAGTGTACAAGTGTTGCTTTCGAGGGGAATTGGTGTTGCGAGAGCAATAGCCGATGTTCAGGGAGGACGTGCCAACATCTTGGTGACGAACTTTAGGAACGAGCCGCAGCACGTAACTAAAGGGGCAGTTATAAGCCCATACAGTAGAGATAAATGACGCTCGTGAGGCTGTTGTGTTTCCTGAGAGGGATATTCCGCCAGAACCGCAAGAGGAAGAAAAACCCTTGCAACTGAATATCGAGGAAAAACTTGAGTCGTCCCAGACGCGCGAATGACTCGAACTTTTGCATCGTTGCCGCGATTGTTTTTCAACGACATCCAGGGTTCGCCGGACACCCGTCGCGAAACATAAAATTATTGTCGATGGCGCGGCCCACCCGATTCGCCAACCGCCGTACCGAGTTTCCCTGAAGGAAAGAGAAGCAATACAGGAACAAGTACGGGAAATGCTACATAACGATGTCACCCAGCCTTCAAACAGTCCGTGGGCCGCACCTGTTGTGTTGGTACAAAAAAAAAAGACGGGACGCTTCGGTTCTGTGTGGACTACAGGGGACTCAACAAGGTGACAAAGGCTGTATATCCACTGCCGCTAATCGACGACACCCTCGATTGGCCTCGTCCCGCCCGCCATTTTTCTTCTATCGATTTGAAAAGTGGATACTAGCAGATTGAAGTGGATGAGCGAGACCGAGAAAAGGCTGCGTTTATCACACCGGATGGCATATATGAGTTCAAGGTGACGCCGTTTGGCTTATGTACTGCGCACGCGACATTGCAACGTGTCATGGACACTGTGCTCGCCGGACTAAGTGGCAGACGTGTCTAGTTTATCTGGATGACGTTGTTATCTTTTCAAGCACCTTCGCTGACCATCTTGTGCACCTCGAAGCTGTTTTTCGTTCTATACGGAACGCCGGACTCACGCTCAAGCCTTTGAAATGTCGATTCGCGTATGGGCATATAGTTACCCACAGAGGCGTAAAACCAGATCCCGAGAAAACAGCGGCCGTGGCGTCCTTCCCGCCGCCGTCAGAAAAGAAAACTGTCAGAAGGTTTCTTGGTCTCTGCGTTTACTTCGGACGTTTCGTTCACAACTTCGCCCAGATCGCAGCGCCACTTATCCACCTTACGAAAGACAGCGCCGACTTTGTGTGGAACGAAGAACAAGATTGAGCATTCAGGCCATAGAGAAACATACCTACGTAAAGAGCGGACACTCGAGCCGTTTCGCGGCCGAGCAAAAACGGGTCTGACCACCCGCCAGGCGGCCTATGTTTGCTTCCACTCTACTTCAAAGATCAACAACTTATCACACGTCCACCGGGTTACATCCAAGCTGTCTATTTCCATATAGAAGTTGGTGCTGCGACCAAGGTATATGTACTATGGTAGCGAAGGCTCCATAGATGCCCATACGTACAAAACATGGCAGCTCATGGGCTCCAGCGACCAATTAAAATTGGGGGGCCATGACGTCAAATGACGTCACGCATACGTACACTTTGGCACGAATTATAAAGTTTTTAAAAAAACAAACGCCGCCTTGCATTGACGAGCCTGCATCTTTTGAAGGTTGTTGCTTTTCAGCGCGCGCCAACCGTTGCCATCTAAAAGAACTCGAGTTTCTGTTGTTTACGCCGTTTTTTATAAGCGGTTGCTCCAGCACAATCAAGGTGGTTGGCAAAGATAGCGACATTGAAAGGCAGCAATATTTCCAAAAAGAGACCACGCATGCAAATTCATAATATAAATACTGCTGCAAGTCATGCAAGTACTTTGGCCATTTACTTTGTCCCTCAGCACAGTAAGGTGCGGTCCAGAAACACTGGTGCAACGGGGCAGTCGTGCCCAGTTCGCAACAAAGTGTACCAATTAAGTGAACAATTATGGCTTTCATATCAATGGTTTATTGCATTAACCAATAAAATACAGCAACAAATCACAACAATAAAAATTCATGTCGAAGACAACACAAACAGTAGCGCTGTTTAAGTGGGCTAATCATCTCAATAATCACAGCCGAGGCATGGAAAAGGTTTGAAGTGCCTGCCAAAGAACGAAACATGCATGCACAGAAAACAGACCTATGACAGCTGCAGTTGAAATAAAAATGCCATGAATTAGTAGGTGCATCAAAACGTACGTGAAGCATAGAGCACTGGATCACTCTTCACATTTAAATGCTTCGGCAGAAAGTATACAGCAGTTATCAAGGCAATTTCAAGGTTGCACGAGTCCAGACAGCTTTACCATCAACAAACGTGCTTAACACAGGAGCATTAGAGCATACATTGAATCTGTGTGCCACCTCCAGATCTGCACAACGGTGAAAGTCAGCCGGGAAGCGGTAAGACACCGACGGTTGAGTCCACGCTGTTGCAACGTTCCACAGAGCATCGCTTCCTCACTTTGTGCGGGCTCATCTTGATAAAACGCTAAGCGCAATACAATGCTGCAAAAAGACTTCTAACTTAGTGACATCTGTTAAGCTAGGGATGTTCTTACTGCCGATCCTTGGACCGCTATATCAGAGATCATTTCTCATCGCAATTGAAATTCTGATCAAAGTCGAGAGCTCGATCACAATCGAAAGTGCCCACGTGAAAGGATAGAAGAATATAGTTGCGGATACAGCGATCTACGCAATAATTGCGACAATGTGCGGTCACTGTGAAATGATAGTTTATCACTGGTCCTTAGCCCATATAGGTACGGTCTGGAAGAACACCATACAGACAACCCTTGACAACAGTCACTGTTTTATAGCCAAAAAATTTGTTTACGTCAGTTCACTTCCGCAAGGGATTGAAGCCAGTGAGACAGAATTTTTCATGAAAGATATGCTAGCATACTTGCCTGCAAACATATTACAAATAACTGTCATCAGCGACTTTAATCTCCTTTTCGTTTTTTGCTGCGATATATTTCTCTTTGCCGTTTGATGACTGCAACAATCTTTAGAGTTTGTACACAAACCCCCACTATTGTGCCACGGAGCGGATTAAATTACGAGAGCTACTGCTGCGTTTTTTGGTGGGAACAACGGAAGAAGACAAAGGAACCCGGGAACGAAGTTCTTCCGTATTCCTCGTGACAGCAGGTGATTGACGACTTTTGTGTGTAGTATGAAGAAAATATAAAACAGTGCTGCCAATCTCTTGCTAGGGCCGGCTATTATGCGGATGTTTATTTTGGTCAGTCATGTGCAGCGAATAATTACAACTTATACTGCGCCATAATTGTTTCAGGTCGAAGGCTTGGATCGAGTATGCCAAGAAGAACGACAGTTGAGGAGAGCATGTTGCCGGGCTAGTTAGTGAATTTTCTTTTACTCAAGAAGAACGACCTGTTAGAAAAGTCGCCGACCCAGCTGTACGCCACGTACCGCATCTGCGGGGACCATTTAACCGCAAATGACTTCATGGACCTCGGGATGACTTCGCTGAAGAAGACTGCTATTCCTACTATTCAGCCAACCGAATACTGGGATTGTCAACTCGCTCAAGGTTTTTTTAAGTGTGCGCTTGTGTATTTAAACGGTTGACAACATTGCCCCGCCAATAAAGCTTTGTATTGCCTTTTTCTAGCTACGAATTATGACTAACGCAGAACCCACTCGAAATATATACTTAAGCCCTAATGCCGCAGTGACCGAGTCATTGCCACCATCATCACTTCTCTCCAGCCCGAGCACTTCCGTCAATAGTTATCTATCCCCGTCTGCAACAGCCACTGGTGAAAGTTAGACTTGTGATTCTTTCCCATGCTCAGAAAAAAAAAATGTGTAGAAGAAAATTGTACAGAGCTAGCCTAAGTATCTACATTAATATGAAGTGGTCGGGCAATTGGTTTCTCAGCACGCGTCTCAACATTAAATAAGATTTGGTCTTTAAATAATTATATAAAATCATGTTTGAATAAACGTGACAAAAGAGTTAACTAAAAGCATTGCAAAAATATTCTTGGTAACTCAAGTTGACTCTATGAATAATGTAACTTTTCTGTCATCCGTTAAAGGAGTATCAAACGTGTATTCGTGAATGGTGTATCAACGTTTAGCGTTACGTGAAACACCTTGCACTCCAATTTTGTGGGTACGCTAATGCAGAGCTTGTTCTTGGCGTAAAGAAATGTTCCTTCACCCGACTCTAAAGTCTGCTTCACCGGTGCTTTCGCAGGTATTGGATCCTCACATACAGTCGCAGTGGTCGCTTCAGAACAATCGTCATCTGCATGCCTGAGCCCTGTTTCGAGTGACACCGGCCCTCTACAGTCTTGTACATCAGGGCCCGGTCAAGATAGCCTTGCATTTGATGTAGAAGTTGTTGCCGACCTAATAACTAAGGGTATAGCCTAAAAACCTTAAGTTCTGAAATTGTTAACGTTCATGAGATGTTGTGTACAGCTGTGCCAATAATTTGCAACGCGTGAGGTTTGCGATAGCGAAGTCGGAATCCGATTGAGTGTTTGAACATAGTTTTCGGCTTGTGCTACTTACTATGACCACCGCAGGAAATAACTGAAATAGAACTGGTTTACCGTGAACGAGCAGAAACTCACAATTACCGAGAGCCTTCTGTAACTGTAAAATGGTTGTTGCTTACTGCAAATGAAAACGTAAGACAAATTCACAGCAGTACACATAAATGTGTCCGTTTTGTTGTCATGCCAGGAACCATTAACTGTTGCTTCTTCACTTGCATACGCAGACACTGTTGCCCCAAAGCCAACGACTGCCGCACCATCGTCTCCGAGGTCGCCAGATTCTTTACTTGGCAGGAAATTTCACACAAGTATGTGTTCATTTCATTATCTTCGCACTAGCAGCACGGAATGCGATGACGAAGAATGACAGAGAACAAACCATTGCGCTACTGTTTGTCTTCTAATTTAGAATCACTGATGTCATCGTAACACTAAACCAACTCTCGAAATTTTATACTTGATTCGGTACACGAAAAGAGTCGTTTTTCTTTCAATCAGATGGAAAACGAAACTATGCCTGCAATTGGCATCCCAGGAGACAGGATAGTTTTGTTGTACAATGTGCTCGGCCAAAACAACTAGAAATTTTTTATAATTTAGGTAATGAGTTAAATAATACAATAATACAATGTAATGAAAGATGAATGATGATTTATTGTAAAGCACATCTTCATGATGGTTTAGTCGGCATTCAAAACGTATACATGTAATAATTTGACACTTTGTAGATTAAACGTTTCGGGTTTCTAGAAAAAGACTTTCTATCCCAGTTGTAGCAATTTCGCATGTTGCTCAAGTTCATTTAATTTCCTTCTAGGACTTACAGAGAGAGGAGAAAAAATTACAAGATATTACGCCTGGCGGAGACGCCTGTTGGCTCTGCTTACGTTCGACATACGCGTACAATTATATTTGATATTATTCATTTTACACGCTTACTACAGACGGCGCATGTCGGTGTGTATAAAATATACCCGCTTCACACAAATGACATTCTGATGAGCCTTCATGTGCCTTTGAGTGACCCTGACATGCAACGCAATGCAGTTCATGCGCCTTAATGCTGCAACAAGATGTTTTTTTTTGTATGAGCGGTAAATTGCGTGGACTATTTTACATGTGAGAAGTAGCGCAACGGGCTTTAAAGTAAGTGCATATAGAAATTAAGTCTATAATTTATTTAACTCACCTCTTTTTGTTATGAATGCAGCTCGTTGACGGAACTTCCGCGTCTCACCGAGGGACGTCATCAGGTGACTTCAGGCCAAAGTGTCCAAGTACAAAAAGACAATATCAAGACTGCGCAAAATGGAACGCAAGGCACCATCGACAATTTCAGAAGCTCTAGAGTGCATTCGGCCTCATGTAACGGATGAAGTATTTCAACTTATTTCCTGTCACGTAAAAATGCAGTCAAAGAACAGAGGGAAGCGGTTTTTGATGTGGTTAAAAATATTCGCCCTGCACTTGCACTTCCACGGCCCACGAGCATACCGCTTTTTTTCGTCCTATTTCACACTTCCCACACAGCGTTCATTGAGAAGATGGCTGAGTAGCGTTAAAATGAGCCCTGGAATTATTTCTGGAATAATCCCTACCATAGCTTCCAAAACAGAGTCATGGAGCAAACGTGATCGTGTCTGCTCTGTAATATTTGATGAAACAATGCTGAAGAAAAATCTTGCCTATGATATTACACAAGATGTTGTTAATGGTTGCTTGGCGGGCTAGTTGGTTCATATCTAACTTGTATTGCAGCGCGGCCACAAGAAGGGACGACGACAGACAGAGTGAAAAGAACGCTTCACTCTGTCTGTCGTCGTCCCTTCTTGTGGGTCGCGCTACAATACAAGTCTTTAATGGGTTTACAGATGATGGAAATGAAAGAACATCCTCAATAGTGGACAGGGCTATGATGCTCCTTCTGTCGGGCATTTCCAAAAAATGGGTTCAGCCTATTGCCTACACATTTTGGCATGCGTCTACAACATATTTTTCTACTCGTCGCATACTTCTTTTTCTAATTGAGCTTCTTAAAGGAATAGGAATCACAGTGAAGGCTGTTATTTGTGACCAGGGATCGAGCTACCAACATTAGCCTCGCCAATTCACTGAGCGTGTCAGCTGCAACGCCATTCTTTTTTGTAAATGATGAACGCATTTACTTTATATTTGATGCCCCACACCTGATCAAGACTACCCGTAACAATCTGCAAGCACATAGGCTTCACATCGAAAATGAAATTTTAGATTGGTCTCATATTATTAAACTCTATCAATCAACACACGAGCTGAGACTGCGGCTGGCTCCAAAACTTACAGATAGACACATATTTCAGAAACCGTTCTCTACAATGAAGGTTACAGGGCAACGAAAGTCCTCAGTGCCTCTGAGTCCATCGCTTTGCTCGCTATGGTGTACGCCGAGGAGCTCCCTCAAGAGGCAATGGCAACTGCTAACTTTTGTGACCGCATACACAAGTTGTTTGACTGCTTGAATAGCTCACGCGTAAAAAAGACAGAACAGAAGCTGCGGCATGCGATCCGTAAGGGCCACGTTGAGTTGCCCGAGTTTCTCGACAGCCAGATATTGTGGATATCGAAGTGCAAATTTGAAGGAAACTGTCAACCACATACAACTATTGTATGGCAGGTCACAGTTAGAGCCATTCTTCTGCTATAGAAAGACATAGCAAACAATTATGATTTCTCGTTTCTTCTCACGTGCCGCCTCCAAAAGGATTCCCTGGAAAACATATTTGGCCACATGAGACAAAAAACACGGATGCAACACCAATCCTAATGTATCTCAGTTCACATCTGGGCTGAAACACATAATGATCCGGAAGCTGTTCAAGGTTTCGGAAAACGCTAATTCTGAAAACGATGGGTCTGAGCTCCTGCATGCGGTGACGCCCTTTTCTTTGAAACAGGAATTTGTAGTCGACACTGTCGTTCCTGTTTCCTCTGTTGACTTGCCTGCTTTAGACGACATTTCCTGTCTAGCCGAAGAGAAATTCTTGCAAGTAATAGAAGATTTTGCCATCTACTACGTTGCTGGATTTCTAATTAGGCAATTTCTTAGAAATGCAGAAGAAGAACGCACATGCTGCGAAGTTCTCAAAGATGAGAATTGTGGCCTAAACTAACCGCATCAGTATTTCACCATGCTCAAGGCCTATCATATTCCGGGTAAGTTTTTTGGAAACTTGACAGCTCCTTCTGAAGTAGCTTTTGCATTTATACAGCTACTGGAAACTCGATTCCTTTCTGTAATTGAAGAAACTTTCCATGTGCGTCTGTGGTACACTGTATGAGCTCATGGCAAATGTTGGCGATATTTGTTTTTGCTCTCTGCAGTGTCGTCAAAAATTTCTGAGAATGTTCTGCAGAATTCGCCTTTTCTGGCATGTACGTTTCATCAATAGAAACTAAGACAGCATTCGCTTCAAGAAATCGGTGTCTGGCAGGCAGCTGGACAAATTTAAAGCCTGATGACGCATTGTTTCTCATCTCAGCAAAGGGTTGGCTTACATATATCTGTCTAATAGGCCCATTACTGCGCTGATAATTCATTGCATCTTTGCTTCCCTTTGCTAGGTTCGGTAATTAGTAAAGATATGGACCTAATTCTGTACATGTAGGACAATGGTTGGTTGGTTTGTTTGTTTTGTGGGGTTTAACGTCCCAAAGCGACTAAGGCTATGAGAGACGCCGAAGTGGAGGACTCCGGAAATTTCGACCACCTGGGGTTCTTTAACGTGCACTGACATCGCTTGTAGAAAGTTGAACGTTTATTTTTATTCATGAAGGCAACAACAGTCTTTTTGAAGAGGCCATTTATGTTGTTGTATGCCATTTGCCCATATTTGTATCCTTTTAGAACAAGTGCGTGCAGCACAAATGTGAATTTTTGTTAGATGCTGTCTACACCTTCACCAAAAAATCGCATTTTATGAAGAGTGCAAGCTTACTATTGTGTTACTATGATGTATTGAATATGTTGTGCATGTATTTTTGAACAGTCTATGAACCTATCGCTCAAAGCTGCTGATATGCTAGAAACGAGCGAGCTATACATGCCTTTTTACCCCTTATTTGTGTCTAGCTTTTGACAACTATTGTCATGTTGTTTGCACGGGTGATGTTTTAGATGACAAACCCGCAGAGCGTATGTGCAATATTCTTTTTTTGTTCGCTGCATGGTGCCACCAGCTTTAACATAATTTCTTTCTTGTTGCTCTTCGTATTATGATGTACTTTATAAAATGTGTGTGACCCAGTATTTGTTTTGTACAGTTCAAATTGTAAACAAGAAAAAATAAACTTTTTGAGTTAAATCCATGCCTCCTATGTGTTCAACTGAGAAAACCGGCTAAATGACATCAAAAAAGTACAATAAAAACAGCTTAGATTGTATTATTCTAACCTGCATGAACAAAGTACGTTCTCCAAGAACCTTGTTGGTATTTCCAGTAAAAAGGCTGCGATCCGCGACTTTATTACGTCTGTATGCGTGGCATCATTAAAGACCTTACGCGCCACTATAGGCGTTGTAGTTGAATATTTTAACAGGCAAAGGTAAATCAGAATCGAAAGCATTGCTATCGAAACCAAAACCGAAACACAGCAAAATCACGCGCCGAAAATCTCGGAGGACGTAATTAGCGGTTTGACTAGCCGCTTGGGGCGCTGGCGGCAGTGCTCTAGCTCGGCCGCAGGGCCCTATGGAAGTGTCCGCTCTTTACGTATGTTTCTCTATGTTCAGGCAACTAAAGCAAGCCCTTTTATCACCGCCTATATTAGGCCATTTCGATCAAAATGCAGACTGTGAGCTGCACACGGACGCCAGCAACAAAGGACTAGGGGTAGTGCTCGTACAATTCCAAGATGGAGCTGAGCGGGTTATTGCGTACGCAAGACGAACTCTTTCCAAGGCGGAAGGCAATTAGTCAACAACAGAAAAAGAGTGTCACGCCGTCATCTGGGCCATAACCAAGTTTCGGCCCTATCTGTACGGCCGCCCGTTTCGTGTGGTCACCGACCACCATTCGCTGTGCTGGCTAGCCAATCTTAAGGATCCTGCGGGCCGGCTTGCGAGGTGGAGTCTTCGACTACAAGAGTACGAAGTCACGATCTTGCAGAAATCCGGAAGAAGACATGATGATGCTGACTGCTTGTCTGAAGCACCTGTGGGACCGTCGTCAGGAAGCGCAGATGATGAGGAAGACAGCTTCCTTGGGACCTTGAATCCGGAAGATATGACAGATCGGCAACGACATGATCCACATCTTTGTCAACTGATGACGTATCTCGCAGGAGACGAAGGTGGGACACCTCGGGTTTTCCTGCGTATTCTCCCTGCATTTAAGATCCGGAATGGTGTCTTGTACAAGAAGAATTTCGACAGCAGCCAGAGATCGTGGTTTCTTGTCCTACCGGAAGACCTACGCAGCGAGGTCCCTGAAGTGTGCCACGATGATCCTACCGTAGGTCATCTAGGATACAGCCGAACGCTTTCGCGTATTTGAGAAAAATATTACTGTCCGAAACTCGCTAAGTACGTGCGTCAATATACAAGAACCTGTCGCGAGTGCCAAAGGCGAAAAACACCTCCTACTCGACCGGCGGGTCTTCTCCAGCCAATTGAGCCACCGAGTGCTCCATTCCATATCATTGGAATGGATTTTTTGGGCCCATTTCCGACGTCGCAATCAGGCAACAAGTACGTTATTATAGCGACGGACTATCTAACGCGCTATCCGGAGTCCCACGCACTTCCGTCGGGGACGGCTGCCGAGGCAGCAAAATTTTTCATCTAGAGCATTGTCTCCCGGCACGGTGTCGTGCTGATTACTGACCGTGGTGCCGCCTTCGTAGCACAACTCAATCAAGAGATCTTGCGTCTAAGCTGCACCAGCAACCGCCGAACTACAGCGTATCATCCGCAAACTAATGGACTAACTGAGAGATTCAACATAACTATAGCCGATAAGATCGCCATGTATGTGGACGTCTACCATCGGAACTGGGACGAGGTACTGCCCTGTGTCATGTTCATTTATAATACCGCAGTCCAGGAGACCACCCGTATGTCTCCTTTCCATCTAGTGCATGGAAGGCAAGTCACTACCATGCTTGATACTATGCTGCCTCACGCACCGCCAGACGACGTAGCTGATGATGCTCGGCTGTATGCGAACGTGCAGAGGAAGCTCGGCAACTGGTCAGACCCCACATACGGCAGCAACAGGGTACCAATGCTCGTCACTACAATCTCTGGTGACGTGACGTCAATTTTCGGCCTGGAGACAAGGTTTGAGTGTGGACACCGGTTCGCCGTTAATGGCTTTCAGAAAAACGCATGAAGCGGTATTTCGGGCCGTACATAGTTGTTCGTCGCATCGGTGAACTTAATTACGAGGTGCTGCCCTGTGCAACGCAACCGTCGTCACGCCATTCCTCGTGTCCTGATATTGTGCACGTAGTGCGGCTTAGGCAGTATTATCATTGATCACCGAGAACCTTTCCTTTTACAAGTAAACGTTCCGAGACCGTGTGTACTTCTGCGCTTCGGTTAATTCATTTTGTGCTTAGCATCGGGTCGATGTTTCTTTTCGGAGGGAGGCAGTGTAGCTGAAGAAGACAAAGTGCAAGCGTTCGGTGAAAACAGAAGACGCTGATGCGGGCGATCCCTTTCGGTGTACTGTTGTCGCCACCGCCGTCGCGCTGGTTCCTGCTGCTGCTCTGCTGACCTGCGGTCGCTGTCATTGTCCCATCCTTTGGCTAAGACGTGACAATATGCTTGGGTTAATATTCAGCTTGCTAGGTTTAAACGGGAGTATCTTATGACAAACTTTCTCGAAAGCCTTAGTAAAGTTTAAAAAGATGCAACCCGCCTATGAGCGACGATCAAGAACAGCATGAAGCTTTTGCGGGAAAGTAAGGAGTTGTGTTTTGCATGATAATGATTTACGCAAGCCATGTTCGGCGTCAGTGAAGAAGGAGTTGGATTCCAGAACATTTACTACATTAGTATGCAAGACATGCTCTAAAAGTTTGCCCGGAATGCTAGTTAGAGATGTCGGGCGGTAATTAAGAGGGATGTTTCTACTACCTGACTTTTGCAGCGGAACCACCTTCCCCCCGGCCGTTGAGTTAGCCGGAAGTGCAGTCGTCTCGATCGGTCGCTGGAGTATTTTAGAGAAAATAATGCAAGAATAAAGTTTCGTACTCTTCAACAACTTAGCGGTAATTAAATCAGGGCCGGGCTTGTGGACAATTTAATATTGCCTATTATATTTTTCTGTACACTTCGGCTCGATGGTTGCTACGTACATCACTGGAAAACGACAATGATTCAATGTGGGCAACATCATGCTTGACGAAAAAACAGAATTGCTGCAAAATATTTTATTTAGTACTTTATGGCACTCAGTGTCCGCATTAGCAGAGCCGTTCACATCAAAAACGTTGATTGAATAATCTCTATCGAGGTCAATCATATGGCAAAATGTTTTTCGATTATTGATGAGCATCTTATGAAAGGTGTATCGTAGGAAATTAGCCTTGGCATTTTTCATTGCCGATACATGTGCGTTATTGGTTGCATGATAGGCCTCAAATGTTGAAACAGTTAGATTTTTTGCGGTGTGGTAAAACATGTCCTTTATTAGAAAGCCTTTTTAAGTGTGCATTATACCACAATGAGTTTGCATGCGTTGTAATGGTGCGTAGAGGGATATATTTTTCAGTACGTTAACACGTCCGTCCGATGCACTGAAGATCATTCACCACTCAATACGGTCCATGCCGCGCATCATATACGCACTGATCAAAACCCGCACAGCCCCGCAACACTCTAGTTCTTCAGTGATGTCCTGAGCACATGTTACAAATCAC
Source organism: Amblyomma maculatum (assembly GCF_055883805.1). Taxonomy (NCBI): domain Eukaryota; kingdom Metazoa; phylum Arthropoda; class Arachnida; order Ixodida; family Ixodidae; genus Amblyomma; species Amblyomma maculatum. The sequence continues at coordinate 30,361,889 of NC_139346.1, forward strand.
TGATCATTGATAACAATCAAGCAAGCACAAATATACAGGCACCACATATACAATTTTATTGCGCCAATCAACACAATGCAGCTCGCCAGTAGTGCAAGCTGAATAACTATTCCAGCCGGCTCATGTAATCTGCTTTTTCCTTTGCTGGTATTTCTTTAGCATGTTGATATGGAATATTTTAGTGGCATTGCGAAATCCACTTCATAGCCGACATAGCCCCTGCGGGTGCTGACTGAGAAAGGCACCTTATATTGCATGAGCAGCTTATTGTGCTCTTTGGGAAGAAGAATAAAATCTTGCTCTCCCAGTTTCAGCGAGCGTTTGCGGGTCTTGATGTCGGACAAGCGGCTGTAACGCTCTCCTGTGCGCTCTAGCTCTTCGTGGGCAAATTTACAGGTATTCTTCAGTCTGTCCAGTAGAGCAAGGAAGTAGTCGTTCATAGTTCGCTACTGGTAAGGGATGGTTGCATTAGTACACAGCTCTCTAAATGCAGCCAAAGGTCCGCGCACATTTCGCCCATATAAGAGTTCGAATGGGGAAAAGCCGAGGCTTTCTTGGGGTAGCAGGTAGCGATCCCAATCGGTCTGTCTGTCTTGACGCACGTGCTTCAGCATTTGTTTAAGCGTGCCGTTAAACCATTCGACTAGGCCGTTCTTTATCGGGTGGTAGGGAGAGGTATACAGCTGTTTCACTGACATCAGACGGCTAACCTCTTTTATTACTTCGGACGTAAAATTAGTGCCCCCGTCACTGTGGACCTCTCTGGGCACTCCTACACGAGAAAACATTTCGATAAGAGCTTCGGCTACCCTTTCAGTCTCGATGCTAGGAAACGCGACTGCATTGCCTTGAGCGGACTTCGGGTTGAGTGGGCCGAAGATGTCGATCACCATCCTCTGAAACGGGGTGTGAATGACGGGCACACCAAAGGCGCTCGTGTGGTGTGACCCTTCGGAGGTGTGCGCTGGCATAGATCGCAGATGGCAACGAACCGCTTATAGTCAGCCTGCATTGCGGGCCAGAAGAATTTTGTCTGAAGCTTCAGTAGGGTTTTCTTCGCGCCTTGGCTGCCTCCCATCAACGCATCATGTGCCAGCTCTAGAATAGCTGATCTGTACTTTTGGGGCACAACAACTCGAGTGTACTCCTCGCCGGACTCTGCGACGTATTTCCTCTGAAGGACACCGTCAGCAATGAAAACTGATGACTACCCTTTCCTTTGTTCGCTTGCGGCGCGCCCACGCGATCGAAGCACAAGCGCAAAGTCGCTTCATTCCCGTGCTCTTGAACCAACTCCTCGCGGCATACATTAGGGAGGCTTTGCAGGACTTTAAACTTATTCAGCGTTTCATCCTTGCATGCCTGCCCTCTAGTCACTACCGCTCAAGCTTCAGTGGCATCCGAAATGGGTGCGGTGCCCTCGGTGTCAGGTGCTAACTCTTCAACATTTAGTTCAGTGGACTTCATCGTCTCGCTTTCTGTTGTTTGTGCCAGTTTGGATCGGGATCATCAGCGGGCCTAGCATCTTCCACATTTCCCCGCACCGAATCATACAGGCGATTTTCCATGCACTTAGCGCGAAGTCGTCCCTTAAAGTACGGGGTATTGACATCGACCTAACCTTCTGGTAGCGATAGGACTGAGCGGTCAAGTAAGTAAACTATCGGTATTGTAATGTGCATGATAGGGATCTTTAAGGAAATAATAAGTGATGATGATGATTATTGGTGATATCTTCCTTCCGTACCAAGTCCTTCCTTACCATCACCGTGTTGAAGCCTGTCTCTCAAGACTCGAACTGTCCGGCCCACAATCATGCCGGCGACGACAGGTAAGCATTCTCTGGTTGCGCATTCTTTATTAGTGAAACCGGCGTTGATAACGGGCATCTTTCCTCCATCCTTAAGTTCAAGGTATTCGTTCTCAATGCATACTGTAGCGGACTCCCGATTTTCTTCTCTGTTTCGGGGCCCCATTTTCCCAGTATCTTCAGCTTGGCTGACCTATCTTGCCACATTTTTGGCATTTCCTGGGCAGTCCCGATCCGTCGGAAGTGGCTGCCCGTCAATGTTCGGGGCGGTGTCCCGTGCGCGCAGAAATAAAACATTTCTTTTCATTGCGGCTCTTCTTGTTCGATTATTGAAGCAAAGTTTTCTTTCTCTCGGTAGTCTTGGAGAGTGCGTTTTCTGCTTGATTCTTCAAAGTGCTTCGCTTTCTGAAGTTCGATCAGTCATGGGCCTCCCATACCTTTCTGCCCTTACTGCAGTTTCCGCGAAGGATGTGTTCTTCCTTTCTTTCAAAAACATCTGTAGCGGTGTGGCGTAGGTAAACAGAAAACGCTCCCTTAGAATCAGGTCAAACAGAGTTGCGTACTCTTTCTCTGTGTCCGGTAGCATATCCATCGGCCTAGCAAGTTCAGTAGGCGCGTCACGAACCTTGAACAACTTTCCTCGTCCCGAGGACTAGCAGGCCTTACCTGAAATTTTCTCTGAACCCTTCCTCTGGTATAAGGAAGGGAATCATGAGTCCCTGCCGGAGCTTGTTGTACTCCAAGCACACAGAGGCAGACATGCGACTAAAAACGCCGAGCGCTTCACCGTCTAAATACAGTTTAAGAGGTTGTAGCCCACTGGTCGCGAGGCCACCTCTGGCTCTCAGCGGCAGGCTCGAAACGCATGCGGTAAACGTTAAAGTCGTCCCTGCCCTCATTAAAAACCGGCATCAGCTTGTGCGAGCTTATGCGTTCTGGCCAAGCAACTTGACTTTCCCCCGTTTCTGACCTTGTCTCTCAGGTGCTATTAGCGTCAGTTGCCGGACTATCCGGTATACCTCGTCGGAGCATCAGTAACTTCTTTTCTTTCTCCATCTCCGCCATTTGTTGTTGTTGTTGTTGTTGTCCAAATAACTTATGGCACATACCCACAGAGGGGGATCGGCCAAGAATTGGGTAGCAAAGATTTTTTTTTTTTTTAATATACTTGCATAAAAAGAAATATATATATATATATTAATAATAATTTGAGGGGTAGAGGAAACGAAACAAAATGGGAAATAAGTGAAATATAATATGAAAAGTGCTAACACTCACGGGAGATTGACACTATATTTGTAGGACAAGTGATGTTTAAATATTTAGCAAGGAAAACGATTTGAGTGCAGTAAAAAATTTTGCATGGCGGTAAAAATAGACCTGTGACTGTGCCCAAGGATGGTGGCGCCAAATGATAACAATGTCGGGCTGCTTAAACTAAGGCCCAGCTGTTGCAATGGCCTTTCCATCAACTGTTTTCTCAGCGTAGTAAAGCGGCGGCAAAACAATAAAAAGTGATCTAATGTTTCTTGTTCACCGCAAAATGCGCAGACGGGAGACATTGCCAAACCAGACCTGTGAAGATAGAAATTTAAAGGTGGGATGCGGCATCGCAGCCTTGTTAGTGAAATCTCAAGTTGCCGTGAATGACATAATTTTCTATTCCAAGAATAATTTAGATGCAGGTAGTCCTCAGATCTTAAAAGATGTCCGTTTTTCATATTTAATAGAACGTTTCTTCGAAACCTCGCTGCGGTGATGTACGCAGTCGCCGGAAGGATAGATAATACGGGGCCATTAAGGGACTCTTTTGCTAAATTGTCAGCATATTCATTTAAATCCACATTGCTGTGGCCTGGTACCCATACCATATGTACAATTTTCAAATGTTTTGGGATCAGGGAGACAAAGGTTTTTACTATTGCAGAATCCACCGACGAAGAGAGAGATGAACACAAGGATAGAGAGTCGGAAATTACTGCCACTTTAGAAAAAGAGGAGTCTAATTTACGTAGAGCGAGTACCACCGCCAGAAACTCCGCCTCAAAAATTGGGGTGAAGTCCGGAAGCCGGACAGAAAAAGACCAGTCTAAATGTGGACAATATATACCCACTCCCGCCTTTTCATTACTTTGAGATGCGTCAGTAGCTACAACTAAACTAGCAGAAAGACTTCTTAAATGATCTTCTAATAATCCGTTTAGAATAACGGATGATAAGTTTTTAGCATTATTCGGGAATATGTCGTCAAAGACAATTTTAATAGATGAACCGATGGTTTGTATGGGTAGAATACTAGGAAGGGAAACATTTAAGGGGTCCAGCAAATTTTTGACCATAACAACCTGCGGGGTGTGAAATTTAGACCAATGGACACCGAAAAAGGAGGTCGGTTGACAGCAAAAAATAGACATAGATCGGTGAAACTCTGATTCATATATCCTTAAGTACGTCTGAACGGTTAGAATTTGTAATCTATATATCAAGGGTGGAATCCGGGCTTCAAGGTAGAGCACATTGTTGGCAACAAATTTTGGAAGTCCCATACACAAACGAAGCGCTTCTCGCTCCAAAAGAACAAGCGGTCGAATTTTATAAGCTGCTGATCCAGAAAACAAGACTGAACCGAACTCTAAAATTGGACGCACATACATAACATAAATCATTAAAAGGACATCTCTCCGCATTCCAGACCTGGGACGACTAATTCGGCGCAACATGCCCACGGCCCGAGCCCCTTTCGTAGCAATATGGTTAATGTGGGGCTGCCATGAAAGATTATCATCATAAGTGACCCCTAAATACTTTAATGATTTAACCTGTGGTATTATTTGTTGCTGGTACATTACAGACAGACTTACAGAATCTTTTATATTAAATACGAGGACTGCGCTTTTGTTGACATTTAATGTGAGACGCAAGCCACACAACCAATTCTCAATAGAGTTTAGGTACGTTTGCAAGTGGAGATAAAGGGATTGAATATCCGATGCAGTTGCAAAAAACGCAATATCATCAGCATATACGTAAGTGCGAACGTCATGATTAACAGGTATTGAGCTGAGTAGTATATTGAAAAGGACTGGTGAAAGGACTGCTCCTTGCGGCACTCCCCTGGCTTGCTTATATCTGCCAGAATGGACGCCATTTAATGCACAGTAAAACTCTCGGTTTTGGAGGAATTCGGATATCCAGGCTACTAAATAATGTGGAAACTGAAGAGATTTTAATTTTTGCAATAGAATGCTATGCTCAACGCTATCATAGGCCTTGGCTATATCTAGCGTTATCAAGGCAGCATGCATTTTTTGGCGCCGCGCTAGAAGAACTCGACTCTCGAGATCAGCATGCGCATTCCAGATGGAACATTTTTGACGGAAACCAATTTGGCAAGGACTGAGGATATTTTCTTTATTCATGAATTCCGAAACACGTATAAGTATGACTCTTTCAATTAATTTTACAATGTTTGATGTTAATGCAATTGGTCTTATATTATCAATAGACAAGGCACCGCCTTTATTCTTAAGTAAAGGAATTATTTTGGCAAGTTTCCATTCTGGGTGTATCCAAGCATGTTTAATGGAATAATTTACTAGCTCTAATAACGTCTGAGGTGACTCGTCAAAAAGAATTTTTAACATTTTTGAAGTTACTTTATCAGGACCGGGAGCAGCGGCTGGTAATCTCATAACTATTGGAGTAAGCTCAGAAACGGAAATTTGAGGATCATAATTAACAGGTTCCATTGGCATTACAGATATCGAGCCCGAAGGTAGTGCAGACGAGAAACGTTTCTCCAGTCCTTTGGCAATTTTTTCAATTGTGTCTATTGCTTCATGGGGAGTCAAAATAAAGGAATGTAGATTTTGTGCTTGCGGAATCTTTTTCCGCGAGCGTAAAAAAACAAAAAGTGCAGTTCGATTGCCTGATTTAGAGAGGAAATCAAAATGCTTTGCATCATACTCGTCCTTCGCTTTTGCAACTGTACGTTTAAATGTAGCTGCAATGAACTTGTAATCCTGCCAGTTTTTCGGGCACTGGTTGTGGAGAAGCTTTTTCCATGCCGCCCTTCTACGTCTGTAATCTCGGGAACAATCAGCATTCCACCAAACAGCTGAAGTATTCACCTTTGAGCTCCGTACCAAGATCTCAGACTTCTTACGGCAATCCTCAATCACCGAGCATAAGCGTTTTGATTTTTGTTCTTCATTCGTGTTAGTCAATGATTCAAGATTAGAGCGTAACGTTGACTGAAAGTTATTATAGTTGATAAATGACCTCAACTGAGAAGTCGCTGGAGTTACAGGGTGATTAACCTCAAACGCAATCGGTATGTGGTCACTAGAGGTGCCACAATCAAGTGTTGACCAATTATTAACGAAGAGACTGGGAGAGGTAAAAGTTAAATCTAACACAGATTGACTGTGTTTTCTTATAAAAGTGGCCGAACCCGAATTTCTACAGGAAAAGTTATTATTTGTTACCCAATCCTAAAGACGCTTGCCACAACTATCTGTCTTGTAGCCCCATGACACATGATGCGAATTAAAATCACCAGCCAGAAGAACTGAGTTTCGACAATTAACTAATAGCAGATCTAGAGGTTTTGTATCTTGTACACCGCTAGGGAAATAAGCATTCACTAATGAAAACGGACAGTGCCCTGGAATTTCAAAGTCTAGGGCCAATAACTCACAATCTATAGAAGATAACTGGAAAGAAATCCTAGCCCTGTGACAGAATTTTGTACAGACAAATATAATTAAACCTCCTCCTTTTGATTGGCGATCTTGTCTGAATGAATTATAATTTTGTAAATAGAAATGCTTTTCAGCTGTTAGCCAAGTTTCTTGCAAAATAATTATATGTGGATTATATTGAGAAGAAATGTAAACTAAATCTGTTGAAGCTGTTAGAATTGAACGACAGTTCCACTGGATAACTCTTAGTGCCCCTATGATTGTGGAATCTTGGCAGCCGCAACTGCCTGCCCCAAAATATTATCCTTTGGCTTTAATGTATGCTGATTTTTCTTTGATTTTGGTTGGGACCGCGGAGAAGAATGATTGGACATGGGAGACCCACACCGTTTTAAAATTCTTACATCTGATTCTACCATCTCTGCGTCATTAATGTTTTCATCGTCATCTGGAGGAGCAGCCCTGTTAGGCGAAGCAACAGCAGTGCTTTCAAGCGGTTGAGAGCTTTCAGAGGGCATATTTGCTATGAAAGGGGCTGTTCTTGACTGCAGGGCTTGCGTTAGCTGAACTGCCAGAACGTTAGAAAAACACTCTGTGACAGTAGAAACTATTCGGTCGACCATTTTAGTCATTGATGATTCCACTGCAGTCATTATTGCCTTTGAGATTGATGCATCCAGAGGCACACCTGATCGGGCTGATACACCTGCATAACCGTGTAATCGTTCCTTAACCTCTGTTAAAGCGTCACGACGCGAACAGCGTTTTCTATCTATTACCTCTGGAATTTGCAGCTCCTGTTTTCGAGATGGACACTCCAAGGAGTTTGCAGCGTGGGCTCCACCGCAAAGGCAGCATTTATCGTTTTGTTGTGAACAAGATGACGAATGATGACCATCGCCACATTTGGAACACCGCACGAAGGACTTACAACCACGAGCACTGTGACCATATCGCCAGCAATTAGTGCACTGCAATGGCTTAGATTTAAGAGGATCCACACGGAAGATCAATGGCCATGCTTTTATCTCTGACGGGCATGAAGTTCCCGCAAATGTGGCCATCACCGACTCTGTTGGTACCCGCGTATTATTAACCTCCCGGCTGCAACGATACACCGCTACCACACCAGCCGCCGAAAGAAGGTCGAGGGTCTCAGCTGGAGTTAAAGAAGAGTCTACTCCTCGGACTAATCCCTTTGTGCATGCAAGATGAGTAGGGATAAAGCTGCTCACCTGAAGCGATCCAAATGATTTGCATTTAAGCAGATCCTTCGCGCAATTGAGATCTGGAGATCGGCACAGTATCCCGCCGCGCCCAAACTGCCTCACTTCTGTGATTGAGTCATACAGGGTAGAGGCTGCCTGGAGAGCAGCTCGAACAGTCCCAGGGTTATTCATTTTAATAAATCCGCCATCCTTGGGCACTAGCGCCACAGGAATGTTTGGAACGCCAGATCGTTGGAACGCTTCCAGAGGTAGATCTTGAGGAGTAATGAAAGCCGACCAGGGGGAGCGCCCCTGGCCGGGAGACTGCGTAGACATCACTTTACAGTTACAATCTCTCTGCGAGCGTTATCAGCACGGTGAAAAGCGCAAATGCGCAGGGTAAAACAGAAAAAGAGGACTAGCCGCCCAATACTTAGCCGAATCACGCCTTCTGCTCGTAGCGGTGCCCTAACAGCAGCTGAGGGAGCACACCAATTTCTTCTGTTGTTGCCGGCCAGGCGCTGCGTCGCTCACTGCTTGCGCTTCATGACGCCATTTGAATTTGGGCCTTCTGCGACTCTAGTTCCTTTTCTTTCTCATTCGTCGCCATCCGTAGCTTCTTTTATTTCATCTCCGCCATCCGTAACTCCCTTTTTTTCTCCATCTCCGCCACCCCGAGTTTAGACTGTTGTTCTGCCTCCTCTTTTCGTCGCGCATGTTTCTCATTGCGTTCCGCTCTGCGACGAGCTCTCTCCTGGTCTACCCATTTGAGCAGCTCTCGAACCTTAAAGCCAAAATTTCGACTGCACTCAATAAGTCATTATAACTGCTTCGGCCATCTTAGAGGGGAAGTGTTAGCAGTGCTAGGACACAACAATAAAAAACATTTGCACCTACTCCTCTCTCCCTCACGACGTTTGGTTGGCCAGTCTTGTCGCGGACGCCACTTATGTCACGAACCCCAGCCTTTACGGTCAACAGAGGTATTACCCGTCGTCCCTCTATGAGATTTGAGAACACAGTTAAACGTTAGTCCGGGCAATCCTTGAAGTACAGTCGTGAGCAGCTTTGTCTAGAGCACTCCGACGGCGGTCGGCGGAGCAAGTCAGCGCCATCTAACGTTGGGCTCTGGGTTTAAGTTATGCGTCCTGTGCGCAAGCGCGACCAACATTAGGCGGAGCCTGCTCGTGGGTTCTTGGCCTCATTTCCGCTCACTGCTTGCGCTTCATGACGCCAGAGCCGCGCTGAATTAAGTGTACAGCAGCCGGAAAAGCAACGTGTTTCGCGCGAATCACGAAGCGGCTATAGGCAGACAAGTTCAAGTGATATCGGGTGATTGCGCATCTCAAAAGCAAGTGCAAGTGACAGCATGAGATAGCGGGTTTCAATCACGCACCAGGCTGAGTGTGCGAGAATCGGCCAGTTGGTTGTTTGCTGTCTGTTTTCGTCTTATCTGAAAAACCTTTGCAGATTACAACCACGCATCATGCTTGCAGGCGTATCGTTTGATGGCTTGTCAGCACTGTGTTATCAGCTGAAAGGCACACCGCATTTATAATCCGTAGAAACCTAGGAACATGGCTTCATATAGGCGGATCACACAGGGGTGGAGCAGCTTATGTCGCTACAAGTATAGCAAAATAAAGGACTCCGTCAAGATAGTTTCAGTGATGTCACTGAACGTGTAAGGCTCTAAATTCAAGTGATTGCTCTGAAGGTATAAAAACTTAGAAGTGTTCTAATGGGAAAACAGCACATTTGTTTACATGATGCAAATACTTGGTATACAGGCGAAAGAAAACGGAAGAAAAAACAGTAAGACTGAATGAATGAAAAACCCCGGAGGTGGGACAAACATAAAGCGGAACAAAGCATCATGAAGCATGGGAATTGGAGTTGTTCCAGTGTACGCTGTAGTTCTAAATGCCTAAATTACCGATTGCTCGACCTAATGATTGACTTGGCATTGCCGATTGCTTTACACTAGCCATTCTACACAATGCTAAGTTGTATATCGGGTGGATAGATTGGAACGTCACACAGAATTTTCCAGTCGTCTCCACTTGCCAAAATTCTGCTGTGAAACTTTCGCTACGGCTCACACGTTCGCGTTCTCACAGAAGCGTTCGCCTGCAGATTACAGGGCTGCATGTTTGATCCCAAGAGCGGAGGTTGTATTAAATGGAGTGGAGATACACTAATGCTTTACGGCTGGGAGATATCAACGCATGTAAAGAACCCCCACGTGGCCTAAATGAAAAACAGGCTTCCAGTACCGCATCATTTCTGCAAAGCACTCCGCGCGTATGTAGGAAGCAATGTTGCGATGGCAGATAAAAGCTGTCATATGCAGCTACGCTACAATGAAACCATACTTTCTTCTGCGCTTCCCATAGCCTGGCTCGCTTTGGGATGTTACACCATCATAAACCAAACCAAAACCAAAATTTTGACGTGAAAAATTAAAATGTGAAAAGGATCCAATTAATAATTTGTCTCCCTTGTTTTTTTGTTACAAGTATGGTTGATATGCGCCGACTGGCGTTTTATCATAACTGGCCCGTTTTTCGCATTGACAGAACTTAGCCGTGATAAAGCTTGCCCTCGGAACGGCACGTAACTGACGAACAAAAGCCAAACGGGCCAATGAGAAGAATGCCAGGTATTGGTCCTGTTAGCAAAGCATAGTCTGCCTCGGCGGAACATAATGTTATTCCAAATGACGCCCCGTTTGACACCAGAAGAACGGCGAGCTATAGTAGCGATGGAAAGGACAATGTCGCAATAAAAAATATGTGCTTCAACAGGGTGACCAATGGCAATTGTTAACCGCGTGTTGCAAGCCTTCTATCGTGCGGGTAGAATAACTGATGCTCGCCGTGTCGCAAACTACAAGAACACCACAGTTGAAGAGGGCCAGCACATTGTGGCGGCAGCTAACATGGATGCATTCCTGAGTGCACGTGAAATTCGGGATGAGCTGGGTTTGGAAAGTGTGAGCGCCTACACTATAAGACGGCGCCTGCGTGAAGCAGGGATTAATTCCTGCATCGCCGCCCAAAAGACACTTTTGGAGCAGAGCCACATGAAACAGCGGATGGAGTTTGCCTCTGTGGTCGCGTCCTGGTCACCTTCAAACTGGCACGCTGTGGTGTTCAGTGACGAAGCATCATTTTGCACCCGCTCGAACCAACAAAAGCGAGTGTGGCGACCAGAGAATTGCCGGTAAGAGCTCGAGAAGTTTGCGGATATTTTTCTTTCTCTGTACACCTTCAAACACGTCAATGACCTATCATTGTTGCACCCGGTCGTTGTTGCAGTCTTAGCAAATAGGATTTGTGCGATCTGAAATTCTTGCTCTTACACGTTTTTGAGAAATGTCTGCCTATATAGATGCCAATATCATGTCTTCTGCGCAGATTGAAATGCGAATCGTAATGTTTTCAACTGATTCGTACGGAATATGGCTTTATAGTTAATCGCGTAGCTATTTCTTGCTGTCGTTGAGGTCGCCATTTTTTACGGAGTAAAACATCGTACCGCTAAATGTGATTGGGAGCACTCAAATTCATGTTAATGTTTTCTAGCAAATTCGGAATACACAGAGGGATACTATCTGAACGGAATGACAAGCACTGAAATGATAAATCATATAAGTATTAGATTTGTAATTCATTTGTCTAGACTAAATTCACCGCAGTTTTCTTGCAGCATTCTTTATGAGCCATTAACGTATCTTGTTCGCACCTGTAGGGCACGTCTATGAGCTCTTGGGAGAGCGCAGTAATATATATCTGCATTTTTCTCGCACTGCAGGTGGGATCCACGCTATGTGCGGAGCATTCGATCGAGCGGTCGAACAACAGTCCACTTCTGGGGCGCTCTTTCCTAAGGCCTGGGGTCGATACACAGAATCGAAAGAAGAATGACATCGTCGAGCTACTCGTGGATACTTGAAACTGTGCTTCTTCCATACGTTCTCGATGGGCCATTTCCCGACGGACTGTTCCATTTCCAGCAAGATGGAGCCCCCATTCATACGGCAAAAGCTGTTCGAGACCTCATGGATAAGCACGGCATCATGCCCCTGGATTTGCCAGCGCGCAGTCCGGACCTGAATATAATAGAAAACGTCTGGGGAATCCTAAAAAAAAAAAATCTCGGAAAAAGACGTGGACTTGGCATCGCCAGCAGTGAACAGCTTTGGCAAGCTATTGAGGCCGAGTGGAATTGCCTACGAGATTTGCCCAAGTTTGTCGACCCCTTCTATGACTCATTACCGGGCAGGATTGCCAGTGTTAAAGAGGCCGAGGGGGGTGCCTTACCGTACTGAGTGATATGACCTGATTGAGAGATTACTTGGCCTTTTCATCGACTCCATAAGTTGCAACAGTGTCACCACTTGGACCATTCCCTGATGTTCTATCAGTGTCGTGATTTATTCCTGTCGTGTATACTACATTGTTTTTATCCTTTCATAATTATCCCGCTCTCCCATCATATCGCAGTCTCGCAGCATTGTTTTCATCATCTCCATGAATTGTTTCACCATTTATGCGTGTTTAATTTGGTCGCTTAGTACCTCTTATGATTGCAAACATTTAAATGTTTCACTCTGTCCATGTCACCTCGTGTTTTTTTCGTAATTAACGAGAAAAAGCACTTAAGTTTAGTCTTACAGATACCAATGAAAATATTGTTGAGGAGTCATTTAATCAATTGCATTTGCAGCTGCATAAAATGCTCCCATGTCACTGGGCAGAAGCAGCTAATTTGGCTGGTCTGAGCTGACGCGAAAGGCGCCGTCCCTCACAGCAAAATACGCTGCGCAGATGCACGCCGAAAGATACCCCGGCGAGCGGCGCGAAAAGCGCGCGATCATTTGCTATCACTCTTCCTTGCCTGGCCGTCACGTTACGCTTTCTTAACACGGGAGGCATGGCGACGCCCATGGCCACGGTCACAACGTCACAAATGCAGGCAGCGCAGCCTTTGTGACACGGAATGAATTCACAAAGCGAATTATGTTCAAGGAAGCGATGACCAGTCATCCCTCTGTTTTTGCCGCGCGTGCGCAAAATACGCGTAACCGAAGCCAGGGCGTAACGTTAGATGGCGCTGACTTGCTCCGCAGAGCAACGTCGAAGCGCTCTAGACAAGGCTGCTGACCACTGTACGTGTGTCGGTGTGTGATTAAGGAATAAGAAGTCACTTTCTTTCACAAACAATTAAATATTTATAGATAGTAGTCCAAATTACACAGCATAATAATATGGAACAATAAAAAATGAAGCGCCATGACACGAGAGTGATAAAATCGACTCGGTAATGACAAGGGAGAAAACCGAGAATGAACAAAGCACTGTAATAAAAGAAGACTATATATAGATAAAGACAAAGCAAGTATTCTAGATATAATAAGTAGGGGCAATAGTTACACAGAAAACAGAGCGTAAAATACTAAGCCAGATCAAGGTTGAACAAAAGCGAGAACACTATTCAATAAACCAACAGCCTGTGGCAAAAAGGAACTCTCACGGCTTTGTTGTTATATGAGGTGTCGACGTCGCAGTTTATCGGTAGCGGCGGCCGTACAAGAGGAGAAACAATGAGTTGATGGCGGGCTCGGTGAAACACAAGACGCTTTCCTAGAGCGGCCGCGACAGAGGCCCGGAAGACTGAATCTTTCCAGAGCGCGCTGCCGCAGGCGTGCTGCGGTATGCCTTTTTATACTCTCGGCTGGCCGCGCTGTGGCTGCGTCAAGGGCGCGCGGTCGCTGCCCCGAGCATCTTGTCGAAGCATGCTTGGAGGAGCGGGGAGCTCTCGTAAGTACCGCTCTATATGAGAGGCTGGGGATCCCGTATCTTCCACTTTATAGGTGAGGCAACTTGTGACAGCGAGAAAAAAGAATAGGAAGAGGAGGTTGAAGTGTGCACGCCCCGTTGGACCTTGGCTTGTGGTGCCTGCGTCAGAGTCCGCTTGCTGTGTGAACCTCACTTGTCAAACTCTTCAGAAGGTCTGCATGGTCACGTTACCGGCGTGACAATATTATCTGTGTCATAACTATAGTCTGGAAAACAATCTCATATAGCGTCAATTGTACAGCTTATCCACAGCACGTGTACTGTCTATCCCCCCCTCCGCAACAGCAGAAGCTGCGCGTGTTTTTCCAAACATGCTTCCTTCTTATCACGTCCTGTTTTGTTTGCCCCTTGAACCCTTTTATTCAGACAATAGACGTGAAAAGTTGTGGTTGGTATGAACTATTATTATTCTATCTCTTTGTCCCCCCTGTCCTTGCCGGAAGTTTTAGAGTATTGCAGCTGTACTCTTTATCAGAAGCTTTTGGAATGCCTGTGCCCTTTCAAGAAAGGCGGGCATCAAACCTGGTTAAGGAGCTGATTCATCGTCCAGCCCGCATAGTTGTTTTTTCTCCTACTGCGGCTCTTTTGTTCAGGCCATGGCATCACTAGTTCAAGGCTCAGGAATTCGTACGCAAGAAACATTCTTTCACTCCTTGCTCTAAGCCTTTCAAGCCGGCCCTCTTCCCTCACCCCTCCCTGGCTTTTCTTCGCAAGCAAACAGCACTCAGTAAGCGGCGCCAAATCAGAGTCGATCATTTGAAGCTGCGCCTTACTTAAATGCGCTAATGGCACAAAGAAAATGGTAACTTTAGGCACGGTATTATCTAAAAGTTAGTTACTAAAACAAGACAGGAGCACGAGCAATATATATTGCATCAGTGCTCTCAACTGTGGAATACTGCGCTACTTGATATACAGAGACAAATGGAAGACGACACACGAATGAAGCGCAAACTTACAACTATTTATTTTTATCGACAAAACACGTACATATATACAAAAGGCATTCTTGTCAAATCACAGACACATCATTCATGCATGTGATCACGCACGTTATCATTTCGACCACAACTCCGCATCTGCACAGCTATCATATCTAGCTCCTCTTTTGTGAGAGCCACAGAAGATGTACTAACGCACGTATCTTTTTCTGCTGACTCGATTAAGAAGGCTTCTACTATTTCTCTTTCAATTCTTTCCTTTTGTTTACCTACAATTTCAGTCCTATGAAATAATGGTTTGCAGCCATTTACGCATCGCAAGCAATGTTGCGCAAGATTTCCAGGGTGGCTGATTTTCCCACAGTCATTATGATGTTCCAGGAGCCTCTTATTAACACACCTTCCCGTTTGTCCGATGTATTGTTTTCCGCACGAAATCGGGATCTTGTAAATGATTTCATCCTGACAAGGTATGAACCTTTTTTGATGTGCAATTTCACATTCCTTCCTCTTGCCACGCTTATCATGCTCATTTACTGCATTACAGAGGCTTATCAACTTTTTTGGCGCCCTAAATATCACCTTCACATTATGTTTGGTTGCTACCTTCTTTAATCCATGTGATACTTTGTGTATATACGGAATTACAACACATCGCTCTCTGTTGCTCTCTTCTCTCTGCACCTGCGTTTTCTTCGTTATGTTGTTCAGCAGCTTTTCTGCCACAGACGAAATGACACTATCTGGGAAATCACTGGCTTTCAGCCTGGTTATTTGCATGCCGATGCTTTCTGTCATTTTGTGATCGCAGGACTTCTTAATGCTCTGCAACATGCATGAGTGGGCGACGCTCCTTTTAACAAGCTTGGACTGGCTCGAATCGAATCTCATGAGGCTTTTTTCGTTTTTGGTATGATACCACCAGCATGTGTGCATGGGGGTCTCCTGTATTTGTAGATCGAGGAACCTTATCATCCCTTTATCAGGTACTTCATAGGTAAAGTCAAGCCCATTGAACTCGCCCTTGAAAAGCGCGACCATCATATCCGCGTCAACCGTACCAGATCTTTCTGTACTAAAACAAAGCAAAAAATCGTCTACGTATCGAAAGCATGCTACAACACCCCTGCTATCCAATTCCGGTTTTAGGCTGCGGTCTCCCTTTGCCATGTAAAGGTTCGAAAGGACAGGAGCCAAGCACGACCCGATACAAATGCCTCCTCGCTGTGCGTAAATTTTCCCTTCGTACAGCACATACAGGGATCTCAGATACACCCACAGTAGTTCAAGGAAGCCGCTGACGCTCGTCCCACACTCGTTCTGAAACTTCGTAGGTCCATAGCTGTCAATACATTCTTCAACTGCTGATATCGCCCCGTCTTGAGGAATTGAATAGAACATGTCTTTCACGTCTACTGACATGCACGTCACAGGATGGTCTTTCCTCAGAAAGCTGATGACTTCTTCGGAGCCTTGCACCATATATGGGTCATCACAAGTCAACTTAGACAGTTGCCCCTGCAGGTATCTAGCCACATGACTTTGCCACGTATTCCTGTCTTCCACAATCATCCTGAAGGGGTTTCCTTCTTTGTGCGTCTTAACGGAAAAGAATGGCCGTTAAGACGCACAAAGAAGGAAACCCCTTCAGGATGATTGTGGAAGACAGGAATACGTGGCAAAGTCATGTGGCTAGATACCTGCAGGGGCAACTGTCTAAGTTGACTTGTGATGACCCATATATGGTGCAAGGCTCCGAAGAAGTCATCAGCTTTCTGAGGAAAGACCATCCTGTGACGTGCATGTCAGTAGACGTGAAAGACATGTTCTATTCAATTCCTCAAGACGGGGCAATATCAGCAGTTGAAGAATGTATTGACAGCTATGGACCTACGAAGTTTCAGAACGAGTGTGGGACGAGCGTCAGCGGCTTCCTTGAACTACTGTGGGTGTATCTGAGATCCCTGTATGTGCTGTACGAAGGGAAAATTTACGCACAGCGAGGAGGCATTTGTATCGGGTCGTGCTTGGCTCCTGTCCTTTCGAACCTTTACATGGCAAAGGGAGACCGCAGCCTAAAACCGGAATTGGATAGCAGGGGTGTTGTAGCATGCTTTCGATACGTAGACGATTTTTTGCTTTGTTTTAGTACAGAAAGATCTGGTACGGTTGACGCGGATATGATGGTCGCGCTTTTCAAGGGCGAGTTCAATGGGCTTGACTTTACCTATGAAGTACCTGATAAAGGGATGATAAGGTTCCTCGATCTACAAATACAGGAGACCCCCATGCACACATGCTGGTGGTATCATACCAAAAACGAAAAAAGCCTCATGAGATTCGATTCGAGCCAGTCCAAGCTTGTTAAAAGGAGCGTCGCCCACTCATGCATGTTGCAGAGCATTAAGAAGTCCTGCGATCACAAAATGACAGAAAGCATCGGCATGCAAATAACCAGGCTGAAAGCCAGTGATTTCCCAGATAGTGTCATTTCGTCTGTGGCAGAAAAGCTGCTGAACAACATAACGAAGAAAACGCAGGTGCAGAGAGAAGAGAGCAACAGAGAGCGATGTGTTGTAATTCCGTATATACACAAAGTATCACATGGATTAAAGAAGGTAGCAACCAAACATAATGTGAAGGTGATATTTAGGGCGCCAAAAAAAGTTGATAAGCCTCTGTAATGCAGTAAATGAGCATGATAAGCGTGGCAAGAGGAAGGAATGTGAAATTGCACATCAAAAAAGGTTCATACCTTGTCAGGATGAAATCATTTACAAGATCCCGATTTCGTGCGGAAAACAATACATCGGACAAACGGGAAGGTGTGTTAATAAGAGGCTCCTGGAACATCATAATGACTGTGGGAAAATCAGCCACCCTGGAAATCTTGCGCAACATTGCTTGCGATGCGTAAATGGCTGCAAACCATTATTTCATAGGACTGAAATTGTAGGTAAACAAAAGGAAAGAATTGAAAGAGAAATAGTAGAAGCCTTCTTAATCGAGTCAGCAGAAAAAGATACGTGCGTTAGTACATCTTCTGTGGCTCTCACAAAAGAGGAGCTAGATATGATAGCTGTGCAGATGCGGAGTTGTGGTCGAAATGATAACGTGCGTGATCACATGCATGAATGATGTGTCTGTGATTTGACAAGAATGCCTTTTGTATATATGTACGTGTTTTGTCGATAAAAATAAATAGTTGTAAGTTTGCGCTTCATTCGTGTGTCGTCTTCCATTTGTCTCTGTATATCAAGTAGCGCAGTATTCCACAGAATGATCAACCAACTGGCCCCCGTGTTTGCATTATTGGCTCTCAACTGCACACGAATATTTTAACCAGGTTTCATAACTCCAAAGGTATCCGCCATCTAATGACATTCCTCCTCTTCTCCTCAACTCAGTGTAACCCAACGCATAAAAAGAAATGAATACACATCCCGACGACTCCTTACCACGCGCATCATTTAGCAGCGTCTAATGAGTGGGCGCACCCAAAAAGCCTGCCGAAAGTGTCACCCTAATCGGTTGCGAGCTTCGCTAGCAGCCCTTGTTTGCAGTCATTTGTAAATTATGAGCTCCACTATGAGCTCCAATATTACTCGAATACCAGTAAGATGCATTGTGGGGCTAATGTGTTCATGCTCGTTCACTTATATAAGCGCAAGAGAGACAACACAACAGACAAGAAGGACAGCGCATGAAACCTCTGACGTATACTTTCTCGGAAAGCAAGTCAGAGTTGCGTGACACTTCTCGTTTTGTATATTGCTGAGACGGGCTTCCTATCACATCTACACTGATTTATGCAGCTTTACGAATTGAGTTATTAGGCTGCGCGTGCGCCCCAGGCCTGTTGTATATTTATACGCCTCGATCTCCTTCAATAAATTAATTGTCACGCCAACGTTCGTCCTGTCGTTTTGCGCTAAGTATTGTACTCGTGATGATCTTTCTTAGGTTGAGGGGAAAAGCTTTGTGTCGTAGGACACCATTTTGCATTTCTCATAAAATGGCTGCTGCATCCGAAGATACTCAACACGAGGCATCTTTGCTGCAGAGGTATACACATAAAACCAGCATACTCTGCTGAAGATACGGCACCTTTATTCACCGTCGCGTCTGTGCAGCATCAAGACCGGTGGCAACAAGCGTCCCGTTGGCGCATTTTAGTACTCAACAATTGTCTATATTTACAGCATTATATGGCTAAAGAAACGGAGCTAAAACTTGCCTTTCGTGACGAACAAGCCGAAGCGAACTTTGCCGTCGTTGCGTGTCCCAATGCCGCGTTGGGAAGTTGCAAATTTTATTCTACTAGTTGAATTTATGTACGTATTGCTATAGCCTACAACACAGCAGTGTGTCCGCTATTTTCATGCACAATTTTTGGTTCGAAAAGAAGCACATATCCCGTTCGCGACGACGCGCATAGCACAGCGGGCGACGTCAGACTTCTAACGCACTCACCGCCGCAAGTGGCATGCACGTGTTGACGTGGGCTGGAGACAACGGAGCGTCAGGACATCACCATATGAGAAAGCTGATTTTATATTTTAGTACAGTTGTCCATAGTTAACTGTAGATCAAGGAGTTGTGTGTCCTAGCTGCTACGTTACTAGAAATGGTCGCTCGGCATTGCTGGAAAGATTGCACACGAATATTTTAACCAAGTTCCATACCTTCAATATTATATGCATTTTAAAACAATTAAATCAAATTGTTTTTAAATGCATGATTGTTAAATTTGGATCCAAAGTTTGTACGCGTTAACATAGTTAAAATAGTTTAAGTGCACGGAATGCGATGTGTGGGTGATTTTTGATGACACGCGGTGCAAATCGGTAGGCGAGGCGCATAACCAGTTCAGGAGCAGATGTTGCGTGCTGTGCGAACGCTTAGGAGATGAGCTGCGGAGAACGCCTCACTGGTGTCATGTTTGGTTGCCGTAGAAAGACAACTGGAGCTGACAAGGAAAATGTTAGGCTGAGGAAGCAAGTATCCTATATGGAGAAAGAAATGGCAGATCCTGTCTTCCACAATGAAAAGCGTGCTCCACGTGGTGAGGAGCACTTCGGGACAGATAAGGGCCTAGGAGGGAGCAGGATCGGGACAGAAAGCACAAATTCCCAGAAGAGTCAAGGTTATTGTGGGCGGCATGTACAATATCAGGGCAGATCCCTGGAAATGTGTCATGGGGGAGTTGGGAGCCACGAACAGGTTCCGGAAGAAAAAGCATAGCCAGTTGGTGCAAATAGGCGGTGACTCGAACATGAAAAGGTGCAGCTCAGCTATCAGGGGAAGGGTGAAAGAAGATAGCCGAGTTGGGATCCGGGTGTTTCCCGGAAAGACCTTAAGTCATGTGCTACAGATAACGAGGGACGAACTGTCAAAGAAATATGTAGAACTCAGCATGATCATTGTAGCAGCAGAATAAACGATATTTAACGGTGACGGGGCGATAGTAGTGGAGCGGTTGGCACTGGGAGTGGAAGATTTGCGGGCACAGTGCCAGAGGGGCTCGGAAGGAACCCAGAGATTTAAATGGCAGTGGCCAGGGTCAACCAGGAAATGAGAGGATTAAGCCGAGAAATGCTTTTCGGGGTAACTGATATCAACAAAGAAGTACAGTCTTTGTCAAAAATATTCGGCCCAAGGGTTTCGCTTCTACGCCCTGTAACGCAGCGCCTGGTAGCCATATTGGAACATGAATGTAAGCAAGCGCAGAATGAGGACTAGCTTTGTCATCTATAAGATATTGAACGCCAGTGTTGCGATACGAGCCCCGTTACGGGGCTTAGAAGGAAAACCCCTGGGCCATATACTTTTGACAAAGACTGACATTGCCCTGGCAAGGAATTTCAGCGAAAGGGAATCAATATCAAGGTGGGCGCTGAGATCGGCTGGCGCCTGGTAGGTCGAGCGCTGGATTGTTTAGGGGTACCGTTAGAGTTGCGAACGCAGGTTATCACAGTGAAGCAGGAAATGTCAGGCTAGGAACAACTCCAAAAAGCCAACCAGATGTCTTGAAAAGAAGGCTTAGAAAAATGAATTTAACTCCATTATTCATTACATAAACATGCAGGGCGGCAGAAGGAGAGCGAAGTGGTTATAAATAGTGCGAGACACACCTCAGGCACCTGGGAGAACTGCCGTGTATAGAAGGCTGTGTTTGGGAATGGTGCAACAGAACAACGTAGGAGAAGAATGGTGCTGGGGTTGGTGGGTGTAGATCGCCAGAAGATACGGGAAAAACATATCCAGAAGAAACCGCCGCTGAAGAAGCAGCCACTAGAAAAAAAAAATCAATCACAAGGCAGCTGGCCCTAAGGATGCAGTCGTCCAGAGTTCGCATTTATTTCATTCTCTCTTGGCCTTTGAGATCAATAATCATTATATTAGGCCTGCAGCTTTACAGGCATTGCAGAAGACACTACGGAAAAGCCTGGTGAAAGCCATCGGGCTCTTTATATGTTGAGTGGTTCCGAGTTCCGCTGCTCGTTAGCAATCATTAAGGCAGGTATAATCAGCTTGGTAATATTGCCAGCTGCGAGACGTACAAGCGTGCCTGTGTTTGGTAGTCTTGGGAAACCACCCAAAACAAAATGCGTCACTATAAATCCCGCCCAGAGTTTCCGGCGACGATGGGCAACCCTTCCACTGATGATGGTGCGATTTTTGCTGCACTTGCGGTGGTGATTGAGATGCTGTATTAGGGAGCCAAAGCTGAACCTGTCTTGCACCATGTCCACCCTAAAGCATGGCTCCAAGCTTATGGTCCACTAAAGTCAGTACTCAGCTCACCCTTTTCGCGCAAACAAGGTGGAGACGAGGCGCTCTCACTGTGTTGCCTCTGCAACCACTTCTTATTTTTATGAATGTCCCTCTTCAATTCAGTATTCGGCTGCCACTAAGCCGACAGGCGTAGTCACTGTAGCATACATCTTTGCTGCTCGCCCCGGAGAAACACCGTCTAAATCCTATAGCGCTAATACAGTCCCCATTTGGGACGTTTTTTCTATTTTCTCAAACAGGGGCATCTTTTGGGGACGTTCTTCTAGGCCATTTTTTTTCCGGGGACATTTACTCAGGGAAGTTTTTTTCCGAGGACGTTTTTATTGGAACCTGGGGTTTGTATGCCGATGCACCAAAGAACCGCTAGGGAAAGGGTAAACCGACGTTGCAAAGAACCTGTCTGGGTTTCAGGAACTATAGCATGTAAAGAAGCATGGCTAGGGGTAGCCTATTTATGAGCAGGAGACAAATGCAAAACGGAAGACAGGGATCTAGTTAAAAGTCTCTGTGAAGATATTAAACATTTTGGAAACGGGGTCGAGATAATTTAATTGGGTGATTAGAATGGGCACATAGAGGATCCGGCTGAATACACCGATGACAGCTGAAAGTTAATGCTAGAAATTTGTAAGCCGTTTAACCTAGTTATTGTGAATAGAGAAAGAAGATGGGTGAAGGCCGGATCACGTGGGAGTTCCGGAATCGGCAAACAAACATTGATTAATGTTAGATGTCACCAGGAATCTATATTAGGCTCGCGAGGATGAAAATAGATGAGAATGGCGCGTACAGCGTTGTAAGTGACCGTAAACGTATTAAAGCGATAGCCTGCAATGGCGCATGCTCGCGGGCCGTGTCCATTTGTCCGTCTGTAGCGCTTTTGTTAAGTGGGAGGCGGTAGCCGGCAGTTGACATGCCCGAGCACTAACTGCATTAGAGCTTCCTGACATTACGTTTGGCAGGAACTGTCAACTGGGGCCTCTCCTTTCATATGGGAGACTGATATCAGTATCAGCCAGCCAAAAACCTTGCATTCACGTTATCCCTAGGCCACGAAGGCACTCACGCTCATACGGCTCGGTGGCTGGTAGCTTTCGCTATCGCGTCATTGCGAAGATGGGAGTGAAAACAGGAAAGAAGAGGTGCCGTAGTCCCGATAGAGTCTTTCGCATCATCGCAGTTTATTGATCCAAAGTGCCCCCCAGAAAATTGTAGCGAAAGCTACACTACTGTAGGTTTTCAAGCCGTCGGCGTGGCACCGGGTAGGAGCTGCCAACTTGGGCCTCTCATTTCATGTGGGACGGTATGTCAGAATCCGGAAATATCAACCCCTGGTGGTCGATATTTCCGGAGTCCTCCACTACGGCGTCTTTCATAGCCTGAGTCGCTTTGGGACGTTAAACCCCACAAACCAACCAACCAGGTATGCCAGAATCATCCTTCCAGGACCCTGGTATTCACTTCGCCCCTATAGGCCACTAAGGCACGTTCATACGGCTTGGTTAAAGCGGGGTTTTATACATGCGCTGGTAGCCTACTATCGCGTCGTACCCTCAAAGGCGGAGCTTAAGCGTTCCCCATATTTAGATGCAATAAACACCTTTACCACCGTCACCTAAAACGCCGGTGAACTTTGATGCGTTCACAGGAACGCTGCTTGTGTTCGACACAACGCTCGGTCGCTCACAGCCAAAGCTTTCGCTCCACACCCGTGTAATTTTTTAGCCTGCAGATAGGACGGCTGGTCGAAAGTAGAAGCCAGGAAGCACGAAGAGCAAAGGCAAACTTAAACGACAAATAGCATCGGGCATTGAGGAAACGATAGAGAAACACCTCATGGAGGAGTGGGATTTATGAAGTTAGCGCATCTCATCCGTACGAAAATTTGACAACTAAAAGAGTCAAATTGTTGAAAAGTTACGACTCCTCGATGCTGATGAAAGAGTGAAATGAAATAGGCAACCGAGCGAAGACGGATGGCTCCAGAGAACATGAAGAAGCTAAGAAAGCGCAGCAGTCTCGAGAGGAAATAGAAGACAATAAAACAGCACACTGATCGCTGGATAACCGAAGGGCGCGACCCAACTAAATAGGCGGCAAAGAAATTCTGGGCCATATAAGCGGCCTGGGTAAGAGAAATTATAGGGAGCAGGAACAGATTCAGGACGCCGAAGGGAAATGTCTAGAGGATGATGACGCCATAGGATTTAGTACATCAGTTATTGTCGAATAATTTAGGCACGATGATGGGGTAATCTCCCTGAAATAAGAAACAGTACCAGACATCATAAAGGAAAGGAGCATTACGATTGACAAGTCTTAACTGAAAGAAGGCGGAGACAAATATTCCTCTGTGTACAGCCATGGAGATGGACGAAATACTAATCAAACTAGCCCGTTTGCGGCTATTAATCCTCGAGGTTGCTCTTCGACCACACCACGAATAGCGCACGAACGTGCGCTTGCAGCCCATTTATTTTTTTGTAAACGTTAGTTTAGACGCGATATTCCGTCAAATGCAGCGACGCCCTGAAGGCATTCCCCTGCACTTTTGCCCGAGCATCTGTTCGTACAGAAAAGGATAAAAAAAAACTACTGCTAGTTTCCTTCAGTGGTGTCCCCAATTACAAGCGCGATCTTCCTCAAATAGCACCGGACTGTACGCGGTACGCTTTTCTGTTTTCACTTTCGCGTATTTCAACAAGCGACTCATCGTCGGTCCTAGAGAGCGAGTTAACGTCGCAAGGAGCTCGACTAAGTCACGCATTGTCATTTAACATGTTATTTGAATTTCTTTTAATGGTCGTTCAAAGCCCGATCAACACACAAAATATCCGCGTATCATAACCATGCTGATCAAGCAGGATAACCATGGCATTTATTATTTATCGAGTTTAAAATCACAAAGTGAAAACGACTGTAAGGGATGCAAAAAAAGCAGAACAATAATTAAAGGAGTGTGGTAACATGACAAAACAAACAAACGGGATCAAAAATTGCACAACACGAGACACAGAGGCAGGATAAGACAACGCGTATACTAGCAAAAAATTTCCAATTGTATTAAAATGACTTATGTGAGCGTAATTTTCGCTTCAAGCTCGTGGAACCCATTTGCATTTGCGCTCATGTGTCTCTCCTATAAAACCAAGAGAGCAAGATGGCAGCATTCTTACGGAACTCCACGTATTCATTGACGTATGAATGACCCTGAGGAGTCCCTCAAGCAGAAAAAAAAAAAACAGTTTGCCGCGAAATATGTGTAGCTACAAAGAACTAAAATATCAGTCCTTATTCAAAGAAACTTCATGCCTTATAGGTTGCCGGTAATAGTGTACTTTATCTAGATTGAAAGTGCTTGCAAATGCAGAAAGCTTATCAAAAGGCTCGTCACATATGAAACATGCTTCCAGCTGATCATGACGTCACCCTCCTTCTAGCATGTGCTAGGAATAGGACCGGAAGTTGACGAGTGTAGACGACTAGTATGTTTATACCTAGCGCCTACTCGTTTTCGTTTAATTCAATCAGTCAATTTTACAGTCGCCGATCGGAGCCGCGCTGCTATCGCTGCGGAAAATAAAGTTGATGCAGCACTCTGCATGCTAATTGCATTGAGCGAATAGGCTGCAAAATTGCAGAACTACTCTCCAGACATAAACAGATACATTTGTTGACACAGAATAGGTGCGCACATCGAAATATTGAGTGCCTGCATTGCGCCAAACGTCGCTTGGCACAATGCAGACATGCCGCGTTTTTGCCTACACCCTGTCGCTGTCGATCGCTGCGCCACCTTTTGTGTACAAGCATGACGTTTGTATATAGGCATTGGAAATTTTAATAATAAATATATTCCAGACAACTGGCGACTGAGCAGGATGAATTTAATCTATAAAGGAAAAGGAGATAGGAATAACATTGAATCATTTGAGCCGATCACGATAATGTCTATTATGTACAGGCTGGCAATGCAGGCAGTGAAACTAAAAATTCAGAATGGCTTCAAGAGTGGTAGGCGCCTAGATGGTATCATTTTTGTAATAACGCAATGCATAGAAATAGCCAGGGCGCAAAATAGACCTGTGTCTTTAGCCTTGCTATACCTAGGAGGTGGATACGAAAGGGTAAACAAGGAACTTCTATGGAAAATAGTCAAATGTGAAGGCATCGGTAAAGAAGTAATTGTATAACTAAAAGAAATATACAGAGACAATAAAGTTGAGACTGCATGGGAGGGGTTAATAAGCATGTCTACTTTCGAGGTATGCAATTGACCAAGGTAAATGAAGCTCGATTATTTGCTGATGACATCGTATTATTCTGTCGCATAAAAAGCCTGCAAGACCAAGTCCTTTTGAATGACTCTTTAAAAGTTGTGTATGAATGGTGTGTTAAGTGGGACATGGAAATCAATTTTGAAAAGTCAATTACTATGATTGTGTCGAACAAGAAAACCCCATTAGTGTTTCCGTATATAATTAATAACATTGAAATAAAACGTTCCAATAGATTAAAATATTTAGGTGTTACGATTTCTCATGATTTGAACTGGAGTGATCATGTACAGAATATTTGTGGAGCAGCCCAAAGAAAGCTTGGATTCCTACGGCGAAAGTTAAGAGATGCGTCACCGGCTGTCAAACTAAAAGCTTATAAATCATTGGTAAGGCCAAGTCTGGAATACACGAGCATAATTCGGGATCCAAACCAGAAATATCTCATAGATGAGCTTGAACGGATCCAGAGATTAGCAGTGAGGTTCGTGTTTTCTCGCTATCGAAGAACACAGTCCGCAACCGAACTTATTTCACTTGCTGAGCTACAAACCTTGGCTATTCGTAGAAAAATTGCTAGGCTCAAGTTCATTTATCAACTTTATAACAATAAACTGAATTTGGATTCTGGCTTGTACCTGCGGCCGCCCGGGAAACTGTCACCTCGCACTAATCATTCCTTTGCAGTGATGTCGTATGTGCCAAGAGTTGATGTATTTAAATTTCCGTTTCTGCCTAAAACAATCATTGAATGGAACAACCTTGACCGAAGCGTATTTGAAAAAAACTTGTTCTTTAGAAACTTTTGAGAAAGAGTTGGAAATCTGTTCTGCCGCTTAAATGTACATTACCCACCCTGTAACAGCCCGGAAGGGCTCACAGTACTTGCAAATAAATAAATAAATAAATCTGTCCGCTGTCACTGCTGTTGTTAATGATTTATATTAAGAATATTAAAATGAGTCGACACGAAAGCAACCGTGGTTTTTTATCTCTCGTATAAGCTATGTGGAACGGACGTACAGCAAACGTTTCCAGGATTAATGTACGTGGACGACATTCTTCTGATATCCAATAGCGTGGAAGATTTACAAGCTTTGGTTAATATGTGTGGATACGAAGGAGATGCAGTCGGCTTTACCCTCAGCGCACTTAAGTCGCTATCTGATGGTATGCAACAATTTCACAAATAGAAAGCTGACAATAGAAAGGAATGAGTTACCAAGACTGACAGTATATAAATATCTCGGGTTATGGATTAACGAAGGACAGGCATGTATGGAAAACATAAACAGCTCACCAGTGCGAAGGGAAACGGCGATAATAAAGCACAGATCAACATAGGGGCACAACAGATATGAAATACTTGAAGGTATTAGGAAAGGAATAATGGTACCAGGGCTTACCTTTGGTAACGCGGTTTTGTGCTTAAGGACAGAAGGCTAGTCGGTGTTAGAAACAGATCACAAATCTGTGGGCAGGTTAGCACTTGCAGCCCATTGCAATATACAAAGCAGTACATGGAGATGCGGGCTGAGCGTTTTTGTAATCACGAGCTCAGAGCACAATATTGTATGAAGAACGCCTCAGGAAAATGGACGACAATAGGTGGGCAGCTAAATCATATACTTATACCAAAACGGCATTCACTCACAGTGGCGGAAAGGGACTAGACAACTAACCACTAAGAATGTGGGAAGGCAGGTCATAGAAATCAGTTCAGTTCAGTCGTTCAGTCGTGTCCGACTCTTCGTGACCCTATGGACCATGTCACGCCACGCTTACCGGTCTCTCACTATCTTCCTAACATCACATAACTTCACCTGCAGTGCCTCGAGGATGCCATCTAACCATCGCGTTCGCTGCCTACCCCTTCTCCGGCGACCCTCAACCTTTCCCAACATCAAATCTTTCTCCAGCGACTCCTCTCTTCTCATCAGTTGACCAAAGTAGCTGAGCTTTAACTTTAAAATTTGACCCTCCAATGAGCAGTCAGGGTTTATGGTCGACAACATCGACTGATTTGATCAGGCAGTCCAAGGAACTCTCAAGAGTCTTCGCCAGCACCACAATTCAAACGCGTCAATTTTTCGGCGGTCAGCCTTTTTCACAGTCCAGCTCTCGCATCCATACATCACAACTGGAAAGACCATAGCACGAGTTATACGGATCTTGGTTGGCAGACTAATGTCTCTGCTCTTTACTAGGCGGTCAAGGCTAACCATTGCTCTCTTTCCCAGAAGCAGGCGTCTCCTAATTTCATGGCTGCAGTCTCCTTCCGAGGTAATCTTGGAGCCCAAGAACAGAAAATCTGTCACAGCTTCCACTTGTCCATTGATGCCCTACGACTTGATAGGGCAAGACACCATGATCTTTGTCTTGTTATGTTCAGTTTAAGCCCAAACTTCTCACTCTCTTTTTGTACGCGCATCAGAAGTCTCTTGAGTTCCACTTCACTTTCTGCTATTAAAGTGGTATCATCCGCATATCTAAGGTTGTTGATACGTTTTCCAGCAATCTTCACTCCAGCTGAAGACTCGTTCAGACCGGCCTTCCTCATGATGCACTCTGCATATAGGTTAAATAGGCAGGGCGACAGTATGCATCCTTGCCTCACTCCTTTCTCGATCGGAAACCAACCAGTAAGACCATGCCCAGTTTTGACTGTGGCCTCTTGCCCTTCATACAGGTTCCTGAGGAGACAGATGAGGTGAATTGGAACTCCCATCTCTTGGAGAGCTTGCCACAATCTGCTGTGATCTACGCAGTCAAACGCTTTCGCATAATCAATAAAGCAGAAGTAGATGGGTTTCTGGAACTCTCTTGCTTTTTCCATGATCCAGCGAAGGTTAGCAATTTGGTCTCTAGTTCCTCTGCCTTTGCGAAACCCAGCTTGCTCGTCCGGAAGCTCCCAATCCACATACTGCTGCAGCCTACCTTGGAGGATTTTCAACATCACCTTGCTAGCATGCGAAATAAGCGCGATCGTGCGGTAGTTGAACAATCTTTGGCACTGCCTTTCTTTGGATTGGGGATGTAAATTGACCTCCTCCAATCCTCTGGCCACTGCAGGGTTGTCCAAATCTTCTGACATAATGTATGCAGAATGTTAACAGCGTCATGGTTGAGGTTTTGAAGCAACTCAGCTGGAATGCCATCAATTCCTCTAGCTTTGTTCTTAGCAAGGCTGGCTAAGGCCCATTCAACTTCACTCTTCAGGATGCCCGGCTCGAGATCAGTAATCACAACCGTCTTATGTTGGGTTTCCACATTCGGGTACTTCTTGTACAGTTCTTCTGTGTATTCCTGCCAACTCTTCTTTATCTCTGAGGCTTCAGTGAGGTCCTTGCCTTGTTTGTCCTTTATCACGCCCAGCTTAGCACAGAAGCTTCCTTTGATATCTTTGATTGTCTTATACAGAGCTCTTGTGTTCCTTAATTGGCTGTTGTCCTCAACTGCTTGGCACTGTATGTTCAGGAAGGCATTCTTATCTCTCCTTGCTATTCTTATCTCTCCTTGCTTATCTCTCCTTGTATCTTTCTATTTCCCCCATAACTTTTGCCATTCTCCTTTCCTCAGCTATTTGCAAAGCCTCTTCAGATAACCAGTTTGCTTTCTTGCATTTCTTTTGCTTTGGAACTACCTTAGTAGCAACTTCTTGTATTATATCACGAACATTAGTCCACATCTCTTCGGGCTCTCTGTCTTCTAGTCTAATTCTTGAAATCGATTCCTCACTTTCACAGCATATTCTAATGGAATTTGATCCAGATCATACCTGAAAGGCCTCCTAGTTTTCTGCGTTTTCTTCAATCGAAGCTTAATTTTGGCAACAAGAAGCTGATGATCGGTGCCACAATCGGCCCCATGCCTTGTTTTTACTGCTTGTATAGCGCTTCTCTATCTCTGCCGGCAAAGAATATAATCGATCTGATTCCTGTACAGACCGTCCGGTGAAGTCCATGTGTACAGGCGCCTCTTGTGCTGTTGAAAATGAGTATTCGCTATGGTCAGGTTGTTTTCTTGACAAAACTCTACTAGCCTCTGCCCAGCTTCATTTGGCTCACCAAGACCGAACTTGCCTGTAATTCCGGATATTTCTTCACTCCCGACCTTAGCATTCCAGTTTCCTATGAGAAAAACGACGTCTGATGATGGGGTGCGGTCTAAAAGGCATTGTAGGTCCGCATAAAATCTCTCGATGTCAGCTTCTTCAGCAGCAGTGGTCGGTGCATAGACTTGGATAACTGTTATGTTGAAAGGGTGACCTTGGATACGAAGTGAAATCATTCGGTCGTTTTTGGGGCTGTACCCTAGCACTGCTTTGCCCATTCTTCTGTTTACTATGAGAGCGACCCCATTCCTTCTCTTGGATTCGTGCCCACAAAAAAAAGACATAATGGCCGCCGGAGTTAAATTCTCCCATTCCGGTCCACTTGAGCTTGCTGATACCCAAGATATCAATGTTCAATCTGTCCATTTATCGCTTGACGACAACCAGTTTACCTTGCGTCATAGATCTTACATTCCATGTTGCTATGTGATATATCTCCTTGCAACATCGTACTTTCCGGTCGCTTCCCGACACATTCACAACTGAGCGTCCTTTTGGCTTTAGCCCAGCCGCTTCATTCGTCCTGGAGCTACTAGGAATCGCCCTTTGTTCATTCCCAGTAACATATGGGACGCCTTCCAACCTGGGGGGCTCATTTTCCGGCGCCATATCATTAATGGTATTGTGACTGGCCATAGGGTTTTCTTGACAGGAAATACTGGAGTGGGTTGCCATTACCTTCTCCAGTGAATCACATTTTGTCAGAACTCTCTACCGTGACCTGCCTATCTTGGGTGGCCCTACACCGCAGAGCTCACGACTTCATCGAGGTTTGCAAGTCCCTCCGCCACGACAAGGCAGTGATCCATGAAGGGGGTCATAGAAAAAAAGAACTTTAAATGAGAGTTAAAGAACACAGAGGCTAAAAACTGGAAAAATTCAATGAAAAAAAAAAGCCGACCCTAGATATATATAGAAAATAGAAAACTCGGAGTAAGAAGGAAACCTTCTATATATGATGCAGCGACCTTCTTTTTAAAGCTAGATCAGGATGTGTTAGAACCCGACGCTGCAGAAGGAAGTTCAATCAAGAAGATGAAGCTTCCGTTAGGTGCGACAGATGCCCAGATACAATTAAAAATCTTATACTGGAGTGTGGCAGTATCCATCCAGTTGTCAATGCGGACATAGTCACTCTAGTCGGGGCCCTGGGGCTTAGAGGCAACAAAGGAAACGTGAGCGCAAATCAGCGGTAGCGGCGGTAGGTAGGCAAGAGACGTTTGTAAGATTGATGGATAAATAGTAGGGAGGGACTCATGAAAGCTAAATCAAAATTAAACACTGGTATTTAAAGATAACCCGAGACTAGAAGCAACGTCGTAAAAGCTGACGGATTATCTAAGGTAAAAAACATAAAAACGAAAGGTTGAGCACGGTGATGACTATCATCACCGGTCTCAAAGGGGATGCTCCTAACATCCATCCATCCAGCCATCCATCCATCCGTTCGTCAACTCATCCGTCCATCCGTCCGTCCGTCTGTCCGTTCGCTCATTTGTCCATCCATCCATCCCTCCAGTTAGATGCACAGGGTGTATAATTTACGGTGTGCAGCTGACATTATTCATTACATTCATTTTTGCTTCACAGGAAATCGTTGATTCCATTGAGCTAAGGCCCGAGAAGCGGCCAACACAAGCATCGGGCAGTCTACGCTTGCTCGTGATCTATCGTCTCTCACGCACACGAGCATACAAGAGCAGTGATTGAGGCATGCAGGGTCGCATCTAACAAAAAATTGTGCTTCAGTGCACAAAGAAATCCGCTTGCTTCCCGCTAATAAGTGAAACGTTTGTCACGACAAGCTTTCTGGTTATCTCTTTATCTGTACTATTTTATTTTCTTGTTTCTGGTTGTTTTGATGCTCGCCTAAAAATTTGGGCTTCTGCACAAGTGTCATCAGTTCTAAGTAAGCTCTGTTGTATGTATGTATGTATGTATGTATGTATGTATGTATGTATGTATGTATGTATGTATGTATGTATGTATGTATGTATGTATGTATGTATGTATGTATGTATGTATGTATGCATGTATTGTGAAGAGGAAGAAGTACACGAGGAACATTCTAGGCAGTGGCATCGTGATCGCTGCGCGTGTTGGACTTGATGGTGTTCGCTGTTGCTGTGCTCGCCGCTGATCTGCCCAGTCCTGCTTATCGAGTCCTGCTGATCTGATTAATAAACCCCCATCTTAAATTTGGTGGAGCTGCCGGTTAAGATCTATCCTCTCGCCCTGGAACTCCGCAGCCGCACATTACCACCTCCTGCGATGCCTGAGGACGTTAACCACCAAGCCGTACAAGTTGAATCGGTCATTATCTGCCCCGGCTTCCTCCGCCAGCGAGACCCCGCCATCTTCAGCGGCACTGACGAACATGACGTCGAGGGCTGGCTCACATCCTATGAGCGAGTTAGCGCTTATAACAAATGGGACGCGGAAACGAAGTTAAGCAACGTGGTGTTCTATCTCACCGGCGTAGCAAATCTATGGTTTCGCAACCATGAAGCGGACATTCCATCATGGTCCGTGTTCAAAGCTACTTCGCTGAAGTTTTTGGCCGTCCGGCCGTGAGGAAACTCCGCGCTGAACAGCGCTTCGTGCGCGGTCTCAGCAGGTTGGTGACAATTTCACAAGTTATATCGAAGACGTCGTCAACTTGTGCAAGCGCGTGAACGCACAGATGTCAGAGGCCGACAAGATTAAGTACATTCTTCAAGGCATTGATGACGACGCCTTCTAGATGTTGAATGCTCGAGATATCTGCACCTTCGCAGAAGTGGTCAAACTGTGTCTAAGTTATGATTAACTGCGCAAACAAACTGCCATAACTCGCGCGAACACCATGCACTCTGAGTCGCTTGCTGGCCTGACAGATGCAGCTGAACATTCTGCGCTGCTGCCACAAATCAAGAGCTTCATTCGGGAAGAAGTTGCTCGACAGCTCTCCTTTATGTCCTGCCATGAAGAGCCTTCCTCACACCTAGCTCCCAGTTTGCGCCAGATTATTCAGGAACAAGTGGCTGAATCTCTTTCTTCAGCCCCTCAACCTATGCCTGTCGCAGCCCCGTTGACATATGCGGCTGTTGCTGCCCGACCACCACCTACGTATGCTCCGCCGCTAACTGCCTATGTTCAGCCGCCTCCTAGTCCTGCTCGAAGACCTGCGCAGTTTATTCGACCGGCCCTAAGAACGCGCAATCCCTGGCGCACGACAGATAACCGCCCAATTTGCTATATGTGCGGACTGACTGGACATATTTCTCGTTATTGTCGAAACCGTCTCCCAGTGTCGGCACCACCTACTCATGGTTCTGGATACTGGTCTTGGAAGCCTCAGTATTCCGCGCCAACTGAGCCTCCAGCCAGCCGTCATTTCTCCCCAGACCGCTCAGCCATGACCGACGGCCGTTCACCGTCGCCGCGACGTCACTATATCTCTCCGATGCGATGTCGACAGAACGCTTCATGTGAGGAAAACTAGAGGCCGCAGTTCCTGAGGCGAGACCTGCGACCCCGTCAAATTTTCAAAGTCCTCATCTGTCGCCGGCCAACCTTATTGAAGTTTTCGTCGAGGGCGTTGCTGCCATGGCTCTAATTGATACTGGTGCTGCGATTTCGGTTATGGGCGCCAAACTATGTAGCTGTTTAAAGAAAGTGAAGCCGCCAATTGCGGGACTTTCGCCGCGAACGGCCAGCGCTCAGCATGTCAAGCCCTTTGCAGCGTGCACCGCTCTAGTAGTTATCCAGAACTGCCTTTATACTATTAAATTCGTCGTGCTGCCAAGTTGCTCACACGCTGTTATTTTAGGCTGGGATTGCCTGTCGCGTCACGCTGCTATTATCGATTGTGCTCGAGCTTAAGTGGGATTCTCGACTTTGCCCGATGCCTTACCAGACGCTGATCCACGAAATTTCTGTGCTAAAGCCCTCGTCGCCGAAAAATATTGGCCTTCCTCCCTGCTCTTCTGTGCTTGTTCGTGCCGCTTGTGCCTCTGTTAGCAATGAAACCGTTCTCTTCACACCAACCCATACTTTCCTGCGCCGCAAGTGTCTTCCATTGCCCTACGCTGTGCTCGCTATTTCCGCTGGCCTTTCCATGTTATGGCTCTCTAACCCATTTAACTCCCCTACTGCTTTGCGCCATGGTGAATGCCTCGGCAGTATCCAGCCAATCGCATCTCATCCGATCTCTTCTGATCTCTGAGGAACCTGACGACGCGTCGCACTCTGCCATGACTGCGCTCAGCCCCCCTTCACCTGCGCCCGCTCCTCCCTCTACAGACGTCTTCCTCCGCTCCATCGACGCCGATCTTCCTCCAGTGCAGCGCACTCAGCTTTTGAACCTACTACATCAATTTCGCTCCTCCTTCGACTCTCATCAAAGTTGTTTGGGTCAAGCTGCTACAGTCACTCATCGCATCGACACCGGCACCCACGCACCACTGCGACAGCGCCCCTATCGTGTGTCTGCAACCGAACGCCAGGCTATCGAAGAGCAAGTCGATTCAGAATGGCGTGATTCAGCCCTCAAGCAGCCCTTGGGCGTCACCTGTTGTCCTCTTAAAAAAGAAAGATGGTTCTATCCGCTTCTGTGTCGATTATCGCCGCCTGAATAAGTTTACGCGAAAGGACGTATACCCTCTCCCATGCATCGACGACGCTCTCGATTGTTTGCAAAACGCCGAGCTGTTTTCTGCCCTAGATTTACGTTCCGGCTACTGGCAAGTTCCCCCGGAAGCGGCTGATCGCCCCAAAACTGCCTTTGTAACCCCCGACGGCTTGTACGAATTTACAGTTATGCCGTTTGGCCTTTTTAATGCTCCGGCAACATTTTAGCGGATGATGGACACGATTTTGCGTGGCCTAAAGTGGAAGATGTGCCTCTGCTACCTCGACGACATTGTCGTCTTTTCTCCTGACTGACACACACACCTCTACCGTCTGAAGCACGTTTTGACCTGCCTATCTGTTGCCGGACTGCAGCTGAATTTGAAAAAAAAAGTGTTGTTTTGCCGCCAGCCAGCTCACCATTCTTGGACACGTTGTCTCCAAAGAAGGTGTATCTCCAGATCCTGCCAAACTTCGTGCCATAGCAGCCTTTCCCAAACCGACATCCATCAAAGTTCTGTGTACTTCCTCGGGCTGTGCTCTTACTTTCGCCGTTTATTAGAAATTTTGCTTCAATTGCTGCTCCCTTGACAGACCTTCTATCTGGCAGTTCCGACCTTTCGTCGTAGTCGCCAACGTGCGACGATGCCTTCAATACTTTACGCCGGATCCTCACGGCCCCGCCTGTCCTACGTCACTTCCATCCCATAGCGCCTACTGAGGTCCACACGGACGCCAGTGGTATTTGTCTCGGCGCTGTGCCCGCTCAGCGCAAATCAGGTTATACTGAATACGTGGTCGCCTATGCTAGCCGAACACTCACGAAGGCTGAATCCAATTACTGTTACGGAAAAAGAGTGCTTAGCGATTATTTGGGCTCTTACTAAATTCCGCCCTTACCTCTATGGTCGCCCTTTTGACGTAGTGACGGACCACTATGCGCTTTGCTGGCTTTCCTCACTGAAAGACCCATCCGTCAGAGTGGCAAGATGGGCTCTTCGCCTTACCGCTCTGGCCGCAAACATCACGACGCCGATGCACTTTCCCGCTGCCCCCTTACAGCTGAGGTCGCGAGCCTTTCCTCTTCCGACGTTTCCCCGCCATCGCTTCACATCAATGACATGCCGTCAGCGCAGCGGTAAGATCCTTGGATAAATTCTCTCCTAGATTTTATCTCCAATCCTACAGCTGCTTCTCCATCGCGTGCTCTCCGCCGCCATGCTTCCCACTTCGCCATTCGTGATAACCTCCTCTACCGCCGCAACTACTGCCCAGATGGCCGCAAGTGGTTGCTAGTTATTCCCCGGCAGCTATGTTCGCAAATCTGTGACTATTTCCACGCTGACCCACAATCCGGTCACGCGGGTGTCTTCATGACATACACTCGTCTCCGGCTACGTTACTACTGGCGGGGCATGTACACCTTCGTACTTAAGTACGTTCGCTCATGCCTCACCTGTCAACGTCGCAAGCCATCTTCTCAACGTTCTGCTGGAGAGTTGCTACCGTTACCCAACCCACCACGCCCTTTCGACCGCGTCGGCATTGATTTGTATGGGCCGCTTCCCTACACTGCAGCCGGCAACCGCTGGGCTATCGTAGCCGTTAATCATTTAAGTATGCAGAAACCTCCGCACTTCCATCTGCCACAGCGTCAGAAGTAGCTTCCTTCATTTTGCAGCGATTTGTTCTTCGCCACCGCGCACCTCGAGAGCTGCTCAGCGACAGAGGACGCGTTTTCTTGAGTGACGTTGTGAAAGCCTTAATCACCAAGTGCAACATTATTCATATAACAACCTCCGCCTATCATCCCCAGACTAATGGCCTCACTGAGCGTTTCAATCGTACCCTTGGCGACATGGTCTCTATGTACGTCTCCTCCGACCACTCAAATTGGGAACTCGTCCTTCCGTATATATGTCACGCTTACAATACCGCAACGCAGTCTACTACTGGCTTCTCTCCTTTTTTTCTCCTCTACGGCCGTCACCCCTCTGCTACAATCGACACCATACTCCCGTATCAGCCAGACATATCAGAGTATACTCCTGCGTCTCAAGCAGCCCAGCATGCGGAAGACTGGCGACAAATTGCCCGCGCATTCACGTCTAACACCCAATATCGCCATAAATACAACCATGACAACCGACACTCGACACCGGACTTCTCGTCTGGCGCTCTTGTGTGGCTCTGGATACCTTCCAATGCTCCTGGACTGTCTTCAAAATTTCTTGCTAAATACCATGGCCCATACCGAGTTCTGCAGTACACCTCTCCGGTTAATTATGTGGTGGAACCTCTTACGCCGTCTCATGATCTACGCCGGCGCGGACGCGAGATTGTTCACGTCCAGCGCCTTAAAGCCTATTACGACCCTGCCGTCTTGCTCACGCCGTAAGTCGCCAGGACGTCTCCTCTTCGTCCCACGGGTAATTGTGAAGAGGAAGTATACGAGGAACATTCTAGGCAGTGGCATCGTGATCGCTGCGCGTGTTGGACCTGACGGTGTTCGCTGTCGCTGTGCTCGCCGCTGATCTGCCCAGTCCTGGAGTCCTGCTGATCTGATCAATAAATCTTACAGTATGTATGTATGTATGTATGTATGTATGTATGTATGTATGTATGTATGTATGTATGTATGTATGTATGTATGTATGTATGTATGTATGTATGTATGTATGTATGTATGTATGTATGTATGTATGCAAGCATGCATGCATGCATGTATGCATGTATGTATGTATGTATGTATGTATGTATGTATGTATGTATGTATGTATGTATGTATGTATGTATGTATGTATGTATGTATGTATGTATGTATGTATGTATGTATGTATGTATCTGGATTGGCACCCCAAACAGGCATTTCCTTGCAAACCATTAATAAAATTGTCACAAGAGCAAGACTGAATTTTTAGACAGTCGATATTACACAGAGGCGCCTAGAAAAAGCTACTATGCAAACAGAAAGAGAAAGAAAACTTTTTCTTTGTCAGATAGGAGCCCTTTGTCTAGCACCCCTATACACTACTGCTCATGCCAGCCAAATCAGGGCAAGCCAGACATGGCGCCTCCCCTACTGCGTGTCGTGGGTTTGGAGAAATTTAGGTGGCTGCAGGAACACCACTCTGGTGGGGAACATCGTTAACTGTGCACCAAATCTAAGGCGAGTGTTCCAAAAAGAGGTTCCAGTTTAGCCATGATGAAGGCCAAAACTGTTAAAAAGCCCAATCAGTTTGTAAGCCTTATGCACGCAGCTTTGTACATGAAAGGACAGAGCGCTGTACAGCAACATGTTGCTAACA
Organism: Amblyomma maculatum; assembly: GCF_055883805.1. Lineage (NCBI taxonomy): Eukaryota > Metazoa > Arthropoda > Arachnida > Ixodida > Ixodidae > Amblyomma > Amblyomma maculatum. The sequence continues at coordinate 30,399,523 of NC_139346.1, forward strand.
AACTGGGTGTAGCAAGAAAGAGCAGGAGATCAGATGATTGATTTATTTATTTTAACCTATGGGGTGAGGGGCATTACATAGGGGCCGTGTGAATACACAAAAATACTATACATCAACAACAAATACAAATACATTGAAATGGGCACAAATGAACAGGAAGACAATGCTTTAGACAGTGGGAATAAGTGACCCGCCGCAGTGGTGCAGTAGTCAGGGCGCTCGACTTCTGTGCCCAAAGATGCAGAATCGAGACCGGCTGTGGCGGCCGCTGCTTTTCGACGGAGGAGAGAAGCAAGGTGCCAATGTGCTGCATGATGTCAGTGCACGTTAGAGAACCCCAGGTGGTTAAAATTTCTGGAGCCGTCCACTACGGCGTCTCTCATTGCCTGAGTCACTTTGGGGCGCTAAACCTGATAAACCAAACCAAACAGTGGGAATAAATTAAAAACAATTTCAGGCAGTAGAGGACAAAAATTTACATACATTCAGGGAAAACAATGGTTTTGCAAAATGCATTTGTGCAAAATAAACTAAAAATTGACTTTTCCACCTCAATTGTTCAGCAAAAGGTTCATTAAACCAGGACAGATAACGAAATTAGTTTAATTATTTTGAGTTACTCAAAGCATTGGACCATAAGAGCATCTCAGAGGGAATCGGGATATCTTCGTTAAATCAGAACTTTCATTACGGTGGCTAGATGGGGAGGTGAGAGCATCACAGTGGGCTGCCCATGTAAGCGTGTGTTGCAGTCATTATGCTGGCAAGTGGTGGCGCGCGCGTCAAATCTTAAAAATCTTAGATGTGTCTCGGCAGGCGCAGGTTTCGGTAAACTGTGATCTCGGCGGCTTGGAAGCGTGTTTCAACGCTGCAAATGCGCATGTTCGTGCTGCTCTGGGCTTTCTTGTTGCCTTTTTAGCAGTCAGTATTTTTTTCTTTTTTTTTCGGTGCCCTTTATACATATAATATGTCCTGAGCTGAGCACATGGGCAACCACAGAGAAACGTTTCAAATGCCAAGCATATTGCTTTGCGTCTGGGTGCGTCAGGATACATCTCCGCAAGAGAGGAGCACGAAACTCTCAGCCTCCTCAAGCGACTAAGGAAGAGAGATGTTTGACAGCGTGTAGTATTTACCACGCAGGCAGGGCGCCGCGTTACGCTTGCTTTATCACAGCAACTCTTCCTGATTACCTCGATTAGAAAAGTTGTTCTGTATCCACAAACAAATATTCGGGAAAAATGGTCGCCTATACTCCGTTACAGTTCCTGCTCTAAAATGAGTACAGTGTTATTTTGTGGTCTAGCAAAGGTTCCGTCCAATGGAAATGTCTTTGTTAATAAAGAATCGCACTCCCTATATAGCTGCAAACAGCGACTGAAAGACACATAAATACAGAGAAAGCTCGATCAGCGCTCACGGATACAGTTGTGTGTGTGATGAGCGATGCATGTGAATTAAGACATTCAAACCCGACCATTAGCGCGAGTCCACTGCTAACAAGCTAGAGAAACTAAATGGGACGCGACAAACTGGTACATGACTGCTCGTACTGCTCTTTCCAGTTAGCTGTGTACTTGCATGCCAAGAAAGCTTAAGTGCAAAAAAAATGATCAAGTGTCGGAAATTGTCAATTAGAAAACTCCTTAATTAAATAATTCGCACAGCAATTTCTTCATTGCCGAAAACTATATATATGCTAAAGGCAAAGAGCGTAATTGATTTCATTATACTTTGGCAATTAAGGAATGAGTATAAGCTACATATAAGCATGGTTAGGAATGAGAAGTACAGAACAACTTTTATTTGAAGTTCTATGCTTTTAAGGGATCGCCTTTCTTTTTTTTTTCTTGGGCAGGGGGGGGGGGTCGTGACGTACGTGTGAGACACCCGACCAGCTAAACACTCGTACAAGTTAAATCCCGACTATACCGGCCGGCCGTAGATGCAAGGCGTCCGTGCACTGTGTGTGCTGTCAGTGCATGTTAAAGAACAACAGGAGGTCAAACCAGGTCGAAATTTCCTGAGCCCTCTGCTACAGCCTGATCTCGAGTTGCCTTCGGGTGTAAAACAGTAAAAAAAAAAAGAAAATGCACCGCAACACGGGATCAAGCCAAGTGTGCTCTCCTGCAGCAACTTGCTGCGACTTTTCATGGGCGCAAAGCTAAAAATAAAGAGCCAATTCCTTGCAAGAGCCTCAAGTCAGCAGTGTAAATACATTTTAAGAGCCAGCTCGCGTGCCGGCGTATAATGCTCCGCTTGTTATCCTTTTGATTAGATTGGCTGGTCTCGTCTGCGATTAGTATTTTATATCCCTGTCATGTACTAGCATCACAGATTCAGCCCATTTCTTCATCGCCAACAAAATCAAAACTGCCCCGGTCGCGGTGCGCGCACGCGCACAGGGGTAGCGTGGGCCGGCGAGTGCGATCTAAGTGTATCTAAGTGGCAACAGTAGTGCCACTGCTGCTGGCATGATTGCTTGCTTCACTCCACGCAGGCCGTTGCTCTCACCTCCCCTTCTAGCCACCATACTTTCGTTAAATCGAGTTTTGACTGTATATGACACTCAACTACATCAAGTGCAAAGGACAAATATTGCTCACACAAACACATAGAAAACTAAGGATAGCATGAAAGGATGAATTTTCGTTCACAGGTAAACGGCAGGTCTAATTATAAAATCAGGCTAAGGTTCAGCCACAGCTTATCACTAAAGAACATACACTTTCGATACAAACAAAGATAGCATACTGCCACGGTCATATCAGGAGCAATGAAGAACAGCTGCTTATACAGTGCCAAGACCCCACAGGAAAAGACGATAAAATGGCAGAACACTACTCAGAGATGCAGAGAAACTAAAAACGAACAAAACAAAATGAGTTAGCTAAGACATCAGGTCTTCGATAACAATACTTGAGTAAAGAGGCTTTCAAACTGCTAGACAGGAGAGCTGGTGTGGCGGCTTTCTTGAATAGAAGTCCCTAGAGTTGAGTAGGCGACAAAGTTTCCATTAAGTAATACCCTTCTCCACCTAGCAATTTACTAAAGAATACTTAGTATAAAGAACAATTTTGGAGCAAGTTTGCACCTGTGGAATATGAAGAAAATTACTGAGATTAAAAACATAACCGCAATGGTTACCTGCCAGACGTTGTTTAAAAGGTTAAAATAAACGTGGTTTGAAGCAAGAAAAACATGACATCTATCACTGTACATTTGAAGCTGCCTGTACACAGACAACTGTGTATAGTGTCAAAAAGCTGTCGAGGAAATTGTACGAGGGATAGTCTCTAAAGAGAGCCTAAAGAAAAACATTCACTTCAGCGACGAAGTTACATTACGCTTTTCAAATATCCAGTAAACCATTTTTACCATGACCTTAAGCATAGGTAACCCGAGACAACACAAAAGTGCAATGTGTGCTGTAACACAGCTTTGAAATGCCTGCACCGACTTCCTGACATTATAGATTTTTACTGCTTTAGTACAGGTGTGCTGAAATGTTGATCAATAAAAAATGGTTATATTGTCTTCGAAGGCAACGAGAGTCAGAAGTGCAGGCAAAATGCACAAAACTACTATAGAAGCTGTGATGACAGGCTCACGCGGCTGTAGTCACAATGTAGCGAAAAATTCAAGAATTCTCAGTGTTTGCTTTCTCTGGTGATAACCACCACTTCCTCACTAAAACTACAGAACGAATTCTTAAGGAATTCCCTACTTAAAAAAATTGGTTTAATGTTTTACTTTAATGTCCCTTTAGATGTGCTTCAAATATCTTCTGGTGATGACTTAGTTAAAATATCATAAAAGTATCATTAGTGTTTCAGAAACTAGACGACTTTTCTGAAGCTTTGCTATTTTTGTCTCTAAAACCTTGACCTAAAATATGTCAAGTACATTAACAGTGTTACACTAAGCAACATTCTGACTCAGTACGCGCATGCCAATGCTCTTTGAGCCACACTTTCCAGACAGCCGAAGTGGGGACAGAAGGTGCGCATTTCTTTCGTTTAAAGCCAACCTTAGTCGACAAAGAAAAACATGTGACAGAGCTTTTTCCACAACACTGTGGCATGTAGGAAATTCTTTGAAAAGATCAGCTTCCTTGAGGCGTTGGATGTTACACCTCTAGTTGAGCAGATTAGCTTCATTGGCTCAAAACAAATTCTCAGCTGCTTACAGTTACCTCACTAGAGGCTGCGATGGCACTTTAAGGGGATTTCGGTCATGCTGGGCATAGCATTTTAAAGTCAACAACTCTGGAACTTCGCTATTTGCATCAATAATGCTCAAGTGGCATGCTCATGCTCGGCACAGCTTGTGCTTGTGTATTACGGCATATGCTACATAGCCAGAGAAATATTCCCAGCTGTCCTGCTCTTCCTGACACAGCTCAAAAATGCCATCATCAATATCAATAACTTGATTTTCATTTTCCTTGAGCTCAGCATTGAGATCTTTATCTCTCAAGAACAACAGAAGGTCTTGCGAGTCATCAATGCTGTACGAGCCTTTCTGGCTGGGCTGAGAAAACTGAGCCAAAACAATAACTCTGAAAGTTCATTTAAACTCCCTGGCGCGGGGCACAGGTGTCTTGAATCTGATGGAGCTAAACAAATTCGCCAAAGCATCATGGCTTAATCTGCTCAACGGCAGGAATTTAAACCCTAATTCGGCTACATAGCACTGCCTGAAAGCTAATGCTGAAATTGTGGATAAAACGGCAGCAGTTTGCACTGGTTTCCAGTCTCCTTTGCCCATTTTGTCCACGACTGTAAGCCCCGAAAACAAATCAATAAAGTCCCGTAGGGACTGCTTTGAATCATCTGCTTTTTGTGGGCAAATATCACTTAATGCGGTCTTTCTAGTGCGTGACGTCATTATCGTGAAAGAAGTAAACTCTGTCAATAAAAAATGCAGTCGTGAGGGCCAATATTGCCAGCAGCGCTTTGAATACCAAATACCGCTAGGCTGCAGCAGTGCTGTGATGCAACAGTGCGTGGGCAGATGTAACATTCATTTTTTCAAAGTGCTTTGGGTCCAAACCACGTGCCTTCAGATGTGGCATTAATTCTAATTTGTGCTTGTCATTTATAGTACAGACCTGCCGGACATGTTCAAGAGAGACTTGCAAGAACAAGCAAAAACGTTTATAGACCTTGACTAGTTACTAAAGAATACGCAGAAGCATGCAAGCATATTTCAGAAGTCAGAAGCCGTGACAATTCTTCGGTGGCATGCATTCAGTTAAACATTTAACATGCACTTTAGACTGACCTTGTTGCCGGGTAGTCCATGTTTAGCCACTGTCACTTCATCCAGGATGATCTCCTGGCGCCTAACCAGATGGCCTCTTAACTACAGATGTTCTCTTCTGGTGGTGCGGCTTAAAACCGGTGTGATGCGAAATCGCGACAGCAGGTCATAAGAGGTTAGCAATGCTAAACAAAAGCTCATGGATTACTCAGCACTGCATTTGTGTGGACTAAGGATCACATTCTTCACATGCACGCAGTAGTTGAAACGTCATGTAACTGCACTAGTGGAAAGTTTTACCTACCTATAATGCTTCCAGTTGAAGCATCATAGTCGAGGCCTGGATTTAGCTGCATTTCATCCATAAGCAAGCAGGCATGGCGCTCTTCTGGTTGCATTGATGACGACCTCCGTCTCAGTGCCGAAAACACCTCATCCAAGATTCCTTCAAAAAGGGACCGTCTGTTGCAGAAGTTTGCGGCCCAACGCGCCGGGCAGAGGAGCAGTATCGCTCCCGAGAGGCGGCGCTACGCCCGCCGGCGCTGCCTAGCGCTGCCTGGTGACGCAGCTATAAAGAGTGAGGAGACTTGTTCCCTTCCCCTCATCCCGCGGCTGAGAGCAAAGATGTGCGATATCAACCGCGGGATGAGGAGAAGAGAACAAGCCTCCTCACTCTTTATAGCTACGTCACCAGGCAGCGCCGGCGGGCGCAGCGCCGCCTCTCGGGAGCGATACTGCTCCTCTGCCCGGCGCGTTGGGCCGCAAACTTCTGCAACAGACGGTACATGTTACATCAGTGCTAAGCAACACAATGCTCTCTTAAGGTTAACTCTGATGCTTACCTGGTCTGAATTTGATGTGTTCTGTTTGCTATTGAAGCGTTCTTTTTGCTGGTAAAGGCACAACATTTTCTTTTACAAAGTCATAGCCTTTGCTACCGCATGCAACTTTTAGTTGCAGAGCTTTTTGCACCATATCCGGTGACCATGAACTGCCCCGCATGGTGCCCTTCTCCAGCACACGAATCTGGTCGGCAGAAAGCACTCTCGACCCAGATTCACGCAGTCTGTCTCTCACTTTCTGCCTGACGCCGTCTCTTGTATTCCAGGTTGAGGCGTCGCTCCAGCTCTACCTCTCTCTGAGATTTTACAGACAGTTTGTGCCCTATGGACAGAGAGAAATCAACAACTTCACTGCTTACATCAACGGTGATTTTTATAACGCGAGATTGGTCTCTTGTTTGACAACTTACGTCGAACCCCCACAGGTGTTGAAAGCAGGTTTGTCACAGGAGCACCAATGTTTGCAAGTTCTTGTCTTGAGTTCCCTGCAAGAAGAATCAGTCATCAGGAATACTTGTTTCTTTCCTTGGTGACAAATGGGGCATCACACAAATAGATTTATGCAGTAGCAGAACAGAGTGCGAGTGCCCATGCCAAGTCATAACAATTCATTTTTTTTCGTTATGCTATAAACTGAATCTGCATGTGGCCTGCTGTGAACACGTTCAAAACACAAATGCATTCACACTATCTTGATAGTGTTGAGGCAGTCTTGAAGGTAACAGATGTGCCTTGTGGCACTTGGCACACTGAGTAGTTTGCATAAATAAAAAAAAAACATATTCCAGAAAAGAACAGACAGCAAGGGTCAGTAGAACACGACAAAGCTACATCAATAGTAATTGCAATGCCTGCTGCTTTCTTCATTTGCTATGCATGTTGACATTAGCAAGCATTTTTCTTTACTCATGGCAACTACAGCGCAGGCTTCAGAAAGTGACGAGACTTGCCGACAACCTGCAAGGTGTAGACCACAAGCATTATCTCACCTAAGGGCACTGAAGCCGCTTTTATGGCGCCAGGGGTCTCATCTTGCGGCACTTTCAGTACTGTGCACTCTGCATAATAAAAGAAGCACTCATCACAAAAAAAAAGAGACCAAGCATCACCTGAACTAGAAACTGCTAAGTAACTTCACTTGAACATACCTGCTGCATTTGTCCATCAGAATGCAGAAACACATTTGTCTCCAAACACGAAAACCGCAGTTCAGGCTTACAGAAGTGATAAAACCTGTGCAAGGCCTAGGTATGAAGAGAGCACTATGTCACCTGAACGTGCTGAAGCAGCCTGGATCATAGCAGGTGCATTTACTTTTGGAAATTCAGCCACTGAATAGTCTGCATGATAAAGAATCATACATTGACTGCATGAATAAAAAAAAGATACTGATAAAACCTATGCATAGCCTCTCAGGTACTCAGAAAAACTTCAGTTACTAGAAAAGAGTACTGAAGCACCTGAAGGTGCCAAAGAAGCTTGAGAGGGCACATGCATTTGCTTGCGGTACTTGAGATATTGAGCAATCTGTATAATAAAGAAGCATTCATCAGGAAAACAGAGAATTGTTGCTTGACTAGTGAAGCTATTTTAGTGATACTGAGACATGTAATGCATTTACAATTTAATAAGCAATTTAACACTTGCAAACATTTGTCTACACACATGATGACCAGACTGCAGATTTCGGAAAGTGACCAAACTGGTGCATGACCTGTGAGGTGTTGACCAAGCGCATATTCTCACCTGAGGATGCTGAAACAGCCTGGAAGGTGCCAGGGGACTCCTCTTGCAGCACTTCTTGTGCCGTGCAATCTGCATGATAATGAATCATACACAACGAAAAGGAGAACAAGTGTCGCTTCCACGAGAAATCACAGCATTGGTGGAACTCTCAATGCTGATGCACTTTCCATTCGGTACGCAATTTAACACTAGTAAGAATTTGTCTGTTTTCACAAAATTACCTAGGCAGTCAGAAAGATACTATCTCACCTAAAGGTACCAAAGCGGCTTGGAAGGTGTCGAACGTTTCTTGCGACACTTCCAGCACCGAGTAATCTACATGATAAAGAAACACACATCAGGGAAACTGACAGAAAAGGCATCACTTGAGCTACAAACTACTAAATACTTGTGTTAAGAATACCTTCTGCATTTATCTATTGGAATACTAGCAAACATTTGTCTCAACATAAGAAAACTGCAGTTCAGGCTTTGGGAAGTGATAAAACCTGCACATGACCTAGGCGATAAGAGAGAACACTATCTCATTTGAAGTTGCTGAGGCAACTTGAACGTGGCAGGTGCATTTTCTTTCAGCAAGTTAGTCACTGAATAGTCTGCGTGATAAAAAGCATATATCAGAAAAAAAAGTGTTGCACGAATAAGCAAAATGTATGTTGTTGGCGGTGCTGAGGATGTGTAATGCATTTAATATTTAGTGGTATGCAATTTAAAATATAACAACCCTTTTCTCTTATATCCTCGATTGCATCGAAAGCTTAAAGAAATGATAACTCCTGCACGTGGCCCCTCAGATATTGAGTAAGAACACTAACTCACCTGAAGGTGCAAAGAATCCTGGAGCATGGCAGGTGCATCCTCTTGCGGTACTTGAGGCACTGAGCAATCTGTATAATAAAGAAGCATTCATCAGGAAAACCGAGAGAATTGTTGTCCGACTAGTAAAGCTATTTTAGTGATACTGAAACATGTAATGCATTTACAATATAATAAGCATTATAACAATTCCAAACATTTGTTTACCCACATGATGACTAGACCGCAGATTTTGGAAGGTTACCAAACCGGCGCATGACCTATGAGGTGCTGATTAAAGCATAATCTCACCTGAAGATGCTGAAACAGCCTGGAAGGTACCAGGGGACTCCTCTTGCAGCACTTCTAGTGCAGTGCAGTTGTACGATAAAGAATCATACATAAGAAAAACGAGAACAAGTGTCGCTTCCACTAGAAATCATAACAGTGGTGGAACTCTCAATGCCTGGTGCACTTTCCATTTCGTACGCAATTTAAAACTAGTAAGGATTTGTCTGCTTTCACATGGAGTGGAGTGCAGACTTTGAAAAATGATCTAGGGAGTCAGAAAGAGCACTATCTCACCTAAAGGTACCAAAGCAGCTTGAAAGGTGTCTGAAGTCTCACCGAGAAATCTGCACGATAAAGAAGCACACATCCAGAGAACAGAGAAAGCAAATGTTGCTTGAACCGAGAACATACAGATCACTGGTAGTGAGAATTCCTGGTTTCATTCTGGTCTGAGCTGATCTTGTTGAGGTGACATCATGAGGTGCTCCGCCAGGAATCAATTGCAAAGGTGAATCTAGAGGCAAATTAACTGGAAGGTATTGGTCAATATCCACTCAGGGTATGGCAGCCCCGCTTTTAACAACATTAGCATTAGCACAATCGGCTGTGACTTACAAGAAAATATGCTTGGGACAGCATCTGGTTTTAACGGTTTTTTTCCATTCACCTTTTCTTGTAGGAACTGATCTGGTGTGAAGTGATCCTGCATGCAAAATAACAGTGGACAAGTGAAGGACACACCACATAGGTGAAAATTGGAAATGGTGATAATGAGTACTATTAATATGTCTCTAAATGAACCGACGATATAAAAACATTTGAAATGCACCGCAACCATCCACCAACTCCATCACCTTTGGTGTAGCCAATGTATACAACATAGTAGTACGCTAAATGGACCTCAGTTTTCCCTTCTCAAGTTTTATGTGGCTTCCTATAAGCTACCATGTTAAAGGACCAAGACTTCCAAGGAAGCCATGCTATACAGCTGTGATAATGCATGATCGCTAACATGCACCCTCCATGACTATTATTTCAATGGAACTACATTATCTCGAGTTTCACGCACGTGTATTCTACCTGAAACCACGTGGTGCGCAGCAAAAAAAAAAACGACTATTGTCCACACTGCCGCTCGTAGCGTATTTGCTCTCCGTGCGGCGCGATATCACTAAGCGTACATGACCGCTTTGCGTATCACGTACCCAAACAGTACCTAGGCCGTCGCAGTAGTTTGCGGCCCGAGGACAATACGCTTTATTAGTTCCTATCGGCTCGCCCGCCTATATAATTTGCTTTAGAGGCCGCACCGATGCATGGCCATGGCATGGCGTCGAGCGTATACCATTACTCCTCTTATAAACAGCGCATATAATATACAGTCTAAGCAATTGAACATCAACAGTTCCATCTGTCGATTACCTCATATCAACAGTCTTCCAAAAGTTGAACAAAGGATAAGCTTAAATCAGATATCCTTGATCCTCTTGACGTAGGATTGTCGCGGCGCATGCGTAACAGCCACGGCAGTCGCCGGTGGATGACCGTTCTTCCGTACGGTATTGAATAAAACGGTTTTCCACTTTCAGAGCGATTACTGCTGTTTGGAGCTTAACACCCCGTCATGTTGAATAGACGCTGACTGCAACGAAACTGAAACGCACGTGGGAAGCAGCGAACGTAAACAGCGGTTGGATAGTGGATACGCTTCGAACTTGGCCGGCTGTCAATCCAGTTCGCTGCAGCGACACTCTACTGCAGTGGCGGCGGAGGAAATTACAAAAAGTGCCCCTTGCTTCACCTTCTCTGCAGTGCGCGGTTGCTGGTACCACGTGATGGCGTTCTACCAACGAAGGCGCGAGCGGCATTTTGAAATCAGACGCGCAACTCTGCTACCTTTGGTAGACAAACAGAAAAAAGCGCGCGCGGTTTGAAACGCTAAAAGGGGCTGTGGGGCCCCACACTCCCCCCTCTCAATTCGGGACACCTCCCGAGGTATAAAATAAAAATAACGCGGGATAAGGACGGAACTGGTACTGCTGCTGGCGGGGCGCATGCTTGGAGGTATCCGCCGAGTGTGGGTACCCGTAGTGCCTGGTAGGTCGACTGGTTCTATGTGGCTAGTGGACGGCCGTGGTAAGCTCGGAGAGCGGCCACGTGGACAGGTCCGGCTTCTCGACCACCCTGCACATGGCGAATAAAGTAGGAAAGCCGAGACGCGCGCTTTGTTATCGTGTAAGGGCCAGTCCATCGTGGAGCGAGAGAAGCAGCAAACCCTTTTGCTGCATCACTTAGTGGGTGCGTGCGGCGAAGGACTTTGTCGCCGGCTGTGAACTCCAAAGGTCGCCTTCCCTTGTTGTACTGGTTACAGTGTTCCAGGCGGGCAAGGTCCAAGTTTTCCCTTGCCTCTTTCAGAGTCTCGGCCAAGCGGCTGGAAAGATCATGCGCAAATTTAGAATGGCTAAGACCCGGTAAATCAGAGCCATTCAGAGAATGCTCAATAGGGAACCTAAGCTCACGACCAAGGAGAATGGCCGCTGGCGTAAAACCGGTTGACTGATTTACCGTGGTTCTTGTGGCGCAGGCCATCTCCTGAATACGAGCGTCCCAGTCCTTTGCCGCTCCGTGAATGCCACCATCATAGTCTTGAGATTTCGACTCACTCGCTCTGTAATGTTTGCTTGAGGATTGTAGGGCGTAGTCTTTTTGTGCGGCATGCCAAGAACTTTGCAAGTGGCAGTGAATATCTTACCGGTGAAATACGGGGCATTATCAGTGATAAGCTGAGATGGGAAACCAAAGCGAGTGAATGTTTCTAGTAGCTTATCTCAAATTATTTTCGACTCTAGCCTACTAAAGGGATACAATTCTACCCATTTCGAGAAATGATCAGTGATTATTAACAAGTAGCGATTCCCTTTCACTGATCTGGGATAGGGACCCATTATGTCTCAAGCTACAATTTCCCATGGGTATCGGCCCTCTACAGGTTGCATGAGGCCAGGTGGTTTCCCTCATCTCGGCTTCGCGGTCTGACAGGTATGACAAGTGCGGAAGAATGTCAGGACATCCCTTCTCATGCGGGTCCATGTTGCAACGCGACACAATTTGTCATGTTTTCTTGTCATCGCTGTGACCTGCGAGGCGTGTATCGTGGAAGTACTCTAGAATATGGTTACGTAGGCCCTTAGGAACGACCACACGAAATGCGGACTCACCACTCTCGGTGTCCGCAGCAGGTATACATACCGCAGGATCAAGCCATCTTCTGCTTCCACGTAGCTGCCGTAGCTTCCGTTAAGCGCCCGGCTCCCTGCAGGGTTGGCGCTGTTCAGGCTTTGTCGTACTGGTTGCACTGGTCGTCTGAGGGCTGAGCGTCAAGGAGCTGTTGACGGGACACCAGTGTGCCCCAGGTGTCGGCAGGAGCTGTCACAGCATGGACTGCGGGTTCTCGCTCTCCCTCACCAGGAAGTGGAGCTCATGACAGGGCATCGGCCACCTTGTTGAAAGTGCCTCTACTGTATTCTACCCTGTGATTATACTTTTGGAGAGCGAGTGACCAGCGGGCTAGACGGCCATCTGGATTTTGCAACCTTGAAAGCCACGATAAGGCCTGGTGGTCGGTCTGAATAGTGAATTCTGCGCCATCCAAATACATGCCGAATTTCTTGAGGGCAAACACAATCACGAAACACTCTTTCTCTGTCACAGTATAGTTCCTTTCCGGTGCCGTCAGTGTATGACTAGCAAACGCCAATGGGCAAAGCTTTCCTTGATGTTCTTGAAGCAATACCGCATCAATTCCGTACTCACTTGCATCCGTTTGTACTGTGAATGGCCGGTTAAGGTCTGGAAGCCGCAGGCGTGCAGTATCCGCGATGGCTGCAGGCAGTGAACGGAATGATCCCTGCTCGGCTTCTGTCCATGACCAGCGGGCACCCTTCCGGAAGAGCTGAGGGAGGGGACGCGCCAGGTCAGCGCAGTTCGGGATGAAGTGGGGGTAGAATTCCACCATGCCCAAGAAACGCTGGAGGCTCTTTATGTTGGTTGGTGGTGGGAGCTGCAGAATGGCCTGAAGAACTGTGCCCTGTTCCACAATGAAACCAAGAAGTTTGAATGTGCTCGTCACCAACTGAACCTTGCCGGGGTTAATGGTGATGCCCGCATTCTGCATTCGTTGGACATTCGTTAGATGAAGGAGGTGCTCTTCTAAGCTTTCTGAGAACACTACTACGTCATCCATGTAGGCCATAGCGTAGTTAAATTTAGCGTCTCCGAGCACAATATCCATTACCCGTTGAAAAGTAGCAGGTGAATTGCACAACCCGAAAGGCAATCCCACAAATTCGAACAGTCCCCGGTGGCAAGTGAAAGCCGTTTTCTCAATGTCGCAGCGGTCAATCGGGATTTGCAGAAATCCCCTACTGCAGTCAAGAGTTTTAAAAAATTTCGCTGACCCAAGTGAGTACATGACAGAGTCAACAGACGGGAAAGGGAAAGAGTCTCGCAACTGTCACAGCATTCAGACGTCGATGATCGGCACACAACCGTGCTGTTCCATCCTTCTAAGGCGCGAGAACAACAGGAAACGCCCAGGGGCTTTTTGATGGTCTCACCGCACCGGTAGCCACCATTTCGTCAAGGGCCCCATCCAGCAGCGCTCGCTTGTGGACACTCAATTGCCTTGAATTGAATCGGATAGGACGAGCATTGCCGGTGTCGATCCTGTGGGTTAGTACGTTGGCCTTCCCCGGAGCCTCCGTGAACATTGCTGCAAAGGTCCTGAGCATTGTCTCGATTCTGCTTTTTTTTCCGCTGGTGACCTCGTGAAGGAATTCAAAACGGTTAGAATACCACTTCCTGTGATATTGGCCGAATGGCCGTTTGTGGCAAGCAACTGTGACCACTTCCTGTGATATTGGCCGAATGGCCGTTTGTGGCAAGCAACTGTGACTGTGGCTCAGCGGCCTTGGTCTTGAACTGAAATGCTTCTGTACCGGAGCCGTATCGGTAGGTTCCCTTACTGAGATCCATCACGATTCCTTTCTTCACTATGAAGTTACGGCCTAGTATGACTGGCCAGGATAGTCCGGGGAGGTGTAAGAAACGCTGTCTAATCTTTCGACCATTTATAGTAACTGTTAGGCGGGCTGCTGAGGTTGAGGGTACTATGTGAGTCGACGCCATACGAAAATTAGTGTTTACACTCCGCAACCGGACACGTTTTGTCTCTCAGGAATTCTTCACCTGATCGCCGAAGACTGACACCGTCGACCCTGTGTCTAAAAGGGCTGGAAGTTCCAGCCCGGCCATTTTGACCAAGACCAGTGGGGTCTTGTCTGGTTGGCTTTCCTCAAAAGACGTTGACGGGACTGCACTCACCGAGTGTTTGTAGGGTTTCTCGGGGTCTGCCTCATGCATAGCAGGTGGTGATGATGGCACCAGCATCAATGGCACCTGGGTCGAAGGCCCCTGGGTCCGTTCAGGCCGGAAAGTTAGCGACTGGATCAGCTCTCCTGGTGGTTGGCCACGTCTGTGCGGCCTGGCCGCTGGATGGTGTGATGACCAAAACACTCTCCCCTGCGTTGTCCTGAATCTGCGAGTCGTAGAACAAGTTGTGCCCGGGGGCGACACCCACTTCCAACCTGATGGCGACACTGTTGCACCCGAAGGTGTTGCACCCGGAGGTGACGTCCACGCTGCACCCGTAGGTGTTGCACCCGGAGGTGACGTCCACGCTGCACCCGTAGGTGACGTCCACGCTGCGCCCGGTGGTGACACCCGCGTTGCACCCGTAGGTGATGTCAACGTTGCACCCGGTGGCGACACCCACGCTGCACCCGTAGGTGACGTCCACCATGAATGCCGATATGCGCTGCGCCATGACGCGCAGTTTTAACGCTAGCAAGCGCTGCCGTACCATAGAGAAAGGAGTTGGTAAAGAGCGGACACTTGGCGAAATCTGGCCCCAGGAAATGACGCATAACTTATAACGTTAGCTCAGTACCAGCAAATTGATGGCGCCACCAGCACTGGTCACGCGCGATGCGCGCGGCTGCCGCCGGCGCCGAAAGAAGCAGACTCCGGAAGGGCAGGGCCGTCTACGCGGGCTGCGTGTTTGTTCTCGAGGACGAACTGCGCATTTATACGGCTTTCTTGGCCTTCGCAGCGGCACCACTGCGGGTTCTCAGGACGGCGAGATGAGGAACGTTATTTTACCAAACAACGCTGCATTTCAAGCAGTTTAGGCTGACCGCGCCGGCCGTTTTCTTGAACTCGCGAACAGGCCTCAATGTGCACGTCATGGGCGTGCCAGTTCGTGACATCCCGCAGCTTCCAGCAGAGGCAAGTTGAGAAATATTTTCTGCTTTCTAAGTACGCTGTATTTCAAGTATTTTAGCTCAGCACGGTGACTGGCGTGGTTGTAAAGGGAAGGCCTATGTGCTGAGTTAAGGCCGGAATACATGGAGCGTTTTTTCGACAAAACCGTCCGGCAGAAAACGCCGAGGTGGCGCGACGCCCGACTTGCGCTCGACGGAGGTACATGGAGCGAAGAAGCCGAGTTTGCCGCCTCAGCGTGGCCAGACGAGTCAACAATCCTTTGGTAAACATGACATCCACAAACAATATTTATAGAGCTCTATACAAACGTTAATAGCAAAAAGCGAAAAAGTTATCTCCAGTTTCCTGAAACACTTTTAAGAATGTCTCAGTGTCTTTTGCGACCTTTTAGCAGAGAGAGAGCAGGTTGGAAATGATGGGCATGGCCGCACTTTATAGTAGGAAGCAAGTCGGGATTCTCGGATGACATCAGCAACGCGAGAAATGCATGTTCCGCGTGTTTCTCGCCATCGTAATCTCCGTCTTTCCAGTTGCCTACCTGCCGCAATGGGCGTACTTCGTCGTCTCCTGCTGTTGAAAAAAAAATTGCTGCTCATGAAGGTGCTTGAGGAAAAGAAAGGAAGAGGAGATTCTGGATTCATCCAGTATGGGAGGCGAATTAAACACCGCGGTAAGTATCTTTTGGTTGTTTTCGGGCTAAAAACCTGTTGCTTGTCGAGTTGCTATTTTACACAGCTTGACGATGAACATGGACGTGCTGCGAGAATGAAATCATGATTTCGAGCGATCGTCTTTTCTTCATCCCGTAAGCTGGCATTCTGGTAGGGCTGTTTTCCTGCATACTACATCAGAAAGTCATTGTTGCTGTGTCGTCCGCCTGGTTCTATTGCTCATGGTCCAGTGGTATGGTGCTCGACTGCTGACCCGAAAGACGCGTGTTCGATTCCGATTGCGGGGGTCATATTTCGATAGAGGAAAAATGTCAGAGGCCCGTGTACTGTGTGATGTCACACCGCATTAAAGAACATCGAGTTGTAGAAATTATCCGCAGGTCTCCGCCGTAGCGCCCCGCATAGCGTGAGTTGCTTCGTGCTGACCAACCTCATGAACCACTATGCTTCGCATACGATTTGCATGGGACGAGACATACAATCGAACGCTCGGTATGCTCCCTCGTAGGGATATTTTGTTAAAGGCAGCAGGCACGTGCTGCTTTCATACCGCTCCACACTCCGTATGATTTGCGACAGGAATATAACAGTCAAAAAAGTTTTACATTGAGTTGTAAATGGGTGTGTTGTCTTAAACGCTGCAAGTACTGTTCCTTGAAGGGGGTGCATGACAGATAGGACCGAAATTGGGACCTGGCTTTGTGCTCAACAGATTTAGTTTTGCTTTCCTGTCATTGCAGTACAACGTCATGAGAAAATGTCCAGCAATGTTTCTCCTGTATTACAGAATGCAACCAACAAAGTTCGATGAGGTGCACAGCATTATCCGTAAGGACTTCGAGCGCCATCACCTGTGACATGAACCAATTTCCTCCAAAGAAAAGCTGGCAATCACCTTCAGGTACTGCAATACTTGCGACGGCACTGTGCTTCTGTACAAGATATCAGCTTGTTTTTTTGTTCTTTCTTCAGGGATGGCCATTAAACAGGTGGGTATGGTGTTCAGGGTAGCACCGTCAATGTGCAGGTTGATCATTCACGACACATGCAGAGTCATCTGGAATCATTTGAAGCCCCTCTACTTGCCTGTAAGTACGGCTCACGTGTTTGGTAGCATGTATGTTTGCTATATATTAAAGAGCCAATAGTGCAGCAACGTAAGAGTTGTAGGGGCTGAAGTACGGCTCATATGTTTGGTAGCATGTATATTTGCTATATATTAAAGAGCCAATAGTGCAGCAACGTAAGAGTTGTAGGGGCTGACGTGAAGTACGGCTCATATGTTTGGTAGCATGTATGTTTGCTATATATTAAAGAGCCAATAGTGCAGCAACGCAAGAGTTGAAGGGGCTGAAGTGAAGTACGGCTCATATGTTTGGTAGCATGTATGTTTGCTATATCTTAAAGAGCAAATAGTGCAGCAATGTAAGAGTTGAAGGGGCTGAAGTACGGCTCATATGTTTGGTAGCATGTATATTTGCTATATATTAAAGAGCCAATAGTGCAGCAACGTAAGAGTTGTAGGGGCTGAAGTGAAGTACGGCTCATATGTTTGGTAGCATGTATGTTTGCTATATATTAAAGAGCCGATGGTGCAGCAACGTAAGAGTTGTAGGGGCTGAAGTGAAGTACGGCTCATATGTTTGGTAGCATGTATGTTTGCTATATATTAAAGAGCCGATGGTGCAGCAACGTAAGAGTTGTAGGGGCTGAAGTGAAGTACGGCTCATATGTTTGGTAGCATGTATGTTTGATATATATTAAAGAGCCAATAGTGCAGCAACGTAAAAGTTGTAGGGGCTGAAGTGAAGTACGGCTCATATTTTCGGTAGCATGTATGTTTGCTATATATTAAAGAGCCAAAAGTGCAGCAAAGTAAGAGTTGTA
This sequence comes from Amblyomma maculatum, assembly GCF_055883805.1. Classification (NCBI taxonomy): domain Eukaryota; kingdom Metazoa; phylum Arthropoda; class Arachnida; order Ixodida; family Ixodidae; genus Amblyomma; species Amblyomma maculatum. Next base: position 30,417,362 of record NC_139346.1, read on the forward strand.
GGGGCTGAAGTAAAGTACGGCTCATATGTTTGGTAGCATGTATGTTTGCTATATATTAAAGAGCCAATAGTGCAGCAACGTAAGAGTTGTAGGGGCTGAAGTGAAGTACGGCTCATATGTTTGGTAGCATGTATGTTTGCTATATATTAAAGAGCAATAGTGCAGCAACGTAAGAGTTGTAGGGGCTGAAGTACGGCTCATATGTTTCGTAGCATGTATGTTTGCTATATAATAAAGATCCAATACTGCAGCAAAGTAAGAGTTGTAGGGGCTGAAGTGAAGTACGGCTCATATGTTTGGTAGCATGTATGTTTGCTATATTTTAAAGAGCAATATTGCAGCAACGTAAGAGTTGTAGGGGCTGAAGTGAAGTATGGCTCATATGTTTGATAGCATGTATGTTTACTATATATTAAAGAGCCAATATTGCAGCAACGTAAGTGTTGTAGGGGCTGAAGTGAAGTGCGGCTCGTATGTTTGGTAGCATGTATGTTTGCTACATATTGAAGAGCCGCAAGTGCAGTGGCATAAGAGTTGTAGGGGCTGCAATGAAGTAATCCTAAAAGATATGATTTGGAATTTCTCACATGCAAAGCTATCATAATTTGCGCTGGACCTGTGTATTGGAAAAACATGGCACATGACTTTGGTGCATGTTGGAACTTCCCCAATTATGTTGGTGCAGTTGACGGGAACCACATACAGATAACAGCACCATCGAATTCTGGAAGCAGCTTTTACAACTATAATGCATGAAACATTAAGCTCAGTTTCGCATTAGAGTAACTTATACAGGATTTGTACGTGTACAAGGGTTGCTCATGAAGATGTTTTACTTTTTAGGGCACATTCTCTATCGTTTTGATGGCAGTCATAGACGCAATGTACAGGTTTTTGATGGTGGATACTGGTGCTGCGGGGCGACACAGTGATGGAGGCATTTTTAAATAATCCACATTTGGAAAAAATTCAGCAAATGCACTGCAAACCTGCCACCTGCAACACGGCTCCCCAAAAGACAAAAGGTTGCACCGCACGTCTTCGTTGGCGATGAAGCTTTTCAGCTGAGGGAGGATATTTTAAGGCCATATCCTGGCAAAAATGTGCAGCTGGCCCAGCGGGTCTTCACCTATAGGCTCAGCAGAGCAAGGTATTGAATGGCATTCTATAACAGGCATGCATTTATTTCTTATGAGAAAGGGAAAAAAATGTATCACTGGAAGAACAAACAAGTACTTTGTTGTTTTCGTGCTGCTCCTAAATGGAGGCATTTACTCTCTAGTTTACTCCGCACTTGAGGGAAAGGAGGAAGGAGGAGAAAAACTTCTAAAAGAAAAATTAGTGTAAAGCACTTCAATAGATAACATATACAGGGTCTAACCTGTACTGTCATTTCTATTAAACAACACTTATTGCTTGTCCAGCATTATTCCATCTTTAATATTTTCATTTGAAGTACAAAATGATTATGTGAATTTTGTTGAATGGTAACATATCATTATCATTATTATCATGCACTTACAAAATGTATTTGTTGCAGGCGCATTGTGGAAAATTCCTTCGGCATTTCGGCAGCACGCTGGAGGATTCTGCTAGGCCCTGTAAACCTGCAGCCACAGAATGCAGCATATGCCGTTCTGGCATGTTGTGCGTTGCATAACTTTCTGCTGTCAGGGACACAACATACTGTTCGCCACGGTATGAAGATGATGAGGACTGCTATGGCAACATCTCTCCAGGCCAGTGGAGGGCAGACACCGAAGCAGGAGGACCGCTCAGCTTGGAGAGCCCACAGTCGCGAAACTACAGAGCAGGTGCTGTACAGACAAGAAACCTGTTTGCGCAGTACTTTGTAAATGAGGGTGCTGTTCCGTGGCAGTGGGCGCACAGTGGAGTTCCAGCGCCGCCCCAGTGCGTATAGAATGGAAAGTGCCGTGTGTGAGTCAATTAAAGGAAGCTAGCAGTCACCGACCCGACTAAAACCATAGGGAAATGTTCTCTAATTTGTGGTGTTAATTTATGAAGATATACTTGTTTAGCCATTTTTTACTAAACAGCAATTGATTACAAAGCCGAAAAAAGGGCAGCCATATGATGCCAGTGTGGTCTGAACCAATTTACAGCATGTGGCTATCTTTTCTAAAACTTAAAGAAGAATCATCTTTCTCTAAGGCAATTAATATGCTACGAGTTGTTTTTAACTCAATGCATCTGGTAAAAAAACATTCTACAATGCTTTCCTTGGTGTCGATAATACCTGGCCTCCTTTATTGTGTGTCATGAAAAGCCACTTATTTCCTTACCCATGTCTGCTCTGTGTGATTCATTAGAAAAATTTACTGTACTTTATAATTTTCTTTTACTTTGGTATTAACCTAAGTTAGTAATGTAGTCTGTTAGGAGGAAAGATAATTAAATGCAACATAGAAGGAAAAACAATGTGCCGATGGTAGGAACCGAACCCTGAAAATCGCGTCCGGTGCTCTTACCGACTGAGCTACATCGGCGGCTGTCCAACCTGCTACTTTTTTGGGTATTAAGGTTGCCTGTAAACGAACCTTGAGAGTGTTCACCAGCTCCAACCTCAACTATAGTGGTGGACTTAGAACGTCCTGTGTTACCCCCAGCGGCACTCAGAACGTGATCAAGAGGGAGGGCGAAAGCTGTGCTGGAGCAGGCAACATTAATACCCAAGTAAGTAGCAGGTTGGACAGCAGCCCATGTAGCTCAGTCGGTAAGCGCACCGGACTCGATATTCAGAGGTCGTGGGTTCCACCATCGGCGCTTTGTTTTTTCTTCTACTTTGCATTTAATTATATTTCCCCTTAAACAGACTACACTACTAATTTAGGTGAATGCCAAAGAAAAAAAAAAGACTAAAATCCGCAATGCTTTCCTTGGCCTCGTCGACTGTTAGCTTCTTTCCTTCATGTATTATAACGAGCACCCTCATTTCCCCTTCATTTATCTGCCTGTGCGATTCATGTGATTTTTGACAACACGGGAAAAGGAGGTAGGGTTAACACTACTGATCTTTTAGTCATACAGCCAGCATTCCTTCTCGGGGCCCCGTTGCATGTTTCATGCGTTTCGTGTGCGTACCAAGAGCTTCGCTTGCTTCCTCTGCCTGCTTGGCTCAGAGAACCATATTTTGCTGGTCCTTCTCGTACTCGCTGCCTAGAATCTGATCCCACTGTGCTACACTCAGTTCTGTCGCTGAGTGACAGGATTTTTGCTGCACTTCCATGTGATGTGGTATAGAGTGCGGGTTTGTCCCCGCACAACGGGTCCTTCCTCTTTGTATTGTTTTTGGTACGTTTTACTTCTGTTTAGGCACTGGCATGTATCAACTTGCAGTCTTCTCCATGCTGCGAATTCCTTCTTGCCGAGTGTTTTGAAGGTTTGGTGTACTATTTCTAGTTCCTTTGTAATAATTCATAATATTGATAGTGTATGTTGTTGGCAATAGGTTCAGATGGACCTTCGGATCTGTGTTAAAGATGTCAAAGATTTCAGCTTGCTACATATCCTCACGCAACCTCAACAACCCTTTGGTTGCCTCTGGCTCCTGCATGTCCTGGCATCCACACCAACCTATGCTTGGTTGATCCATACCAATAAATGATAGATTTTAAATTTCGATTCTCTGAATCTCAAGTCCATAATTTCTGCTGTTCAGCTGCGTACCGCCCTGCCATTGAGGTATTTTGTGCATATCTGCTTAGAATCCGTTAGTATCATCATGGGTGTCCTTCTTGTCCCGTCAACTATGGCCATTGCTATGGTAATTTCCTCTGCTTCGGTGATACCAGCTTCCTTCACATTTCCACTTGCCTTGTCTTGCATTTAGTGGTTCTCTACTGCTGGAACTGTGTAGGCCCCTTTTAGGTGTATTACTGCAGAGGTGTATGTGCAGCCTTTGCTTCTTCTGTGCATCTGTTCTTGCCCTTCAGTCCTTAGGGTGCTTGGGTTCATATGCTTGGACATTGCCATGATCCGGAGCAGAGTCCAATGTTTGCCTTTCAGGTTCATCATGGGACCTCCATCTTCTCCAGTCCCTTCCAAGTTTGGCTAGAGAGCACTTCCTGCTGTTGTCTGCATCAGTCATTGCCTCAGCACTGCATATAATGCCTTAGCGTTTTAAAGATGTTGTGCAATTCTATTGCCATAAATTTATCGTTTTAGGTGTTTTGTGGTAGCTTGGTTGCCTTTTTGTTCACCTTGCTATTATGGTCTCTTCCGGCATTGTCTCGGTGTTGAACTGTTGGTACAGCAGGCTGTATTGCGCCGTGCTGACCGCTAGCCTTAGCGTGTTTTTTTCTTTCATCGTGATCTTTCTGTAGCTGATTGTTAATCCTTCTCATGGCATGTTCTGTCATTGCATTGACTACCGCAATGCTTCGACTGTGTTATGCACAGTCACAGTTATGTGAAGCGCTCGTCAAACGTCTTACGTGTTCTCTGTTCATTGTGTTTTGCTGTTGGGCCAAATTGTTTACTTAATGGATCATCGACTAGCCCGGCAACATGCTCTTCTGAGTATTTCTTTATTATAGCAATTGTTTTGAAATCAAGATTACATTGCTACACCAACCGGCATCTGGTCGCACATAGCACAGCTCAGGATAACATCTGCATCTCTACACAGTGAAGTCACACATGAGCATTGCTGCTCAGCCAGTTGCTCCATATACCGGGACGAGCACCACACATAAGCATGCATAGCACCATGAAAGGTTGCATACATGCTTATACAAGCAGTTGACAAAAGTATCCACTTCTTTTACTTGTCATTCTCTATGCAGTCTGCATTGAAAAATAAGTTTGTAGGATCGCCAGTTAAGCTTAGAAAAGGGTTGGCCATGTTATGTAGTGTACACGAAATAACAAGGTTGTGAATTGCGGTCGTGCTTTACTGCCTCCCATTCTGTCTACCTGTAATGCATTGTACTTAGCTACAAGACATTGCTTTGTATTTGATGTTATTGTGCTTCATGAAATGCATATTCTATGAATTCAAGAAATTAAAGTTCCATAGCGTGTTTGGGATATGCTCGCTGTCTGTGGACCATGTGCCCACACAGAGAAGGTCGTGTTTCATGGCCCTTTATGGCAAGGGTTCATGTTTGCCCCACCACAGTGCATTGAATGAATTTGAAAAGCTACAGCTGAGAATTTCTTTTATTTAGTGTCGTGAAATGTGTAGTTCTTTAAAACCTCGAGCAGATCAATCTGCATTTGCTTGCTTGAGGTGCTTTGGGCATGCTCGTAGCTTATGGGCTACGAGCTGCCCGTACACAGAAGCTTTATCCGTATCTTCTGTGATCAGGGAATCCACCCTGTCTGTGTTTTCTTCCCACCGCGACTTCCGAACCTCCTTCCGCCTTTTCTTTGGAGCTGTGTGAGGGGTTGCCGTGTTGGTAGAATGCTGATTCTCGTTCCAGGCGCTTGACTCTGGGCTGCTGCTCACTTGATGTGGAGCACTGGTAGGCTCGTATTGCTCTACCACTGTGTCTGGAAAAACAATGGCAAAGCTGAGCACTGTATTTTTTTAATTACGGTAAAATGCAGTTCAGGAGAGCAACATGACTTCAAAAACTTCATGTGCAATGATTTTTCATAATGCTGAAGCATGTACTTCAAAGCTGAGCCTACATTGCTTTGGCTAACATGAATTACAGCAGTCAATACTGCAGTGCTATGCAGTTTTGTAATGTTTCTTATGTAAAGCACCACATTTTACATGTGTGACGCTTCACAGTTGGCTACTTCTGAACGAATATACAGTTGCTTGCACCCGAAAAGCATATACATTCCTAAACTTCTGTGTCGCTATAGATGGACTGTAGCAGAGCTTCAGCTGTCTCTTCATGAAGAGCCTGACTGTGGCTGTTTGAGATTGTGCTGAAAAAAAAACGTCACCCTGAACAGCACACACTGCTTTGCGTTTTACATCTCTGCTTTACAAACACTTCTCTTCCATGTTTGAGAGCACAGGAAAGACTCTTGTGGGAATCTGAAATTACATAAGGTGTGCTTTACCAGTTTTTATTTGGCCTTGTCATCTCAATGGTTCTGCATAAGCACTTGTTTAGTAACAATGTTTCCTGCCTTTCCTCACCATGCCAAAATCAAGGCAACCAAGTAGCTTCAGTGTGCTACCTAAAACTGATTTTGCCTCCTGCTACATTATCTGGTCTCGCTTACGATGTGTTTTGACCCCTCTGCCAACTATGTAAAACCTCTTATGTCAAATAAATGATTTTGAGAGACGAGCATTGCATTGAGCAATGAGAACTTACATGCCAACTTCCACCTGATCTTTTAAAAACATCATTATATGAAAGTAAGGCCACCGCACCCGAACGGCATCATTTGCGCCTGACCCGCTCGGTGCGCCACCTTTCCAGGCACGGTGTTTTGTGGTAAACGTGTCTCGTAGGCTCTTCCAGCGTGCCTTGACGTTGGAGCCTGCAAGTAGAGTTGCACAGCATTAAACTTTGTTCACCATCACATATCCCATCATGCATAGTTGTCAGCACATCTCTCCAGAGGGCTTGAACGCTGCCCTGTCGCAAAAAGGCAGTGAAATATTTAGACAAGTACTCGGCTCTTCAGGTGATGTCACTACACGAGACAATTGTGCAGAGAACTATACAAAGGTCAACATAACCTTTTTGGTATCATTTTCAGCATTAGTTTTCACATTACCATGACTCTAATTTTCCTGTTGATTCACACTATATGGCATGCTGCAGGGTTTAAAATATTAGGAATTTATCTTCAAAGCTTCTGGGGCAGCAGTCTTGTACATGTTGCAAAAAGTAACTGATTATAGTTAAGCTAAAATGGACAGATTTTTGTGGTCGGTTCAGGCCCCCAAAATGTAACTGAACAATAAAAAAATTGCTTACTAATACCTCATTCTCTGTGTGCCTTCTGGATCTGTTGCCTGCTGTTATTCGTGCACTGTTAAATTTAAAAAAAGTAATAAAAAATTGTTTTCGACACTTTTTATACTTTACCTATCAGCTAGGAGTTTAACAAAGAGCCGCGCTTCGTTCGCGGTCGTAAACAGGGCTAGTTTTATAAAATGCAAGGGTTCTCAGGCTAGCATGTCCCGGCACCCTCGCACTCCCCGGCAGAGCGATCAGATTCTTCGAAGGTTCTCAAAATTTTAAAGGTAATAATATAAAAATTATTATATATAATAAATTATATTATTTGAAATATTGTAAATATAAAATTATATTAATATAATTATTTTTTTCATCGAACAGATACTGGTTACTACTAACCGATTACTTAGAAAGACAACTGGATTTCCGTTAACGTTGCGCCGAGCGGCCAACCCAGCTCTACAGAAATGACCAGCTGGTCTAGAGCGCGGAATCATGTGCCGGAAATACTTGCGCAGCTGCTCGCTTTGAAGCGCGATGCTCGGATATCAGTCACTCGTATGTCTGACGTAGTACCCATCTGGGGCAATATTTAGATTCCCTTCTCTGCAAAGGCCCGCTCCAGCGCTCTAAAGAAAAGCGGGTTCATCTCTAATATAAAAAACTGCATTTTTATGACAGCAATTTTCCGAACAAGTGATCGTGTCGAGAGAGGGCATGTCGCTGTTCGTTCTTGAACTATGTAAGCATTCTAGAGGCCACTACAATGCGTTTTCGGTCAGAGTACGAAACAAGGAGCTCGGGAAAGCGGCCCCGCCGTGCGTCATGCTGAGATAGGCGGTTGAAGCATAGAGAAAGAGATTGGTAAAGAGCGGACACTCCCATAGGGCCCAGCGGCCCATTTGACTGTAGCGCACCAAGCGGCCGGCGGCAACTGCATCCGGTCTTGCTGATTGGCGCGCGATTTGAATGCTAGCCATGCGCTGCGCCCTTCCCTGCCCTTTTGGCGCATTATGTTGTTTTTAAATGGTCTGCTAGTGTTTATTTTCAGCATGCATAACAACAGGAAAAATAGATTCCCAGTTCTCTAAACTGCCCATCAACGCAGCTGCACCACAGCCTTTGCAAAACAGTAGTGCAGAAAAGACGCCAAGTGCTTCGTGAAATCAATTTATTTTGCTGCATATAAAACACGAGATGCAACAGATGTAGACGGATGCATTGACAATACTTGACACACATTAGGCGATGTGCATAATACAGAAAAATAAAAATACACAAGGTGAGAAACAGCACTTAGGTAGAGACAAAAAATAGCATAACTGATTTCCGAATTATTGCAAATGATATGCAACAAAACAGGCATTATACATAAACTGCACAGTCTCAGTCGCGGCTACCTTAGCAAGGGTAACTTGTATTGTCCAGAGCAGAGAGGAGTACTGACGCTTGAGGAAAGGCCACACCATTCAGTCGTCGCATCTGCCGTGCTTCGGCTGCAGTCCGTGGGTCCATGCAGTGCTGTTGGAAAAGGAATGAACATGATGCAGAAGATTGCAATGAAATGTAAGGCCACTGCACCGCGCACACATCTGTGCATGTGGGTGGGTACTGAAAACTTAGTGAGCAGCAGTTATGATCCAGAACAGAAAAGCTGCCATTCGTAAAATTGATACAAAAGCTACTCTTGCAACGTAGAGGTCAGGAAATGCAGGCTAACCGAACCTATCTGAAAATGCATTTCTACAGAGCGTGAAATAACAGCCACTAAACTAACAATATTCTTCAAGAACACTGAACAGCTGAAGCAATGAAGCTTGCCGCATAATAAAACATTTTTCACTTTAACGTTGTCCTGTTAAATGTAACGCGACACCACGCAAAGCTAGCCGTTCGCGAAACCGCGGCCTGGCCTCACCGCGGCCGGCGAGCAAGCCATGTTGGTTTGCCTTTCATACGCGACTTTGTGAAGCGCAGACCACCGCGCTGAGCTAAACTGCCCGAAATGCCTCGCAGTTTTACAAGAATGCAACATTTCTCACCTTGCGGTTGCCCTGTTAAACGCGACACCACGCAAAACTAGCCGTTCGCAAAACCTCGCGCCATGTCACATGTCATCGCGTCCGGCGAGCCATACTGGCGAGCGCCTTGTCATGCCTGTTGGCTGCACTTCATGTGCGACTTTGTGAAGCGCAGACCGCCGTACTGAGCTAAACTGCCTGAAATACTGCGTAGTTTGACAAGAAAGTCAAGAATGAAACGTTTCTCACTTTACCGTTGCTCTGCTAAACGCGACACTTAGCAAAACTAGCCGTTCGGCAAACTGCGTCACCATGGCCGCACCGGCCGGCGAACACGCCATTTTGGCGCAACGGCGTGCCTTGATGCCTTCACATGCCGCTTTGTCAAGCGTTACGAGCTAAACTGCTCGAAATGAAGCTGTTTCCCGAGAACACAACATATTGCACCTCGTTGTGGTTGGGAACCGCCAGAGTTACGGCGTAACGAACTCCGCCTGAACAGCCGGCGCGCCTGTTCACGAGCTGCGAAACTTATTGGCACCGGCCGGCATGGCCAGCGTAAACTGCTTGAAATGCAGCGTAGTTAAGCAAAAAACAATGCTCACCTTGCCGTCGTTCCAAACCGCTGTCGTTCCGCGCAGCAGCCCACGAGAGGTCTGTGCCGCACAAGCGCGGCGAGGCACGAGCACACAACCTCTCCCTTCGACAACTTCTTGTCGTCTGCTCCGGCGGGTTACAGCTGCAGCGAGTGCCGTCGCGCGCGCGTCCGCGCATGCGCACGTTGGTGCCGCCATCCATCAATCGGCGGCAGCGCAAAAAGTCGCGCGTCATTTCCTGGGGCCAGTTTTCGTCGAGTGACCGCTCTTTACCAATCTCGTCCTCTATGCTTGAAGCTCCAACCACGTCCGGCACGTATAGAGCCATCACCGCGAGCTTTTAAACAGGCGCAGATGGCGCAGGAAGGTATGTACACTCGTTGAAAGGTACTTACATTACGTTGTAAAGTGCACTCGTAGCAATACAAACATACCTTGTGGGTCGCATACAAGTTCCTTAATCACTTCGACTCCCGCATCCGCCTTTTTTTGCGGTTTTGTAGTCGGATCCTGAACTGTCCCATAAAATTGGACGTTTCTGTACAACACATATCAGTTGATCGTTAAACCCCACTCGAGCTGACTTTCTGCACGCAGCCATGTCGCAAGCTGAAAAACGTGACAAGCCTGTGAACAACAAAGCGCGAGCGCGCGACCACCGTGCGCCACCGACGGAAGTATCTGTCGGTCAGCGAGCCATGATTGGCTGCTCCTGCTGGCCTCTTCCGGCAGCTTCCGACGACGCGCGTCAAATATCTGGCAGGCCCAGATCGACAGCGGCGGCGCTTTTTCAGGCGTCGGGCGACGAATGGGCTCCGTCGTGCGAAAAACGCCGGCGTCAGGCCGAAAAAACGTTCCATGTATCACGGCGTTTATGGCGCAACAAGTGCTCGCCGGTTGGTGCGGAGTTAGATAACAACGAACCCAAGCATGACGATGTTTGCTTGGTTTACCTAGCGATTAGTTTTGCGTCGTTTCGCATTGAATTTTACGTGTTGGGGTGGTTTTTTTAGGGCCTTCACGTGTGCACAATCTCTTTCAGGTCAAATGTGTTGGCCGGGTGAAATCTGAAAACTGAAAGAGTAGGCTAATGTGTTAAAGACGAGCAATCACGCGTAGTACGTACGGGACCGTTATTGTTTAGACAGCAGCAAAAAAACGTTGCGTACAAAAAGGTGGAAAACCAAAAACCGGTGTGTCGAAGACTGTCACGTACGGAAAAAAAAAACCCGCATTGCACACGCGAAGCAAGGGAAGGTGCTTAAAAAAAAAGTGAACAGAAAAGAACGCCGCTGTGTTTTAGACAGCTTGATAATTAAGAAGTTGTGCGCCGATAATACCGTCCTCTCCGTTTCTGAAAACATGCATTCAACCCGCGCATTTATTCTAAATGCTCCTAACGCACACTGAGAACATCTTGCTGGTAGCCCCTGTGTTGTTGCCGCCCGTGTATAAGATATATTTATTGAATGAAACACGCAGTCGGCTGTCAATGCAGCTTTTAAAAACAAAGATTAACATCGGGAAATAGAGCAAAGCTTGGAATTTACTGGTAGGATCTTCGCCGTGTAGTTTCGTATGTGTATTTTACATGAGTATCCACGCGTGGTTATATAAATAATATTTGCCATGCTTGTAATTCCATTACTTTACAGCTTTCTCCCGTTTCATCTTTTTACACAGTTTCAGTGAAATGCGTATCACGATGACAAATACTTGTACTGAAAATTTCCCGGGTGGTGCCAGGATGCAGAAGTCTGCTGTGCGCCCCGGTGAAAGATTGCAGCATATGTGCAAGAGGTCCGGACCAATCTCCCGCATCCCACTAGTTAATAGGTTTCAGCTTTCACTTTCGGCTTGCCATTTCACACAATTTATTGTGCACATCAGGTATTTCTACAACGATATAGATCCTAATCAACGTTAATAATGTGTTGATATGCATAAAAAAGAAGTCCCTATTGTTTATTGAAATATTAATATCAGTGGATATCTTCACATTCCAACAAATTCACAATTTGATAACATTGCATGCTAAGATTGGCCAGTTTATATAGTTTACCGCCCCAAACAGACCCAGGCTTTATCAACGAGCATAATAGAGAAACCGTTTTTATATTTAAACTGTTATGCGTTGGGCTATTAATTTAACAAGTGCTATTTATATTTTCATTGCAAATTGAATGCTAGGCATTTGTAAGATGAATCTGAATGTTTTCCATCTTATTTCGGGCTTACAGCATATTTGTGTTAAGTAACTTTTTAAACTTTCTGAAAAAGGAGGAAAGACCTGACCATCTGCTGGAATTTCGCTGCCAAGGTCGTATCGAAAAGTACATGACGGTGTGGTTAAGGGGCGTGCATTTAAGCTCAAAGCAATGTTGTCCCTGTAGAATAATAATCAAGACGACTTGAAGTGTATTTGCTCGCAATCTGCGAAAACTACAGGTTACTCTGAGGAAGCCGCCAGTGTATTGTGAACATTGTGTATGTCTATTTTATTAAGCATCTTATGCCATACAGATATATCTGCATATCATGCTATATTTGTCTACCTATGTACTGTTTCTTGCTTTGTGTAATATTTTTATCACTTTTTTGTAATGTACATGTCGGAATATGTATTCTAGGTTTTGTCGGTTTTTCTGGTTGCTTTCATGTACGAAATGGTGACAATTATATCGATGTTGTTGTATGAAGCAAAATAAATGTTCATTTCATAAGAAACCTGGAATCTTTTATGCAATATTGCAGTTTGGCAAAAGCCTTGACGCAGCTGCAATCGTAACCAAATATCATATTTCAATGCTGAAAGTAAATCGAAAAACAATTGCTCACCGAACAGAAAACAAATAATGCGCCAGCAGGGCACGGCAGCATGGCAGCGCTTGCTAGTATCCAAACTGCGCTCCATGTCTCAGCGCATTTCGGCATTCAAACAGCATGCCTTTAACCGAAAGCGGATGTGCGTCAAGCATCAGCCGTTTGGTGCGTTACAGTCAATTGGGCCGCTGGGTCCTATTAAATTGTCTGCTCTTTACCAAATCCTTTCGGTATGGCCGTACTGCCGCGCCCTGTCAGCGCGTTACTTCTGATCTGTACGGTGTGGTATTATTTCAATGTTTATTTTCAGCATTGAAACATAAAATTAGGTCACAATTACTGCCCATCAACGCAGCAGCACCAAAGCTAAACAGCAGTATTGCAAGAAAGATGCCAAGAGCTCTGTGAAATGAACATGTATAGTTTGCTTCATACAAAAACAAAAACCGATACATTCTATCACAATTTGGTGGATAAAAGCAACCGGGAAGACAGACAGAACGTAGGATACATCAGCCGACCAGTACATTACAAAAAAGAGGAAAAAATATGGCACAAGGCAAGAAACAATAAAAAGACAGACAAATGTAGCACGACATGCAGATATACAAGTATGGAAAATGATACAAAAGAAAATAGAAATACGCTATGCTCACAATACACTCACGGCTCCCTTAGAGTACCCTTTATTCTTTTTTAAACGAACATTACAACCAAATACACCAAGGCGTCTTGGGTATTTTACCACAGGGACAACATTGCTTTGTGCTTATATGCACACCCTTTCCCCACACCATCATGTGCTTTTCGGTACGACCTAATAATAATGTTCATTCGGACACGAATCATGTGTACACAGAACATCGCCACGGGAAGAGGCAAAAGGAAGAAGCTGGTGGCATACTTCCTGACGAGGCCTCACCCCGGGTGACACATCAATGGCAGAAGGGTGAGCAAGGTCAGTTTCACCAAAACAAAACATACCAAATGAGACAAAAAGCTCATTAGAATATATTTTGACATAGTAAGATATTAAACACGAACCATGGCATCGTAAACACAGAACGTGCATCAGTAACAATACAATTCGTGACACAAAATGTAAAAAAAAGATAGAGTAAGGCAAGCACTACATCTCACACATATTTGATGTATTGCAAAGAAGCGAAAAAAAAAAACACCTTCATTCTCTTGTTAAATTGAAGAATACTTTTGCTGTTTATAGCATCATCAATTATTGAAGGATAGGCATTGCATACCATGCTAATTTGGTTATCTATATGCTCGGTGCCGTAATTAGTCTCAGCGCGAGTGGGAACAAGAGAGGTAACACGCAGAATAGCTTATATTTCTGTACATATATGTATTTTTGAAAGTTGTGATGTCTTGCTTAATTTTATAAACGATATGTACAGCAACCGAATACTTATGGCACAGTGGGAATGGAGGAATATATAGGGCTTGAAATAAGTGGTTGCCCATTGAAGGGTTTGGAGCACAAGTGCGCAAAGTTATTTTTTTGCAATTAGTCGGTCTGAACAAGTTTTATTGCAAGTGCCCCAGATTAGATTACAGTATACCAGTTGATAATGGATTAGGGCAAAATACAACAGTTTTTTTTTATCTGCAAAAGGGCAACAGGTGTCTGATACGATTGATCACACCAATTGATCGAGCTACCTGCAGGCGAACATGATTTACATGTTCACCCCAGCCTAGGTAACTGCGAAAAAAAATACATTTGCAGCACAATTCCAGCAGTTGGACACGTCTTTATTCCTCACCATTACGTTTTCCAGATATTTCGAAATGTTCCTAAACGCAAATACTCTGTAAGCCTCAAATAAGCTCGAAAACGTTCAAACTCATGTTACATAGTGCCTTGCATTCATTTTACGATGAAATTGTAACTAGCACTCGCTAAATTTATAGCCAGAATGTCCAACAGTTTCAATATAAATGGTTCCCCTTTTATGCGCGTCGTTATAGCATGGGTCTCTTTGGGACGGTAAACAATATAAACCAACCAAGCTTAGCTTGCAAAGTTATCACATGTTCATTTTTTGGGAATATGAAAATATGCACTGATAGCAATATTTCAGACATTTTTCATGTCGATGAACACTTATATTGTAGAGATACCTGATGCGCTCATTAAGTCACGTGTAATGGCAAGCCGAAAGTGAAAGTTCAAGCCTATTGAATCGTGGGATGCGGAAGACTGGTCCGAACCTCTTGCACGCTTACTGCAATCTTTCACCAAGGCACACAGCAGAGACTGTCGCATCCTGGCATCGTATTTGTCATCGTGATATACCTTTTATCGAAACTTTGTAAACAGATTAAACGTGAGAAAGCGGTAAAGGAGCAAAATTACACAAAAACATTCAAGGGACTTTAGCGACTAAAGTAGTGAAAGTGCCGCATTCTGCTACGGAAATGGTACTAATTAGTAAATAATTATGTTGCAATAGTTATTAGACATTATTAATTATGTATTCAATAATCAAGTAATTATTCATTATTTCGTAAAAAATTTCAAATTAGTCATATATTAGCATTTGGTTATTGATTGACATATGGCCATATAAGGCACGCATTCGCGCATACTGTGGTGGTGCTCTGTGATTTATCGAGACCTCTCTGATGTCAGCCCGCCTCGGCCAATCAGAGCAGACTCAAAAGCGGGACGCATTTTGTCCACGACAGCACGAGCCATTAAAGGCTTTCGCCTTAATATGGTCAATTTGATTTATCAAACCTCGCGTGCGTACCCATGTAAAATACACATAAGCTACATTGAGAGACCCCTACTAGTAATTTTCAAGCATTGCTCTATTTCCCAATGTTGATCAATGGTTTTAAAAGCGGCACTGACAGCCGACTACGCGTTTGATTCAATAAAAAAATATCTGATAGACGAGCAGCAACAACACAGGGACTACCAGCCAGACGGTCATAGTGTGCGTTAGGGGCAATAAAAATAAATGCGTGGGTGGAATGCAAGTTTTCAGAGACGTAGAGGACGGAATTATCGGCGCGCCACTTCTTTCGTATCAAGCTGATTAAAAACTTCTCAGCGTTTCCATTTGTATGGCCTTTTTTAAAGCGCATTTCCTTGCTGCGCGCGTACAATATGAGTTTTTTGTCGCAGATGACAGTCTTCGACACATCACGTTCTGTTTTCCCAGATGTTTGCACGTTAGCTTTGTTTTCCTGCCGTCTTACAATAACGGACCCGTACGTACTATGCGTGAGCGCTCGTCATTAATACATTAGCTCACTATTTCGATGTTCGGATTTCAACCAGCCAACACTTATCACCGATAAATATTGTGCACAAGTGAAGGCCAAAAAAACACCCTAACACGTAAACCTCAACGCAAAACCACGCAATGCTAACCGCTAGGGAAACGAAGCAAAGAGCGTATGGAGTGGGTTCGCTCTTATTAACTGTTCGCCAACCGGCGAGCACTTGTTGCGCCATAACCGAGCACATAGGCCTTCCCTTCACAACCGCGAAAGTCAGATTGCAGAGCTGAACGGGAAATGCAGCGTACTTAGTAAGGAGAAAACATTTCTCATTTTGCCTTTGCTGGAAGCTGCCGGGGTATCCCGAACTGGCCGGCCTATGAGGTGCACACGGAGGCCTGTTCACGAACTGCTCAATTCAAGGTAACGGCCGGTGCGGTCCGCCTAAAGCGCTTGAAATGCAGCGTTTTTCGGCACAATGACGTTCCGTACCTCGCCGTCCTGACAAGCCGCAGTAATTCTGCATCAAAGGCCAAGAAAGCCCTAAACCTACGCACTCTGTCCTCACGAACAAACACGCAGCCCGCGTAGACGGCCATACCCTTCCGCAGTCTGCTTCGGTCTGCGCGTTTGGCAGTCCAGAGCCAACGGTTCAATTTTATCGGCACCTAAAATTGGCGCTACAGCGATCATAACATGGCGGCGTTCAATTTACCCTCCGTCTTCTGGTAAATCCTAGCAAAGTCCTTGACAACAAAAATGATGAGGCGGTTTCGCCGGCAGAGAGGTAAAAAGAGCAGAAAAGCAATACTGAGTTTAATGCCATTCCTTTTATCGCTCTTGCTCCGTCGCTATCGGCGTTGCGTCCGGCTCATGAGCCGTGTTGCCGCTCACACATGTGCCGACACGCTTTATTGCCCTCGGACATCGCTATCCCTCTTACAGCTTATTCTCTTCATTTCATCATCACTCATAACAGCGGCTCCGACTTCTAAGCTAAATTGCTCGGCGAAAGCTCTATACCAAGGTTCTTCCCGTGGTCGGCTGGAGAAACAAAATACCGAAGCGAAAAGGTTTCACAGCATCTCATTTCCCTCTGCTACTTCACGCTCAGGCTTGATTTAAGAATAGAAAAGGGAAGATTGTTTTCGCCCGTACCCGCTACGCTTCAAGTTTCAGTGGGAAAAACTGTTCATAGACAGGAATCTTAAAACCAGTTAAAAGTTGCGCTCCGTACATGTCGTACAGGTGCCTTTTTTGTGTCCCGTCTTCTTTGCGCAAGTATACGTAACCTTTCAAAGGAATCTTATTAGCGAACTTCGACGTCATTTCACTGGTAAACTGAAAGCTCAGCTTAGTTGTAAAAGGGGCTACATCACACGCCGAGCGGCGGATCTGAAAGTTATTAAAACATTATAAATCTGGCCATTAAAAATTTATCTATAACGCAGCTGAAGTAATCAGGATGGTAACGAAAATCAAACTTGTGTGGATTAATGAGACATTCCACCGTTAAATAAAGAAATTCTTATGGCCCAACACCGATCTGTGACGTAACAAGATACGGTGGCATTGCTGTCACTCAGATGGGGCGAATTGGGGTGAAACATCGCCTTAGCGCCTATGCATGAAAGCCAAAGTGATCAAATCACTTTTGTGATTGCACACTATACCTGTGACGTCGTCCTTTAGTTCAGAGCAACCGAAGTTATCCTGCAACAGATTGGGAAAGTATAGAACCCGTAACTTTCAAGGTGGTGTTTGTTTAAAATGCCACAAAACGCACGGGAGTATGAAACTGTAGCGCGACCTTCAGAAACACATGTAAGCAACATTTATTGAAATATTTACTTACTTTCGCGAAATAACTTTGGTGGCCGGTCTGTATAAGTTTGCAAATAACTTAAATAAGAGGGCGCAGTCTGCAAGCCATGTATTTTTTAAGTGTCCTGATAAGAGTGCGAGCTCATGTTGCCCTAAGCAGGGCTTACACCATGTGTCAAATGCAAGGAAATCATTCCTTACTCCTCTCCTCCGCCGCGATGCTGCAGTGATTAGGGCGGCCGGCTAACGTGCCCTAGGCGGTCGCCTTCCGATGGAGGCGAAAAGCAAACCCCCATCTGGCCGAAAATTCCGGAGCCCACAACCACCAGTCTCTGATAGCCTGACTCTCTTTGGGATGTTAAACCACGTTACCCAATGCAAACCAAACCTTAATGTCCTGAATTCATAAAACATCTGCAAGATAGTTTATTTTCTAGAGGTGGTGCAGTCTTGATCGCGATAAGAAAAATAGATGTGTTGCTCTTACATACACACTGACAGTCCGTTATTCTCCTCTCTGTTTGTCCCAAGTAGCCGCGCTGTTTTTTGATCTTACACTGACAGTCCCCTGAAATTACTCTGGGTTGTCAGCAACAGCTCGCGCCGGTTAATCGTGCTAGACGAGGAGGGTGGAACGCAAGAACATTAACTTGAAGGGTATTCTGACAAGCTACGGTGACCGGCACTCGGTGGACGTGAAACGAAATGGTTGATGGGCTACGTAGCACAATGACACAGTGACAGTGTCATAGAAGATATAGACGCTCGCAGATAGGAAAATTGGCCTTGTGAGTAGTGGATGATACCCACTGGCAGAATATCATGCTCCACACGGTGTTAACTATGTGGTCACGAGGCTGGAGTAAGGAGCCGAGCGACCGCGGTTTCCTGCCCTGCTAGTTTCCATAGAAGCGACACTCAAGGCGTCTATATAGACCGTTTTATCATGGGCGCTGCCGGAAGATGGAAGATGGATAGAATATAGGAGCGTCCCCTTTGAAAGGGGGTGGTAGCAGTAGCTATCATGCTCATTTTTCTCCCTATATATTAATTATTGATTTAGATTGGCTAACTAAACCATCATTCTATTTATTAAATTTTTGTTTCTACATTACTAACATTATGTCACTTCTCTGCTTTTAAGCCATCAATCTTCCAATTGTTTTTTGCTAGCTTCCACCGCCGGTTTATTCACCCGGCAGCTGGTATCTCTAAATCCCAGAGCTTCAGGAACAGTGACTGGCGTGCATCAACTTCCGGATGGATACCATTACATTCGAGTATAATATGGGCAATTGTTTCTCTGGAGTTTCCACATAAAGCACATGCGTCATCTCCATTGTTAAATTTCTTTTTGTAGCTGCGTGTTCTAAGGCACCCTGATCTAGCTTCAAGAAGAAGGACACTGCCTCTTGAGTTATTAAATAAATCTTCCTGATCTGCATTTTCCACCTTGGGTATAATTCCACACTCTGTTTCTTTTCCATTGATTTTATCCAATTTTTACCTTCTGTGTTTTTCACCTGTTGCTTAATGCTCTTTATTTCTCCGTCCTTGTTACTAGCATACTTACTAGTTAGTTTCCTTGTTCTTTTCCTCCATTGTGAGTCAACGCTTTTTAGGTACAGGTATTTAAATACTTTAGCTGCCTATCTGTTACTGTCCAATTTCCTCAGGCGTTCCTCATATAATATTTTACTCTGAGCTTGCCGCACTTCGAAAGATGCCCAGCCCATATCTCCCTGTACCGCCTCATTTGTAGTTTTGCCGTGGGCACCTAGTGCTAATCGTCCAACGGATCTGATTTGTTTCTAATGTCGACAGTACCTCTGATTTTAGGCAGAAAACCGCATTTCCGAAAGTAAGTAAGTCCGGGCACCATAATTCCTTTCCAAATACCCCTCAAAACCTTATACCTATTGTATACCCACAATGCCTTATGCTTCATTATCCCGGCATTCCTTCGCCCTTTGGCCTTAAGTGATTGCTCATGCTTTCGAATGTATGCCAATACTTCGTTTACCCATACCCCCAGATATTTATATTCTGCTTCTCTAGGTATTTCAAGGCCTTGTATTTTAAAATACTGATCAGTTGAGCCGTTGAAAATCATCAGACCCGACTTAACTGCGCTGAAACTGAAGCCTAGAGCGTCCCTTTCGTCTCCGCACTACTTAACTAGAGTTTGCAATTCTTCCAGACTCTCAGCTAGCAGCACAATATCGTCTGCATACATCAAACCGCGGAGGCGCTGCTCTACCGCCTTTCCACCTAATCTATATGACAGGTTACTGTCTTGTATCCTCCGTTCCAGGTTTATCATGTAAAGCATGAACAGCAGCGGTGATAGAGGACAGCCTTGTCTTAATCCTTTGATGCTTTGACATCCTCCGTACTTCTTATCCCTTCCCACGTAATTTCTACTTTGTTATCCCGGTATATTTCCTGTAGGAACTCTATTATCTCATAACCGATACCTTCTTTTAATATGTTCCACAGGAGTTCCCTGCTAACGTTGTCGTACGCCCCGTTTATGTTCAGGAAGGACAAATACAAAGGTCTATTTTCC
Organism: Amblyomma maculatum; assembly: GCF_055883805.1. Classification (NCBI taxonomy): domain Eukaryota; kingdom Metazoa; phylum Arthropoda; class Arachnida; order Ixodida; family Ixodidae; genus Amblyomma; species Amblyomma maculatum. Next base: position 30,437,346 of record NC_139346.1, read on the forward strand.
ACTGTAGATATTTCGATGGATTGGGTAAGCACGAACAGGCTATCATCTAAGCGCCTACCATTTCTAAAGCCGTTCTGAAGTTCTCCGAGTATCTTGTTACTTTCAACCCATGCTTGCACCTTTAATTTCACCGCCTGCATGGCTAACCTGTACATAACAGATGTTATGGTAATCGGCCTGTAGGATTTTATGTGCATCCTGTCTCCTTTCCCTTTATAAATCAAATTCATTTTATTCTGCCGCCAGCTGCCCAGAATATGCTTATTCGTTATAACTGTTTCCAGAGCTTTTAACAACGTTTCCTTACTTTTTGGACCGAGTTCATTAATCAGCTTGATCAGAATTACATCTATTCCTGTAGATGTGTTTTTAGGAATATTTTTTTCTGCCTTTTGCCAGTTTAGATTGGTCAGTTCTAAGCTGCGTTGTATTCTGCTACCTTGTGTTGCTTCCTGATTTGCGGAGATTACCCTATCGTCGCTCTTAAATGACTCGGCTATAACTGATGTAATGTAGTTCACTGCGTTATCTCCCTTTAAACAATTTCCCTTGTTATCTTGAATCTGGTCCTGCTTTCTTTGATTCTTCTTCCCTAGCCAGCTTATATGGTTCCAGAATTTTCTTGCTCCGCCTCTAGAGGCATCCTGTATATCAGCCATCCAGCGATCGGTGGACTGTCTTGTTTTACTTTGACGAGGGCCAGCACCTGAAGTTTCTTTTGTCGATATGATTCCGATTTTGGTCGATTTCCTGCTAAGATACCTGTGCTTTCTTTGCCATTCGGTGTTCCCTTGAAGCAGCCCGACGTTGTTCAATAGCTTCCCTGATTTCCTTATTCAACCAGCTCCATGGCTTCCTCTTTCCATTCCAGCGATTTGCTACATTAACCTCCTGAATTTTCCTCCTTATGAGTAGTTCTACCTGTTCTTAACCCAGTCTTCCATGGGGCTTTTCTCTATTGCTTCCTCTATGTCTGCTGCTATCTGCGCTATTTGATCGTCGTTTAATTTTGCGTTTACGTTTTGTCTAAGTTCCATTTCTCTTTTCATCAAAGGCCCCATCTGCAGACTAATACGTTTATGATCACTTCCCAGACTACACTCCCCTTCTTCGTCTACTTCCATTTTTGTGGCCTTGCTATAAATTTCCTGCGACATTAGACAATAGTCAATGGTCGTCTGCCTATTGCGGAATTCCCACGTGATTTGGCCTTCACATTTTGTTTCTCTATTTACTATAACTAGATCGTGTCGCTCACAGAAATCTAGCATTAGCTTGCCGTTACAATCCGTGTATTCATCCAGATCGTCGATGTGGCCGTTCATGTCCCCCAGTAGAATAACATTGGTCCCGTTTCCAAACTGGCTTATATCGTCACTGAGGCATTCAACAAGATTCCTGCTTTCTTGCCTGCATTGATGTCCTGTTCCTAAATAAACTACCCCTAGCCATGTCCTTATGCCGGCAATTGTTCCTGAAACCCAGATATGCTCTTTAGAAGATGATTTAATTCTTTGCCAATTTGATCCCTGGTGTATCAACATACCTACCCCTCCACCCTTTTTTTCCGTTCTCGTTCTGTTGCACCCTTCCCAGACGTAGCCTTCTATAAGCGGCGGATTTTCTAGATCCCTGAGATGAGTCTCGCAAAGAGCGTACACACCTATTTTGTCATCCTTCAACTGCTGTTCTATCTCTAGCCATTTCGCTCTTTTTCTACCTCCTTGCATGTTTATGTAGCTGATCCTAGTGTTAAATTTCTTTTTTGTACTTTTCATTCTCGACCTACTCTTTGCCATTTTTGGGGGTTCAGCCTCCATTATTACACTTTCTTTTGCTTCACTTCTAACTACCTCTGTGCACGGACTCCTCGCGGACCCCCTAAAAAAGCTACAGCGCTGCCTGCCAGGCGCCAGCCGATCTCTGCCCCCACCCTTCTGTTAAAATGAATGCCATCTCGCTGAAACGCCCTACCAAAACCTGCTTTATGTACCTCCTTGTTTACCTCAACCACTTCGAAACGCTTCTCCAGGCTTAACTTTCTTATGTCCTGGTTAACTGTCACCACGTTCTTTTCCATCTTTCCGTTCAATCCTAGCACCTCTGGGACTGTGCATACTGCCGCGAAACCTTCAAAACAGTATTTGTTGTATTTTTAGCAGCCGCCGGCATACAGGCTTATCACTCTGATTCTGGACCGCGTATCAGTTCCGTAGTCTTTGTTTGTTACTGCTCGATGTCGCGAGTCACACCTTTATCAGTTTTGTTGTAGCGCAAGACGCACCGAGATATGTCTCGAAGGTTCCGGCCACTCGGGTGTCTTTCCACCATGTTCCAGCCCGTGCTGCTAGCTGTTTGCGACGTTATCTAGATTGTTCTGTGCAGCCTTTAAATTGAGCGTTGCCGAGTGTGACGGGCATTCTTTGTTCGACGATCGACGAGCACGTTTGTTTCTATCGCCGCCGCCGAGTTGCTTAGTTCTTTTGCGGGCGCAAGTCAGCCCAAATAAAGAGTTTCTTTAGTGCAATCATCGGCCCTTCATTTCTGTCGTCGGCCTCGTCACCACTACGTGACATCTGGTGGAGGTGCTGCATTTGATCCTTCAAGCGAAGACCCAAGCCGTGTTCCTGTCGCCCTGGAAGACCAGCCTACAGGTCACCGAGCCAGCCACCGACTTCAAGGCCTACAACCCGAACACAGTCCACTGCCTAACCCCATTCGATCTCGGAAGGCATCGACGCTGACAATGGCCCAGACTCAGTGAGCCCCCCTGCTTCCATGGACGATCGGATGAAGATGCTGGAGACTGGATGGACCTTTTCGACCGTGTGGCAGAATTCAACGGCTGGAATGACGCCGCGAAACTTAGGCAAGTCTACTTTGTTCTTCAAGGACATGCCCGAGTTTGGTTCGAAAATCGTGAGGCAACTATGAAGCATTGGGAGACTTTCAAGGAAGCGTTTCTGACTGCGTTTTCAAGCGCCGTCTGAAAGGAAAGAGCCCAGGCCCTCCTTCAGTCAAGACATCAACTCCTTAACGAGCCTGTCCTGGCGTATGTTGAGGATATGAAGCGCCTTTTTCGCCGCGCCGACCCTAATATGACCGAAGGTGAGCAAGTCAAACTTTTATTGCGAGGCGTTAAAGAGTCACTCTTTGCGGGTCTTGTGCGAAATCCGCCAAGAACTGTGGCGGAATTTGAAACGGAGGCGTCTACTATTGAGAAGACGTTGGCCACCCGGATGCGCCACTACGAGCGACCACTTCAGCCGGACTGCTCAATCCACTACCCCAGCGCATCTACAAGCGGAGAGAACCTTCGGGACCTCATCCGGGAGATCGTGCGAGAGGAGCTCCGCCGACTGATGCCATCATCGCAACAACCGCAGGTGGCGATGCTCGCGGACGTCGTCCGTGAAGAAGTCCAGCAGGCGCTGGGCGTTCCTCAAGCGACGGCTGCGACTGTTCCAGCATAAGAAGCAACAGTGATGAACTACGCTGGTGCATTACGTCGCCCTCCGCCCCGACGTGATGACTTTCCCAGCCCTCGCCGCTACCGTCCTGTTCCTGAAAACCGTCCCTTGGCCCCCGCCCGCCAAACCTACCAACGACCCCCAAACCCCAGGAAGGGCGACGCCTGGAGGACTGCAAACAACCGGCCTTTATGCTTCCACTGCGGTGAGGCCGGCCACATTCTGCGCCACTGCCCGTACCGACGAATCGGTCTCCGCGGATTTGCAGTCGACGCTCCACGACCACACCCAGGTGAACGACCACAAGAAATTGACAACTATCTGCGTAGCGGTGAGATTGCGCCACCAAGCCGTAGGTTCAGATCTCCATCGCCGTACAGGGCCCGCTTTGCGTCGCCAGGCCGTACCTACGATGAGAGTATGCGCGGAAGGTCCCCAAGCCCGCGCAGGGGAAACTAAACAGAGCAACCTTTGGAAGTGAGGTTGCTCAACGGCGAAAAGACGAAGATCCTCCGCCGCCGACGACCACTAACGACGACGCAGCCATTTCACCGCCGCTCCACACGACGACATCGACGACAACACGACTAGAGCGACCCCGTTTAAGCTTTTGTACGGCAGGGAGCCCACGACGACACTCGGCGCAATGCTGCCGCACGTAACCATCGAAGACAACCTTGACGTCGCCGCCTACCTGCAGAGGAAGCCCGACGACTCGCACGGCTGCGTATTAAAGACCAACAGCGCACCGACAGCCGACGATACTATTTACGACGACGCCACGCAGAGTACAATCCAGGAGACCAAGTGTGGGTTTGGACACCAATTCGCCGTCGCGGATTAAGTGAAAAGTTGTTGCGTCGATACTTTGGGCCATACAAAATCCTTCGCCGCGTCGGACCACTGGACTATGAAGTCATTCCCGACAGGACGTCAGCATCACAACGGCGACGCGCACGCCCAGAAATTGTACATGTTGTACGACTGAAGCCATATTACGCGCGTTAAAGAATCTGTGGTGTTTAAAGCTTTGCAGTGTTTATGTTTAAGTTTCTTTGTTTTGGAACATCGAGGCGATGTCTTTTTTTTTTAGGGGGGAGTAATGCCGCGAAACCTTCAAAACAGTATTTGTTGTTTTTTAACAGCCGCCGGCATACAGGCTTATCACTCTGATTCTGGACCGCGTATCAGTTCAGTAATCTTTGTTTGTTACTGCTCGATGTCGCGAGTCACACCTTTATCAGTTTTGTTGTAGCGCAAGATGCACCGAGATCTGTCTCGAAGGTTCCGACCACTCGGGTGTCTTTCCACCATGTTCCATCCCGTGCTGGTAGCTGTTTGCGACGTTATCTAGATTGTTCTGTGCAGCCTTTAAATTGAGCGTTGCCGAGTGTGACGGGCATTCTTTGTTCGACGATCGACGAGCACGTTTGTTTCTATCGCCGCCGCCGAGTTGCTTAGTTCTTTTGCGGGCGCAAGTCAGCCCAAATAAAGAGTTTCTTTAGTGCAATCATCGACCCTTCATTTCTGTCGTCGGCCCTCGTCACCACTACGTGACTATACAACTATATGCGTCTGCTGTGCTATCTCCCTGCTCTCGTCGACTCCCTTAGCTAAACTTTCCACCGCTCCTGCAGCGTCACCATTTAGGACATCGTTTAGCCCCGCGGCTATTATTACCATACTGCGCTCTGCGGGATTCTTCAACAGCCTATTTTTACTCTCTTTTAGCACTGCCCTCATTGTTCTCCCTGGGAAGGCTCCAACCAACACTCTCTTATCACCCCTTACACGTTCCAAGATATCTCGCTTGCACCTGTTCATGTAGAATCTTCGGTGATAAGCACCTGGGCCTTCTCTCTCCCTCTCCCAACTGTTGGCTCCTGCTTTCGGTTATCTGTGTCCTTATCTCTGGGATTTTCATTCTTCCTTACTTCTCCTTTTTCTCCGGCATCTTAGCTGCTTCTAAATAACTCTGACGGTTCGGATCCGCCTGACCTACTTTGCTTATGCCTTCCATGCCAGTGCTGGCCCCTGCCACGTGGCCCGCATTGAAATGTTCATCCTCGTTGGTTCCAAGGATAAAATTCAATTAGTACTTTCTTCTGGGCGAGTTGGTTCATATTAGCAAAAGGTAAAAGGCCCCTTTGTTTTTCAATTTGAGTAAGCTGTCCGAACAGTTTCTGATTTTCCGCTCTTAACAAACTTACTTCATTTTCTAAATCATCCAAACGAGACACTAAATTGCCCCTTTCTTGATCAAATCTATCTAGACGCGCACTCAGTACGCAACACCGACACAAAAAGTCGCTGCCTTCCGCTTCACCTACAGAGTCAAAACGCGTTTCCTTGAGATTAACCTGCGCCTCACATTTAGTACACTTTACCTTTTTTTGATTGCACATCTTAAGCGCTCATCGACTGAACGACTGAAGCGCTCATCGACTATTACGAATTTTCAGAATATACAGATTGCCAAAAGAAGACACAAGAAACGACTAGCAAACTCGCGTTAAAAACGAATTCTGCGAAAGCCAATAGCCTAGAAAAAAATATTTTTCTAAAGAAGATAGCTAAATAATGAACTCCGAGAAAAAGCTAGCTGCCGGCGCGAAAAACCAGGCCGCTAGGACCAAGAGCTAAAATCTAATTTCTTGGCTGCACCTAACCTAACTATCTGAAAACGAAATAAAGTTAATAAAAGAAAGAACTCATCTATTTGACGCTTCGGAAGCTCCCGCTGTCGCCAGTCCGTCCATTTCTGGTAGCCACGTGCAATCGGAGGAGCGATGGAACACGCGTCCGCACCACACGGCTGTCAACTGCCATTTAGTGTATGTGGCGCCATCTAGCGGCCGAGTTGTGAACAACCGCCATGCTGGTATGTGGGGTTCCATCCGCAGAACAGTCGACAAGTAGCGGAAACCGGCATTTTGGAGCTTTTGCGTGCAAAGTTTTGCTTTCTGAAAGTACCTAGCTGAAAGAACAAAAAAAGTTTTCAGTAGCAGTGAAGCCATTCGGTCAGAAATGACAAAACATTATGCTCCTGATCAGGTCGGCTGAAGGCTACAAGCCTGATTACAATTAGCGTGTAACGTTTTTGTGGCACAGAGAGGCGGTGGCGCACCACTGGCAGTGATGGTAGCTTTGGATCTACTTTTAGTTCTTAAATGATTTTTAGAGACGGCTTACCGTAACAATTTGAGGAAAGCAAGAAAGCGAATGTAGCCGTTTCATGTCAGGTTTAGGAGTGATGCTAATCGCGCTAGATTTGTTGGGTCAACCGATCATTCATATACTCTGCTTGAGCGGCTACTGCGGAAGTTCCCACACCTCCACAGGGGTTCTATTCTTAAGTATTCATTATCCATTTCGGATCCATTTACTCTAACCTGACCACTTTTGTTGGGTGACAATCAGGCAGGGTGTTCAAGCGTCCACTATTAGGCAATCGGATTTCAGCATTACCTACATGACTCGACCACATGTTTGCCGGTATGTGTGGGGAGTAGCGATGACTTGTCAACAGCTGAAGCTGGTACCCTGCAATTTCTCTGACTTGGCGTTAGTTGCGTTTGCCTGACGCTGCTGTCATGCTGACATTAAAATACAAGATGAAATGACAAATTGTACCTATGGACTAGGGACCTTAAATTATGTCCCATAATGACCTCATGGAAAGTTGCTTTTGTCAACAATTATATCGTCCATTTTTTGTCGCAAGGTTTGCTTACTGCAAGCAATCGCTGCTATTCCTATGATCATATTCCCATTTATTATCGGCAGCAAAATCTTACGAGATGCATGTTTTCAAAAAAAAAAAATATTTTAGCGCTGTTGCACTAAATAAGTTGACAACCAATTTATTAGTATATCGTTATCTTTAAGTGGGACAGGTTCTTTCATACTTGCATTAACTTCAGGTGACTGAATCGAAATAGTTATTTTTTACCTGGCGGCATCTCGTAAATATTTGTCGCAAGGAATATCATCCGCTTGTTGCCCAAAGTCTACCGCTGTTGCACGGGTATTCAGTTTTTCCGGTCCCTACTCAACAAACACAGTGCTTGGAACTCGCACGAAAGGCTGCCAAAGCGAAACATTCTCGGTTGGCGCTTGAAATTCAAAAGCTGCTCGTCTTCGCCCAATTGAGTGAGTAGCAAGTGGAACAGTGTAGAGCAACACACGCGCATACCACCGCTCTTAATCTTTTATCTTTTGTTAATCATCTCCTTTTGGTGGTTATTTTTTTTTTTGTTAACGCAAACAACTGAGTAAAAAAAAAATGAGATTGCGTTAACCGCGGCAGCTCTTAGCAGCAAAACTGCGGCCGGCGGAAATGAAACGCTCAGGGGAATGAAGGAAAGAAAGGGGCGAAAGAAGAACAGGGAAAGAAAGCACATCTCTCACATCAGCTAATCGGCTTCGATACTTTGCGGCTATTCAAGACACTCTGTTTGCAAAAGACTGCAACGTGTGCCCTTTCTCCGTAGAATGCCCTGCCGCCCCCGCTGCTATCCCCGCTTCTCCACGTACCAGACAGGAGGAGCCGCGCTCCGGTTCGAGGTTATTTTCCTCCTCGCCGCGAAAACGGTCTATGCTGTGCGACGTCAATGAAAGTTAAAGGACCACAGACGGCTGCAGTTATGCCAGCCGCTATCTTCATAATCTAGAGGGTCTTTTATACACTGAACTTCACAAAGCAATCCTATTTAATAGGTATATACCGCACACGTTTAGTTCTTGACACGTTGACCGTAGGGAAAGCCATGTGAATGCACAGAGGCTGTAATTTTTTTCTTTTTGCTTTACTCTACCCTTCACCGTATGTGTATTTGAAGAGTCGTATGAGAGCGTTCTCTATATAAAAAAAATGCCATCTCTGTGTTTTAGGATCAAAGCTATTTCTTTTGTAGCCACTATTTTGACGGTGACGTCAATAAAAGATCGTTCAGGCCGAATATCTTGACAGGCCTTAACAATCGGTCAACGCAGACAATAATGTGTTCCGTTGACACTGGCTGCTGTTATGATCCTGTGTTGATCACGTGTGCCTTGGCGGTCACTGCCTCCACTTAGCAGATATCTCAGAGAGAACGGGGGATTCCCGGCCTCGAGGCAAACCATCCGCGAGGGAGACCCCTCAATCCGCGCCTTGGAAATTCTATTGCAGAGGCATAGACTTCGCCTACCGAGACGAAGACATGAAATCAGTTGGCAGCAGTTGTGTGTGTTTGCGTGTGATTTTCGGTGCAATGGATACTCGCAAAACATCCCGTGCTTCGTGCGGACCGAGGAAGTACATCGAAGGCGTCTGCGAAGAGTGGCCAGCCTTCCTTCGAGATCGGGTAACGTCTGGCAGCTATGTATACACGTGATGGCGTCGGATGTACGAGCGAACTTTGCACTGCAGCTCAAATCTTCCTTTCCGGACGAACAAGCAAATAACTAATAAAGGCAAAGACCCAGGAACAAGGATTGCGTCCTGACAGGTTAAGCGAAGCTACCGCGAGGTAGTTCGCAAGAAAGAGCTCTGCTGATTGGAAGAAAAGGTGGAACGCTGAGAGAAAGACCCTATTTAAGTGCGCAGGACTTGGCCCCATACTTGCCGTCTTTCTGTCACTGCATTCTGTAACAATGTGAATATATATCTTTGTGACTTTTCTTGAACGCTCCTGACTCCTCGTTCTTCTGCGAAGAAGCTACCGCTGGCCTCGAGTCGCAACACTGCCCAGAACTCAATACCTCCTAACGCAGATCATCTTGGAAAGAAACCCCTTACTGGCGAGGTGCTTCTTTTCCCACACGCATGACTTTAACATTCCCTAATCTTTCGATAAAAACCACTTTTCGTGTAATGAGACGGTTTGATGGGGTCAAACGCTCCCAGCCACTTTACCTGCAGGAGTGCCCTGAAGCTAATTTGTTGGCGTAAGAGACGTGCTTCGGTCTGCACAACCGCTTGTAGGCTACCAAGGTCATCATTAACGCAAATTTATGCAGCACATAATTAGCCCATAATTATGCAAAACTGATTTGAAGAAGTAAAGTGGTAGAACAGTTACAGGATCGCTGAATGGCTGCGGAATTTGAGTCAGCTACGACGGCCCAGTGGCATTAACCCAGTAACAGTTGTTGATGTAGGGAAGTCTGGCGGTACATAGTCGACTGGCATTTTTCGCCTTCAGCTCTCAATTGTGAAGCAACTGGGACAAACTAGGAATTTCGTAGGGACGCTGACACCCGACTGGATGGCTCTCCTTCGCCTTCTATAAACTCCATTCCAAGCACTGTTAATCTACTTTTGCTCAAAATGCTTTTATCAGGCGTAGTATGTTACTAGCAAGATGCAGACTTCACGTCGGCATATCTCACGTGACTCATGTGACGCACAAATCTTCCATCGCTATTTTTTCTTCTTTGTCGCTAAGAGGAATTTTTTTGTCAGGGCGCGTCCGGTAATAATATTATTATTATTATAATTAATAATGACTAGAATTTATCAGAACGTAAAATCATTGAACATAATGTAAATGATATGCTCCAACGAGGCATTATTCGGCCCTCAGCCAGCCCCTGGTAATCGCCGGTCGTCTTGGTAAAAAAAAAAAAAAAAAGAACGGGCTAGTACGTTTTTGTGTTGATTACCGTGTACTTAACAAAGTCACTCGCTGTCACCCGTTAATAATTAGGGGGTATTATTAACGATGCGCCCTTAACGGTGCGCACACTCCCAGACACCCTTTGAGTGAAGGGGGTAGCTGTTCCGGTCGCAAAGGAGATGCCCTCGACTTGCGTGGCAAGCTCAGCCGGAATTCAACTACCTTGTAGTGACACAAGGGGGTGGTCGTTTGGTGCCCAGCGGTCGCCGGTTCAAACCAGAGTAAGGATCGGAGTCAGAAGTAACAAACAAAACACACTTTATGCACAGCAAGAGACGATACAAAGGAATACACAAGGTCACTTGAAATACAACAGACGAGAGGTTCACAGAATACAAACGCTAAGCATGCAACTACAGAATGATTCAATAACACAGGCTTTACAACAGATCAAACACGAGAGAGACATAAACAAACACCAAATTGTTCACCGGGCACTGTTGTAGTCCGACGCCACAAGGGTCACGATGTGGCCGCCATACGAGACGAGCGCCGCTCCCTTGAAAGTCCGTGGGCTTGCCAGCAGCGGGTGATCCCCGGGAGTCCAGCCGAAGCACAGGCGAGCACGTCGCGCAACACTTGACGAACTGACTGACTGACTGACTCATCAAGCGGCGCGGTCTCTTTAAATAGGGCGCGCCGCGTCTGTTTGTTAGCACGCGTCAAAGCTAGCGCACACACACATAACTTCGCTGGTTATAGCTCCCTCTTCTCCTCCAGTCGAGCCGCGCGTTGTCATTGGCCAGGTCCCATAGAATTTTCTCGAATGGCCTGGCACATTCCTGGCCGATGAACCCCCGTCCTCCCCGGGCAATGGGAAAGAGGGTGACGGCAACGCGTACAAAGCTACGCGCTCTCCCGCGCGGGGAAGGGGGCTTTTCTCTACATGCCTTCCACGCGACGCCGTGCGGGCCTCGCGCCGTGCCGACTTGATGAAAATGGGCGCCGATTTCGTGACACTCGCAAAGACGTTTATTCTATGCCACGGAATGACGACTTCCTCGACTATCTTCAGGGCGCCGAATATTTCTCCACCTTGTATCTTCGTTCCGGTTACTGGCAGATTCCGATGCCCGAAGCCGACAAAGAAAAAACAGCTTTCGCTATTCCCGATTGGCGTTACGAATGCCCCGCTACGTTAGAGCGTATGATTGACGCTGTTCTTCGAGGGCTTAAGTGGAAAGCTTGCGTGTGCTACCTGGATGACATAGTTACCTTCTCTGAGACTTTTCTGTATCATTTATGCCACCTTGATAAAGTGTTAACGGGCCTGGCATCCGCCAGTCTCCAGCTGAACACAAAAAAGTGTCATTGCGCAAAGAAACAAATCAAGATTCCAGGCCACCTCGTCAGGCCTTCGACCCTGACGCACTCCCTCAGCGGAACTTCGTCTTCGGCCTTTCGTCGTTTCAGTCGCAATTTCGCTGCACCACTACACCAGCTTCTTACCAAACGCACTACTTTCATTTGGTCCGAAGAATACCAGGAAGCTTTTCAAACCCGCTGTCACTTCAGACACTGTCCTCACTTCAATGACAATGCTGCCTCCATTCTCCAGACCGATGCCAGCGGCCTCGGTATCGGCGCCGTACTTCTGCAACGTGATACCGCTTGCGGGAAAAGGTAATTGCGTTTGCCAGTCGCACCCTGACCCCAGCGGAACGCAACTACACCATCACTGAGCAGGATTACTTTGCCGTCGTAGTTCAAAAATACCGTCCCTACCTCTACGGAGCACGGTCGTTACCGATCACTACGCTCTGTGTTGGCTATCTACCCTCACAAATTTGGTTGGACGCCTGGGCCGTTGGATTTTGCGTCTGCAGGAATACACCTTCGATGTCACCTACAAATCCAATCGTAAACATCAAGATGCCGAAGCTCTTTCCTGTTGCCCGCTCCCAGAGTTCCCGGGTAGTGCTTCTTCGATACTACTTCCTGTGTGCACGCTCGACGCCCCAATGTCGTCAAGGGCTCCAGACATCACTGGTTGAACTTATGCCGCTGCTCTGAATCGCAACGCCCTTATTTCCCACCAATGAGCAGATCCATACTGCCGTTCTTTAATCGACCGTCTTATAGGTGCTTCTCAGCCTCCTACCGCTATGATGCGCAGGCAACTTCAACAGTTCCGACTTAACAACGGAGTGCTCTCTCGTTACGTTTTTCTTTTTTTTTTTTCATTTAAATTTATTTTACACATTTACAATGGCTTAGGGCAAGGAAAAAGAGCCGCACAACCGGCTTAATAAAGCGCCAATCTCCATTTATGGCTCTGAAGGCACCGGTTGGGTTCCTGTGGTCCCGAGAGCACTTCGCTCCCACATTCTGGCAGCCCTCCACGGTGAGGCTTTCACAAAACTTACCACCGCATGAAAACCCGTTTCTTCTGGCCAGGCCTCGCCTAAAGCGTGGCAAAATACGTCGCCTCTTGTCTGCCATGCCAGCGCCGCAAACGGCCGACTTCATCTCCTGCTGGCCCACTACAGCCTCTACCTTGCCCTGCCACTCCTTTCGCCGTTGTTGGCATCGACTTATACGGTCCGCTTCCATTGTCCACACGAGGCAATCGCTGGACCATAACCGCCGTCGACCATCTAACACGCTCCGCGGTAACCGCTGCTCTGCTTAATGGCTCAGCGTCTGAGGTCACTACCTTCTTTTTGCAAGCGCTCATACTGCGCCGTGGGGCCCCTCAAGTCCTTAGTAACCGAGGTCAGACGTTTCTGTCGGCGATTGTAGCTAACGTTCTTGTAGCCTCTACCACACTTCACAGCATGGTCTCTAGCTATCACCCACAAGCCAATGGGTTGACTGAGCGATTTCACCGCACGCTTTCTGACATGCTGTCTATGCACGTCGACCTAGACTACCGAAATTGGAACGCAATTCTTCTTTTTGTTAAGTTCGCCTACAACACGGCTGTACAGCGGACCACAGGCTACACCCCGTTTTACACCGTTTACGGCCGTTCTTCCGCTACACTTCTTGATGCTTATTTCCTTTCTACACCTGCCTGCTTTTCGTCCTCTCTTCCTGACCAGATAATTTCCCGAGCGGCCAGACGTCGCCGGCTTTCTCGCCTCAACAATGAAGCCAATCAGGAAGACCGCAAGTGTCGCCATGATGCGACTCGTCGCCAAGTTTCGTTCCGTCCCGGTGACGAGGTATTTCTTTGGGCACCATTACGTGCTCCTGGCCATTGTGATACATTCCAACACCGTTTCATCGGTCCATACGCAGTTATTGGACAAACCTCCCCTTTCAATTATCGCGTTTCCCCTGTTTGTCATCCTCCGGACAGCCGTTACCGTGGAACTGAAGTTTTACACGTTTCACGCATGAAGCCTTTTCTTCGGCGCAATACTGCGCGGACTAAATGCGAGCAGGCTGGACTTTTCAACTACCGCGGAGGAAATCGTTGTTGTTGTTCTCCTCTAATTTGATGGCACATGCCCACACAGGGGGATCGCCAAGAATTGGGGGCAGAGATATTATATTTTGAGATGTATAATTATATTGCAAAAAAGAAATGATTGCTAGGGAAGAGAATGAAATTTAAATTTGTAAAAACCAAAATAAAAAAGGATAATTACTAACGCACGCAGTAGGAGAATACTGAAATTTATATGTACAGATTTATATGTACTAGGAAATAGTGTGAGCGCTGTATGGCGCTTCATCTTTCACACGTGTGCAGCTGTTTCTTCTTCATCCTTCTCTCTAGAAGAGATCAATCGTCATTGCTCAGTGTGATTCGCTTCGTATGCGACCCGGGCTCCAGGTGTCTAAAAAACCTGGTCTACCAAGCCAGTCTTTGCGATAACAATAATAATAATAATCAATCAATCAATCTTTATTTAATGTGCGCAGGAACAACCATGTGGTCTTTGTGCTGCAACACAAATAAAAAAAAGAAACAAAAATGAAAAAAACACAAACATGTTTACACACACACAGAGAACACACAAAAAAAAAGAAATAATACATGAAATGAAACTAAGACGAAAAGTATCACGGAAAGTAAACAATCAATGAGTAGCATCACTTATATACACAGTGAGAGAATTTTTGAGCACACCAGGAAACAAAAAAAAACAAAGAACGGTAGATAGAAGAAAAAAAACAACAACAAATAACTAACATTGATTATAGTAATATAGAAATATACGTAAAATAAACAACCATTTCAGGCGCAACAAGTGCATGGTATTTAAAACACAGGCTAGAAATACAGAATAATACAATAAAGAAGTAAAATTGAACAAGGGACAGTAAGATTCGAATATAAAGTTTAAAGTTAAAATATAAGTAAGAAACAGATAAAAAGTAGTTCAAGATACAGACAGCATTGAACAGGAGAAAAAACAAAAAGTGAGAGTTATATGTGATAAAGTACTATTTAGAATACAACGCTACGAACATTCAATGTAAATTAACAGAGCGAGTTTTGGAAGATGTCAAGGTGAGGACAAAAAGAGTTAAAGGAGTATAGACACCATTTTTTGAATCGTCGAAAGGAATACGATTGCTTTCCTGGTTATACAGAGACGCTCCCAAACCAATCCCAGCCTCGCGCGTTTCCGCGAAGACATTTTAATTTGATTTTAAAAACAAGCCAGGCAAGTACCGCGTTTTTCAAAACCCATTGGCATAGACATCTCTGCCACGAAAACGTGTACATAGGTAAACAACATGACGTCATCAATCAACTGTGACGTGGAGTCAGCAAAGCAAAGAGCAGTGACGACACATTGCCGGACTCGAACAGCGCCGCCGCCGCTTCCAGCCGTGCCCTGAGAAAGAACTCCGCTTCTGTTCGCTTTACTCGATGGCTTCTTCGTTGCTGCATGTTACAATTACCTCAACGGTGTACGTATGGAGACTGCCTGCTAAACTCAGGCCACAACAGCATGCCTGCACAAGTGCAGGGCTTACGGCAACGGTGCCTCTCGATGGCGCGGCGGGAACATACTGCGCCGCTCCCCGCCTACCCTAGACGTCGCTAGCCTCAGCTGGTTTCACATCGAAGCGCCAGCAAAGGCGCCTCGGAACGGGCTAACGCTGTAATAAACGTCGGAGTTTAGCGCCGCTGTACTGGCAAGCCCATCTTGTAAAATATTTTCTTGCTTTGAGCGAAGCCTTCAGCAGCGGAGGTAGCAGACATCAGGTGCATCGCACCGGGCAGCAGCTGCAGGAAAAAAAACGTTCGCTTGTATCACTGTAATTATTTCTACCGGAACCTTCGTATTGGCCGAATAATCCTCGCGATTTAGTAGTGACTGACAGTCATTTGTACTAATAGTTATGTAAGCAAATGAACAGCGATCCGCGATAGCTAGATTGCCGATAGCGGATGCTATGAGGCAGCTATGACTTGGGAGCCGGTCGCAGCGGCCACGGCTTTACCATGGCCTCCGAGATCACCTCCGCACGCGAGGGTGATCTCGCAGGCCATGGCTTTACGCACCGATTGCCTTAACTGCGCCAGATGGCGCCACATGCTTGGACGGCGGCACGCAGGCCTGCCACATCGGGACCAATCAGCGCGTGAACAGGCATGAGCACGGAAGCCATCGGGAGAGCTTACGGGTTACGGTGACTGATCGTGTCATTACTAAAACATTTTTAGAACAGCTTGGCTCACAGCGCTGGCCAATCGGAATGATAAAGCAGCATCTTCACGGCTCCTTTGTTCAATATTCCTACCAGTTGACATTTCCTGCGCGTCAACCCACCAAGCTTCCGTGGCTGCTGCTGATTCCTGCTTCGTCGCTTGAGTCGCAGACGAGCGGGTTGGGATTAAAGTGCCCGACAATATTAGTAACATCCACGCTATTGGGCGAAACACGTCGCAGTACTAATTATGCTACGCTGAATCGCTGCTCGACGACGATATTTTCTTGCACGTGCGACAGCAAGCAGACGAAAAACTCGACCCGAATGAGTCATCAGATTTTGTGCTTACGCGAACACCTACCTTGCCAGCAAGGGGCGCTCGTGTGGCGTTCTCGTTAAAACCCCTCTATCTCTGGAAAGTAGCGAAATTGTAAGATCTTTGCCACCGTTTCCCTCTCCCGGCGCTTTCCTTCTCGCTCCTCTACGCTCCCCTCTCCAAAGAGGGAGTGAGGGCGGGTTTGCACCAGCGTTTAGGGGTAGCTCGGCTGGAAACGCTGATTGGCCCAAACTTTGTGACGTCATATATGACGTCACAATCAACGTCATGGGTCACGTGATATTTTATGATGTCATGTCCGGATGTAGGGCGCACGTGTTTTCCCTAGGCTGTCCCTGGATTCCCCATGCTTTTCAGAGCGCCCGGGCGCGACCCGGCGGCATGGCTGGCGGTGTCGGCGGCGGGCCGCAAGCAAACGGCAGCTGCCCAGCCGATGGCCGTCGGCGGCGAGGCACGAGGCCTTGCTTGCATGCGGTGCGGACACCGTGGAAACGGCAGCGACGTCAAATAACATATGCACGCTTCGAGCCGCGAAGAGGTTTCCGAACCAGCTTGTCACACCACACGAATTGCCGGGGAAATCACAGTTTAATTGCTTTTCCTTTATCTAGATCTGTGTGAGACCTTTCGTCGACAAAAACAATCGAGGTTCGCCAACGCAGTGTGACCTGTTCGTAGGCCGGCCGGGCGAATTTTCCAGTGACAACTGCACACCATGTTTGCGGTGATTCCGCTCTTCTGCACATTTCGTATATTAGCAAAACGTTTCCTTGCAAAATAGCTTTCTCGGTGCGACGTCTTTCAGGCGCGCAGGCTGTCGGCAACGGTCGTCCGTCCCGTTGCCACGCGTCCCGATATAATTCGGTCTTTTTCTAAGCGAAATAGTTCATTATGAATTGTTTTAACCAGAAATGAGCTCGGTGACCGCTCTTATTGGCTAAAAAGGGCCTAATTTCCTCACTCCAAACTAATGCGCCGGCGAATGCATATGGTGCCGGCCGGCAACACCGCCGCGCCGGCGCTATTATAAGCACATCCTAGCTGCAATAGCTAGCTAGTCGATGACTGTAGGGAAAAAAAAAAAAAGGTTTGAGGACAAAGGGAATAGAGATACGTACTAGGTCATTCGACTCTACAAATTTTTTAGGTCAGAATTGTGATGCTGGGAGTGATATGTTGATTAGGAAAAAAAAAAACTAAATAAGCTGTAGTATTAAAGGATGACCTGTTACTGTTTTGGTTACCCTGTTGTTAAAAACAATTAGGTGCCTAATCAATATCCTATTCTCATTTGGGCCATGATTATTATAAAACTATGTAAGTCATTTCACATTGATCAGGGTTTGTTTTAGATTAAGTTTAATAAAGCAAATCCCCGTCTTGCACTTGGAGCATAATGCCTTCATACCTCAAATAAAGCTGATGGAGCATATCATAAAGTCGCAATTAATACAACCGGATTTCAGAACATTCAGCCTCAGGATTTCAGGCTAACAAGAAGAAATGTTGTACATTGCTACTAAGGAGGTCATGTTATATATGGGTAACTATAGGAGCATTATAAGATGTGTACTTTTTAAGTAGTACAGAACTGTGCGTAGCCTTTAGAAAACATGAAAATATTGCAGCGTATATCACATGAAGAGTAATGGCATTGTATGTTTTGTAAGTGTCAGCATATGTTTGCTGTCAAATTGAGATCCATGTGATGCATGCATCTTTTAATGACTTAGTGCTTGTTCTAATGCAACGCATGGACCATTTCAGCTTGCCATGCCTTCGCATGTCTAATATGTAATAAACAGCGTATTACGTCTTCTGCATTTCTTTCACGGCAACAAGTTTTGCATCCGTCATATGTGTCAGTTGTGATTTTTAACTGGACCTGTAGCCTGAAACAGACTGTTGACTGCCATCACAAATTTGTTTGTTATATATTCAAACACTGCATTTATTTTTGTTCATAAAAACATTGAAATGCTTTAATAACTTTCATTGCCTTGAGTAAATGTTTGCCATTCGTTACATTGATTGCTTGCAGTCCAGAAATTCTTTACATTCTTATTTGGCTATACCTTACACTTACAAACACATATAAAGTTATATATGTGCTACACTATTTTTTCTTCCATTTAGTATCTCTTTCACACAACCTCAGAGTTTAAAGACAATTATTTATCAAACAGCACTTGTGAATATATCTAAGTGGACACTTTTTTAATTGCACAATGATGGCATAATGCAATGAAGAATAAGCTAATGTGGTCCACCATTTCAGTTTGCAAAAGACGTATGAAAGAGAAAGGTAGCATGCACTATAGCCAATTTTTACCAAATTTTCTGGGCATATGCCACCTTTTATGCAACTAATATGTCAACAGCAAAAAAAAAAAAACCCTTTCTTATACATTACTAAGGTGTGAAGATGAGTAAAACGAGTATTTGCTGAATTTCGGGCTGTCCAGACTTTGTGGGATTGCTTTTCAGGATATAAAAAGGCATTTTTTTAGCATAAAGGAGGGGTTAGAAACCTTGCTGTCCCCATAGGGGTGTGAGGACTGCACTGGGTGCAGTGCTGAGTGCTCAGGAAAGTGTGGCTGGGAATGGGGGGGGGGGGGGGAGAGGGTGGTAATTCAAAGAGTGCAGTTAGAGAAATATATGCAAGGCAATTCACATGCTGCAATACTGTGGGCCTTAAGTTCTTTTCCTCAAGAGAATGCTTTCTCTCTTTTGTTGCTGTAAGAGTAGGTTATTGTTAAAATGAGAGATACAAGTCAGACCATCATGAAATAGAACCTGACGACCCCCACTATCACTCCGCTGCTGAAGACCACTTTGAGACTAAATGTATTCTGTTAGCAAGGCATCACTGCTCATTGGTACCTTTTTATTTGCATGGAGGCTACAGTAGTCTGTGCCATTGCTTTTCTATGTTGCTTGCACCTATAACATGCAGTACCTGAAGTAGTAAATGGTGCACAATTTCATTTTCAGACAAAGCACCTATACCTTGACAAAGTAGTGGCAAAGATGGATGATTTAAAGCTCTTTCTCAAAGATGATGTGTGGCCACAGTGTGCAAGGCTATTGAGCAGAAATTCATAAAATCAAATGAGCTCAGAATATCAGTAGACAGGCGCCAGAAGTTCAAAAAGAGTATGGTAGGGGAATGTGTCTGAGGTTCAGGGTTTTCATTCCAGGAAGAAAATAAAAGGGGCGATGCTTGAGTGCACTGGTAGATTTTATGCCGAGCTCTGTATTAAATCAAAAGCGATTTTAGAAGCCGCAGAACATATCTGGTCCTCTTGAAGTGAAGAGATTTCTTTATTCTACTGAGGGACCTCTCAAGCCTTAAAGTATGTATTCCGAAGCTTACATCCTTCTACGACAAGCTGTCTGATAGAACATATTTCATCGAAATGCCTTGGCTGAAGAGGCACCTCAAATTAAAGTGGCAAGCATTGAACTCGAAGAGGCCAACAGTTGGGCAGCATTGGAGTTCCCCAGATTGAGATTTTCTAGAGCCTCTCCCCAGCCTGCAACTATTCCTAATATATGAGTGTCTGTTGTATCCTGTGAGAGGAGGAGGTTGTGTCCTGTGAGGAAGAGGACCTATGATGGGTCAGTGCACGCTTTCAGATCTTGCATTATCATCTCTCGTAGGTGAGCTGGCAAAAAACATTGATTTTGACAAACTGAGTAGCAGCTTTGAAGCCTTAAAGACCGGAAAATGAAAATGTTGGCATGTCGGATTTTTTTTTTTGCTTTATGCTCTTTAGATCAATACCAGCTTTGAAAACAAGATTTATAATATATCTGAAATTAGTTGCTCAAAGCAAGATGACTTCAGTGTTTCCCACTTTTTGTACACAAGCGATTTCTATAATTGATCGAGGGGTATGCTTATTTCATTTATGCGGCAGGATTAATTATGCACTTGTCCCTCTGCAAAATTTTATTTTACAGCGTAGTTGTTGAAGGCCTCAATTATGACACCTTGTTTGTTTTTGTAACTGCAGTTCTCTTCTGTGTGTTCGAGTTTTCCTTTCACTATTAGCATGCTTACTTCTCAAATGGCATTTCTACGCCCATATTTGCATGTGAACGCTCAGTCTAACATTCTAGCTGGTTCGTATCTACTTTATTCTTTGTCGCTGTGGCCGATGTAATTGCAGTTGTCTTGTGCATGTTCAAAGCTTTCAACAGTCCTTATGATGAGTTTGTGGAAGCATAAAAAATATGAACTGCAATACAGCACATTGGCCAGTTCTCAAGGCTTTTGCTGGCACTGCGCTATGCCTGATGTAAACGGAATTGTTCACAATGGCACCGTGTTATAATCCTGGTCGCATCTGCCAGTTTGCCACTTTTTAGTTACTGTGCGTGTTACCAAGTATTTCTACATGCTCAAAGTTTGCAATTCTTGTGGTTCTTATATGCCCTTTTATTTGAGTTGTCCCAATCTAGAAATTCATCTGTCAAAAA
This sequence comes from Amblyomma maculatum, assembly GCF_055883805.1. Lineage (NCBI taxonomy): Eukaryota > Metazoa > Arthropoda > Arachnida > Ixodida > Ixodidae > Amblyomma > Amblyomma maculatum. The sequence goes on from NC_139346.1 coordinate 30,457,919, forward strand.
CCTCTACTTAGTTCTTCACAAATGCACCTTTCTTAAGAAAAGAAAAAATATGACATATGCCCCTCGTAATATAGCTTATTATCAGTTGTGGAGTATCCTTGTTACGTTAAGAAATGAATGAAAAAAAATGCCTCGGCTTGCACCATGTTGTGCGATAGGAAAAACGAACTTCCCCAATTTAAGAAAGCCTTGACGACAAAGTAGTTGATGGTATTGCGCTCAGGTGTGTTCATGAAGATGGGGGGGGGGGGGGGGGGGGGGGGGTTCCCCATGTTATTGCACCGGATGTCGCAGACCTACGCCATTGGGGGTTAGAAATGGAGTGCTTTCATGGGATACAGAGGAACGAGTACAACCGGTCATGGAGACTGCAAACATGCGCCTTATCCGCACTTGTGCCCTCGTTTTTGTGTTCTTTCGGAGTTGTAAACCATCAACAGGTAGCAAGGCTCGCATGCAACGGGTACCTTATACGCATGAATGTTGATCCCAGTTGAATTCCAGTTGGGGATCCATTGTTATCCAACTGGTATGAACTGGAAGTTTGTTCCTTAAACCATTTACATCAGTTAGGATTTTTGCCTGGGTTGTTTCAAAGTAATGTAGAAATGTTGTCAGTGTTGTTCAAGTTACTGCCTATGAAGCAACACAGTTTTACAAAAAAAAACAATGGTTGTGAGCCGCCTCATGCATTTATTTTTTCGTTTTAAAAATGTTTCAAGCTACAATATTTGCCATGTCACTTTGCATAAAAGAAGCTATAGCTTTTTACAGGAATGGTTTTAGAGTGTGCTAAAGGAAGAAAGTGTAAAGAAAGATGGAATAGTGACATATGTGGCCTCTTTTATGCATGATGTTTGTGTGCCGCACATGAAGTGAAAATATATCTCTGTTGGTTAACGGCTTTGCACTCAGTGGATTAGTCATGCAGTGTTGCATGACAGACCACCGAAGGTCCAATACATCCTACAAAAGACTAAAAATGAGAAAACATGACGATGAAGTTGAAGGCCCATGATCTGCCAGAAAACAATGGGGTGGCTCTGAGAAGGACTTTTATATTGGCAGTAGTAAGGATGGCAGTCCTCTGCTTTGTGGCTCTTCACTTCGCAGTGACAACACTGGTGTATACTGCACTAACTGTAGTTTTGACCATGCTGTCAGTTATTCTGAGAGCTGCGGCGGTAAGCGTCAGCCAGTGCTCTAAGTTTCAAGTGTTCATTTGTAAAAGATGTGTTCTAGATCCTGCTAAAGAGTCTTGTATTATCCAATTGAGTTTCCAGAATTTACACTTTCTCTAGAAGCCCTCATTCCATTTAGGCATCTTTTCATTCTTTCCAATTAGAATTTTCAGTCCTAATTGAATTTCCATAATCAAATGTCTTCCAGTTTCCAGATGACCTCCCAGCTGGAATAAGTACTTAGTCCCAACTGCATAGTTTTAACTCTCTGTAAAGAAGCAATTTATTTTTATTATGGGCTGCTAAGTTATGGTCATCTTACGGGTTAGAATTGATATTCCTAATGAACATCCAAACTGAATGGACAATTGTTATACATGGTGAAACTGGAATTCAAACTACATTTCAATGATGCATTGTGTGTGTGCTGGCTAAGATGTTAAAGGAAGCTGGTGCATTTCGCTCCCTAGTAAAAATACACCCAAACATATTAGATTTCAATAGGCTTTGCAGTTAAAAATTTTGCAACTAATTTCAAAGTCCAATCTGGAGTCAATGATTTCAATTCAAGCATATTAGATAGTCTCGAGAGCTAAATTAAATGTTTCAGAGAGCAACTCATGCACTTAGGTCCTGGACCCATTTACATAGGAGCAGCAGACGTTAGCTGCAGAGTAGGATAAAAAAATTTACACATTATTTAAAAAAAGTGCAAGAATTAGAGACCCTATGTCTAGAAGATCTATTAATGCGAAAGTATTACTTCGCTATGTTTATTTATTTCTTTCTTGTAAGTACCTACAGCGCCCATGAGGCATTATTGTAGGGGGGATACAACTACATACAATAACACATGCAAAGAAGATATAAGGAAACTTGTTAGCAAGGTAACACAACACACTGATAGAACACTAAATGAATTCTCAAGTAGTATAATGATAACATAAAATACATTAACACAGCGCTGGCAAACGCACAGATTTCACAGATTTATGTCCGCAGAATACGTCCGCAGAACATGTCTGCAAAATCATGTCCGCAGCAGTTGTAAGTAATTGAGAAGTGGTGGAGGTTAATGAGTGGTGTCAATCGATGGAGGGTGATGTAATGTTGCAGCAGCATCCGTTCTTTTGCATTGCTCCAATGCACATTCTGCAGTGCCCTTTAACTTTGCAACATTTCTGATTTTACAACCCTAAAAAGTGTATTCATAGCTGTTTTCACAATTTCAGGAATACCTGTTTAAGTTCATTCAGTGAGACCATTAGATTGTATTTTATTGATTGCAGGTTGCACCAAATGCGAAAGTGCAGGAGAAACCAGAGGTTGGAGTTCTGAGTTAAAAACGGAGTGGCTCTAAATTGCAGCAGTGCGATCGAGTAAAGAAAGCTTTTACTGTCCTGCCAAGAAAAATAGGAAACATGCAACAAATGGCACTCATAGTTAAAGATAATTATACTGTATTCTGCATGGAGGTGTCATGTCGTAAACTGGCAGTCATTATCGGTTATGTAAGAAACACACATTTAATTTACTGAGAATTATCATTTTATTGATATTTGCTCTTGTGGTGCTTGCCCACATAAAACTGCAAAACCTTATCTGTGGGGACTTGCATAATTAAAGGCAAAGACAGTACCACATCAAGGTAAAGCTCACTCATTGAAGAAATCTTTTTTTTTCGCAGTGTTGTTTATATGAATTTCCTATCTCAAATGAAAAAAATTCACACTAAGACTTATGCGAGTTTCTACAAGGTCAATATTTTTATTATGGATCGGTAGCCATCTCTTACATCATTTTCTTATTTCAGACTCAGAACAAAATAGTTTTTCTGTGTTTATTTCTTCATGAAATTGGACCAGGCAAACGATTTTCAAGTAAATAATTTCATTGTAAAACAGTCTCATTGAGATCAAAGCCAGTAATAAACACACTGCTATCAGCATACATGACGAGCTGAACACTTGTCAATATGAATTATGTCATTTATGTACAAATTCAGCAAAAGTGTGCCTAATACTCTCCATTGAGGTACTAAACAAAATATATAAAGGATGATTTGTTTTTGTTACATTTCATCTTATTCCTTGAATGGGACTTGATTCAATTATTTCCAATACCTTTGCGAGTGCTGGTAATTCAAGAAAATATCTCCACGAACGTGTGCTCCATGCTCTAGCAGATTTCATAGAGTTCCCCGATAGAATATTGAGCTTTTATATTAGCATTGCATGACATGTTAATTGGATGTGAAGCATGTTTGATGTTCACAAATGCATGCCATTTCCATAATTTCGACACCCTTAATTGTACGAATTGTTGGCACAGAGCTGAAGTGTTGCCATTGAATTGGACTCCAAATTGTTGACTGGGGGCCGATATCCAAGTTGGAAATGGTCATTTCCGATTTTGATTTGGCCTCAACTGTTTTGTTAAACTTGGAACAAAGCCATACTGCCGCGGTGCAATCCATCGCTACGTACGTGGTTCGGCTAGAGCAGCTCTTTAGACACAGTGACAGACACAGAGACCAATGACAATTTTTATTTAAGAAACAGCCAACAAAAGTGAACTGAAAACATGGCAACCGCTCACCCCATACGTGGTTACTATACAAAGGCACACTGCACTTGAACCTTGTCAAGGACGCCTAGCGCGTAGGATGCTTTCGTTAAAAAAAAAAAAAAATAAATAACACGGCGTTGTACACAGCATCGAATCCAGGTGCGTACACTTCTGCCTTTTCCCGTGCTCTCGAGTTAAGTGATCCTTGGATGGCGACTATAACCTTCGAAATGTGATGCATTTATAAAAAAAAAAAATACACAGCGGCACAAAGCCGCGCTGTATATTGTAGCCTATCGCGAGGCCTATAGTTTGTCGTCACTGCAGCACTGGAGAGAACGACGCTGGCCACGTGCTAGCTGCAGCACCTGTGGAATGCACGAGGTAAGTGAGAATTGAGCAGTACAGTATTTTATGAAGCAATATTCAAGACGATTATGCAGTTGTTATATAAAATGTCGATACTTCCATTAACATCGCTGAAAAAAGGCGCCTACACTGAGAATACTCTAGCTGTTAACCCTGTTGTATGGGCTTAGCGTTCGTCGCGGCAGCAGAGTGACGCTTGCCACGTGTTTTGCAGCTGCTGCACGAAGACTCGGAAGAATGCGTGAGGGAAGCAGGTAATAAGCACTGTAGCACTTTATTAAATCAAATTTGACACGATTATGCATCCGTGTATTTACGTATAGCCTGGTAAAGAGGCCTAGCGCGCAAGTTATTTTGGTGGCCGCTGCGATTGTTACGAAGCCACGTGCAACGTAGAGAGGGAAGAGGAGTACGGGATGTGCAGGTCTGCGGTCTGCCAGGAAACATTGGGGCGGCCCTGAAAAGTGCCGTTTGCATGCGCAGCGACGTGACGGCGTGGCGAACACAACGCCCTGCACTCGTCCGTGGCCCTTTGCCGTGCACCGTCAACAGTGGTGCACTTCGTCGTACACAGTGCCTGGTTATATGCTGCCCTGGATGCTGTAGCGATGCTTCCACTGTAGACATTTTCGAGGGTTACCGCGATGATCTTGGAGAGCTGATCGATGCCGCGATCCCTGACATGGGCTGCTGCGTACAAAGAAAATCCTCGGCCTCTTCGCAGCATACAGCACGAACATAGCGATTTGATGAATGCGCAACATATTACAAAACTTTCGACAAAGAAATCTGCGTTCTTGTACCTCAATCAGGGTTGAGAATGCGCACGGCAGACGTGCGCCTCAGCATAGCACTCGGGCAGCGGTTAGTTGCCGACGGCGGATGTTTTCGTGGAGGTCTCCATAGCCGTGGCCGATTTTTTTTTTTTTTTTTGAACACGAGGAGCGTCCATGCCACGAGCTGCTGCTGCACGAGGTCCTGGAAGCACGTGGGGAGAGACAAGCGACACAGCACTTATAAATAAGCAAAATGCGAGACAATTTTGCGCAATTTATACTTACCTTGACCGTGCTTGCGACCTCCCGCAGGTCGTCGCCATTATCAACGTCATTCCGCCCAACGTAAAGCACGGATCGGCGTGCCGAAAGCGCATTCACGTAAGCGCGCAGGCCCGCCATCGTCGAGCACCTCGGTGACCGAACGCGCCGGTGCCATGCAGCAGCGAGATCCACGAACCGAATGCCGGAATCGCGTGCGTTACCAGAGCGGTGGGCACCTAGCGATTCCCTAGAGCGTCGAGGGACGAAAAAAAACAAAACAAGCAAACCCAGTTTTTGACTACGTCGCGTCCGGTTAAGCATCGAGCCCGACGCAAAAAACGTCACGCCATGCCGCGGCGTGTCCACCAATCAGCGTTTCCAGCCGAGCTACCCCTAAACGCTTCTGGGTTTTCTGGTTTGTCGTTGGCTGCCGGGCCCCCTGACGTTTAAAACACGTCACCATACGTCATCAGCACACGCAAAATCTTGTTTTGCTTGTTTTTTATTTTCTCGCTGCCGCCATTAAACTGCCTCGTCGTACCGTTCCTGTGGCTTGCGCGCGTGCCGTTTCGTGCACGCGATGCCGTGCTGCTGCGCGTTTCAGTGTTCAAGTAGAACACAAACAGAACATAAAATAGTAGAACAGAACGACTGCCGCGCTTTACTGATTACCAACACGGCACCGGCAAGGTTAATTGAGTTAATGAACTTTTCACAGTCTCGCGTGTCACTGACGAACCCATCGCCAGCCGTAATCGAAACTGTAAAAATTGCTGAGAACTTTTTGCGCAGTAACAGAGAGCGTCTCCTCAAAAATTCAATCAGCACTGCACAACTGCAGGCCCGGATAAAAGATAGCATTTCATTGGTATCTTGCTTCTCAGCCTGCCACGATGTTGTAAAAGAGATTGTGAGTGTTTGCGTAAAAGTACGGATCCAGATTTTTGTCTGAGATGAAGCCTCCAAAATATCTCCAGTGACTAGCAGTAAATGCCGTAGCAAAAGCGTAGGCATGCGGGTCGCTGCAGCTCAGATTCGGTGACAGTATGCATTCATAATTTCATGTTTTATTAATTATAATTGAAACATTTGTGAAAGTTGTGGTTTGAAAATCTGGATACAATTAATATTTTGCCTGTCGCCTGAATGAATCTGTGAATGGTTCAAAATTTCTGGTAACTGCTCACATTTTTAAAGATATTCTCGTGCATATCTGAAGCTTATAATCATCGAAATTAAAATTGGATTGCAGCGTGTGTGAAAAATGTTTGTGCGAAAATTATTTGCTTGCGCTTCGTTTTCATATCTTTTCACTTCGTTAAGGGTTCTCGGCATCTTCCAATTGTCTAACAGTGTTTTTCTGTGCATTTATTTTTATTTGAAAATGTGTGTTTTTAATTAATGTGCCTGCGCCAGTCTTAGGACCCTTTTCAAAGCGACCAGAGCTGTGTCAGTAAAATCAAAGATGCTACTTAGTTCCAATGTACAACAGTGTTTATCGCTACATTTCTTCTGTATTTGAAACTGCGTATTTTGTATGTGCCACATCTCACGACCTTTAAAGCAAACCAGTATTGTGCCAATAAAATAAGACCCTATTTTGCCTGAGTCACTTCGCTGATCAATTGATTTTGCGAAGAAATAAAAGCCACTTTTTTCACCTACACTGCCTCTGATTAGCAGCTGTAGGAACACTGCTTCATTATTTTCTTACAGATGTGATTTGAAAATGAAAGCATACAACAATCGACGCTTTTGCTTATAGGTTAGCCAGAAGCGATCGATGTCAGAATTCGCCGGTTTGCCGCTCGCGCGCAAAGATGCAGAAAATTTTGAAGGGGGCATTGGCTCTCATTCAGGGTCATCTATCTGTCACCCAACACAGATGACACCATAATTGCCTGCTCAGTTTATTTCCCGTTCTTGATGCTTCAGAGTACCCGAGCGCGATGCTGAATGCAAACATTTCTTGCCGTTTTGAGAGTGTCTTTTCCTTCCTTCTTTGTTATCGCGAACAATATGTGCCGCTAAAACCAAACATAACATTTTCAAATCGATTATTATTTACCTGTGCAAAGCAGATTTAAAAGAACGCTTTAAAAGGCAGCACAAAAAGCCCCCGCCATTCACTATCATTGACCCTTCCGCGGCGCCCTTCGAGCGCAGGCAGATTCAGCGTGCCGTGCGCAGCGCTCCCACCGGTGGGAGAGTGAAATCAGAGGAGAATTGAGGAGGAAAGCAGCCGAAGGGAGGAGAGTTTCGCTACTTTCCAAATAGAGGGGTTTTAGTTCTCGTATCTTTGACGTCATCGCGCGCTCGTGTCCGGAGAGATCTAAACCGAAACTGGCCTTGATAAATGCACTGATAACAAATTAATTGATCTGCGCTGGGGCTTTTTGGGTCGCAGTACCTCTGTTTTGGATCACTGTGGATCGATTAAAGCAGACCAGAAAATGTACGTGTCTATACTCCTTTAAATAACCACTGCATCCTGTCCAGAGGGAGTAGGAATGAAGAGGAGAAACCTGAAATGGTCTGAATTCCCTCAAGCTCTTTCGCGGAACGCGCAAAAGGATGTATTCTAAGAGCTGAGGGCACATAGTGTGGCCATGAAGGAGTTTGTACAGAAATATGATATCAAGTCTGATACGACGGCAGTGAAGAGAAGGAAGATTCAGTTGGGCGCTCCTGGTGGAGCGAGAGGGGGAAGTTGCGCAAGGAAAGCGATAATGAAACGTCCGTAAAAAATTTTTTTGTACTCTGTCAACCTTGTCCAAGTTCGATTTGCAAGTGCCATTCCAAACAACCGACGCATACTCCAAGACCGGCAAGCATATGGACAGGTACAGTTTTAGGAACGGAAGTGGAGTACGGAACTCTCTAGAAAGTCTGCAAACGAATCCCAGTGTGCGCATAGCCCGCTGAGCAATGCGTTTAGTGTGAGAGGAGAAGCTGAGGGTGCGGTCAAAAAGTACACCAATGTCATTAATTTCATCAACCCTGTCCAACAGCACAGAATTCACAGAATAATGGTAGAGGAAGCTATGTGTTTTACGAGTAAAGGACACAACCCTAGGTTTGGAAGAATTGAGGGTAAGTCGATTTTTCGCACACCAATCAAAAAAAGCAGATATGTCCGATTGCAACAACAAGCAATCTTGAAACGAATGTATTACCTTGAATACTTTTATATCATCAGCATAAAGAAGAAACGAGGAGTTCTTTATCGCCGAGGAAACATCATTAATAAAAACGGAGAAGAGAAGCGGGCCTAGTACTGAACCTTGAGGAACTCCACTCATTGCAGGGTAAACGAAAGAAGCCTGTCCATTGACACTGACAAAGCAGAAGCGATCAAGGAGATAGTTGCGTAGGAGGTCTACGAGTGAGACTTCAACGCCAGAGAGTGGAATTTTTTCAAAAAGTAGTGAGTGAGTAACAACGTCGAAAGCTTTGCTCATATCACAGTACACAGTGTCAACTTGACCCCTCTGAAGGACTGCTGCAGAGGCATACGTCATAAACGTGACTAGGTTGGTAGAAGTAGAGCAACCCGACATGAAGCCATGTTAATTCGGTACTATAATATGTTTGAGATGGAAGGAAAGTACGTTGTGCAAAGCTAATTCGAAAACCTTAGAGATTGCACATAGAAGAAAAATCGAACGATAATCAGAAACATGAGATTTGTTTCCTGACTTGAACACAGGAAAGACGCGTGCTATTTTCCACACGTGAGGAAAGGCAGCATTTTTAAACAGGTTTTAAATATAGCAGTCAGTACTGGTACAAAGATACAACCGAAGGCTTTTATTATCGCGGCTGGAATGCCATCAGGTCCAGGAGACAAAGATGGTCTCAGACGCTTACGACTCTCAGTTATTAACTTCCTGTCAAAAGAGAAAGGAATTATATGGTGCACCAGATGGGAGGCATGCGGAATCGCAGTGTGGAGGTTTGTATACGGAGGAAAAATGTTGGGCAACACTGTAGGCAACATCCCGAATTTCCGACTCCGAGAGTCAACTAAGCTAATACTGGAATCCGATTCAATGGAACGCTTGCGAACGTACCGCCAGAACTGACTAGGACGATTAGTGGCACTCCTCTCTAAAGACTCAAGATAAGAGTCGTGGTCCCGCTTGTATAAGCGTTTGCAAAGAGAACGCAAGCGGCGAAACTCATCTGCCCAATTGTCAAACCCGGGGCGTTTCGCTTTACGATGGGCCCTTTCTTTAAGTTTTAACGCCGTTCTCAGTTTTCTGGAGAACCAGAAAGGAAACGTCCTACGAGTAGGAGTATGCAAAGGTATGTGCCGACGCATACCATCAAGACCTATTTCTGTAAAGCGATTGACCTGTCCATCTGAATCATTAATGTCATTTAAAAGGGACCAGTCGACGGAAGAGAAGAAATTGAAAAGACCGACATAATCACCAAGTGCATACGCGAAACATGGCGAATTCCTCACCCGATCTGAATTAGTAGAAGGTGAGGTAGAGACAGCAGTAGTAACTAGAAGTGGAGGGTGAAATTTGTCACAGCGAGTCAGCGGTATGTCTGAACTCGAGACTCGAACACTTTCAAAATTCGATAGACAGATGTCAAGAATATTACCATAGCAGTTTTCAATGAAATTGTGTTGCTGCAAAGAGTTAAAGGCTATAAAAATTAAGTAGAGCGTTACACTTACTTAATATGTAATGATTGTTGTGAGAAGGAATAAATGAGTTCCAGTTGATACCAGGAGTATAAAATTCGCCTAAAATAAGAAGTTTGTGTTTGCTATGACGGGTTATAACATGTTCGATTGAGAGCAGAACATCATCATAGTCTGGAGGAGGAAGATTCGGAGGAATGTAGAAAGCTGCATGTAAAAGTTTTTCATGTCGATTTAAAGTGAGCTCGAGCCACACACTTTCTTCAACAGTTTCCAGATCGGAACGTCGAACCAACTTCACAAAACTGTCAATAGCAATGAGCACTCCACCTCCTCTTGATTTGGGACCTGTTTCAGGGCGCTCGCTACGAAAAACAGAGTAATTATTTGGAAAGAAATCATTGGAAGGGATATCACTTGACAGCCAGGTTTCGGTAACCACAACAGCGGTATAACAACAGGTCAAGACGCTAGAAAAAAATTCAGATCCCTTAGTCCGAAGACCTCAGGCGTTTTGATAATAGATGTCCAAATTAGGGGCCACTGCAATTTTGCGTCAGTTCTGAGGGAATAATAATAATAATAACAATAATCAATCTATCTATCAATCAATCTTTATTTAGTGTGCGCAGGAACAACCATGTGGTCTTTGTGCTGCAGCACAAATAAAAAAAAGAAACAAAAATGAAAAAGCACAAACATGTTTACACACACAGAGAGAACACAAAAGAAGAAATAAATAACAGATGAAATGAAACTGAGACGAAAAGTGTCACGTAATGAAAGCAACCAATGAGTAGCATCTCTTATATATACAGTGAGAGAATTGTTGAGCACATCACGAAAGAGAAAAAAAAAGAACGGTAGATAGAAGAGAGAAAAAAACAACAACTAATTACTGACATTGATTATAGTAATATAGAAATATACATAAAATAAACAACCATTCCAGGCGCAACAAGTGCATGGTACTTAAAACACAGGCTAGATATACAGGATAATACAATAAAGAAGTAAAATTGAAGAAGGGACAGTAAGATTCCAATATAATGTTTAAAGTTGAAATATAAGCAGGAAACGGATAAAAACTAGTTCAAGATACAGACAGCATTGAACAGGAGAAAAGCAAAAAGTGAAGTAAATACAATATTAAGGCTAGAAAGTGGGAGTTACATGTGATAAAGTACTATTTAGAATACAACGCTACGAACATCCAATGTAAATGAACAGAGCGAGTTTTGGAAGATGTCAACGTGAGGACAAAAACCCAGGCAGCACATTTCATCGGCCCAATAGTGGAGATTGATTGGGAATTACTGGCCCACAAGTGGCCCAATGGTGCCATTGAGCTACCAATAATGTGCAGCCACGCTATACCATAGTCATTATTGGCCCAGAGAACTTCACCCATATCCGTTATTGGCATTCAACTGACTAAGAGCGGTCAATAATGCCCATTCATATTGAACAGTTTGCCATTATTGTATACACAATGAGGCAGCCTGGTCATTATTGGCCAACCAGCTGCAATGGTTTGCCGATATCTTCCACACCATGGTATAACCTGGTAAATATTGTCCGGTCAATAACAACGGCTTCTCAATATTGAATATATCTAGGCATAGAGTGGTCAAAATTGTCCAAACAACTTTGGCGGCTCCTTAACATTGTAATATCTTGGTTTCTAGTGGTCGATATTGTCTAATGAGCCTTGATGGCTGGCCAGCATTGCACATAACATGGCATAGCTTGGATAATATTGTCCGGCCATTATGGTTGCCTCGTCAACATTGAATATATCTTGGCATACATTGGTCAATACTGCCCCACCAGCTTTGCTGGCATCCTAACATTGTATATATCTTGGATTATAGTGGTCAATATTGCCTAATGAGGTCTGATGGCTGGCCAGCATTGCACATATAATGACATAAATAGGTTAATATTGTTCGGCCATTGTGGTTGTCTTTTCAGCTATAAATAAATCATGGCATATATTGGTCAATACTGACCCGCCTGTCAAGGCGGCCTGCCAACAATGTATACATATGCATTATATTGTTCAATATTGTTTGATGGACTGTGATGGCTAGCCAGCATTGCACCCTAATGGCATAGGTTGGGCAATAATGTTCTGCCAATATGGATGGCTTGTCAACATTGCATATATCTTGACATAGATTGGTCAATATTGTCCCATATCAGCTTTGATGGCATCCCAACATTGTATATATTGTGGAAGAAGGCCATGTCGAGACGGCAAGGCAAGGGATGCCGGGTCTGGCGTTTTACTCCGATGACAAAACCCAGGCGCGCGCCGGAGCCGGCGCCGCGAGACGATAATGATGGTGTGTACAAATAAAAGAGGAAGATCATGGCATGTACAAAGTAAAGAACGTTCACAGAAGGCTCACACAATCTGCCCGGGGAGTCGGAAGCGGCCAGCCTGGCCGCTCCTAACTAACCGATGCATCTCGGCGCACAAATGGTTACAAGCGAGACACATGAACAATTTCAGTACCTCGGTGGCGTCTATCAGCGGGGGGATTAACAGGCGTCACTTTGTAGTTCATTGGGGAAGTTTGGCTTATGACCTCATAGGGACCTACGTAGCGGTGGTGGAGTTTGTCACTAAGGCCAGGGGTGCGCAATGGTGTATAAATCAGTACTTCGTCACCAGGACGAAAAGAGACCACTCGATGTGTAGAATCATAGCGAGTCTTGCGGTCTTCCTGGCACGCCGCCGTGTTGAGGCGGGCAAGATGACGGCATCTGGCCACACGAGATAAAAAATGGGCAGGTACTGATGTGGAGTAGTCGGGCGTAGAGAAGAAGGAAGCGTCGAGAATTGTAGTGGGAGGACGGCCATAAACAAGAAAAAATGGAGAGTAACGGGTAGTTCGCTGTACTGCTGTATTATAGGCGAATGTGACAACTGGTAGAACACTATCCCAATTTCGATCACCTGGTGTGATGTACATGGATATCATGTCCGACAAGGTGCGATGAAATCGTTCAGTGAGACCGTTAGTCTGGGGGTGGTAGCTTAGGGTTGTCTTATGAAGGGTGGATGACGCGTGAAGAACTTCGGCAACGACTTTCGATAAGAAGGCTGTACCGCGGTCACTTAGGAGCACCCGAGGAGCGCCATGGCGCAATACAATTGATCGCAAAAAGAAATTTGCTACTTCTTCAGCGGAACCAGTCGGTACAGGTGCTGTCTCAGCGTAGCGTGTGAGGTGGTCGACAGCCGTTATAATCCAGTGGTTACCCCCATCGGAGAGAGGTAGGGGACCATATAAGTCGATGCCGACTACGTCGAATGGCGTGGCGGGACAAGGAAGAGGTTCTAGAAGGCCAGCGGGCGAAGAAGTCAGCCGTTTGCGATGTTGGTACAGAGGGCAGGATGCGACGTATTTGGCAACGGTGCAAGATAAGCCAGGCCAAAAGAATCGTTTTCTCACGCGGTCGTAGGTTTTGTCAAAGCCAAGGTGACCTGCAGTAGCGTCATCGTGGAGAGCCGCCAGTATACGTGGGCGAAGCACACGCGGCACGACTGGGATCCAGCGAGTTCCATCAGGGCAATACACATAGCGCAGTAGGATGCCATCTTCGAGCTTGAAATTGCGAACCTGTCAGCAAAGCCTAGCATTGGGCGGGTCCGAAGCGCCGATAAGGCCGTCGATGATAGGGCGGCAGTAGGCATCGGCTAATTGCTGTGAGCGGAGAGCATGCTTGTTCTCAGAGTCGTCAAAACAAACGGTTGTGATATACGTCGGGCAAAGAGACGGTCGGCTCTGGTCAGAGGTGGTAATGCATTGGGAAGAAAAACAGTAAGTTGATTCCGAAATGGGACAGCGAGAGAGAGCGTCGGCGTCTTGGTGTTGGCGACCAGATTTATAAGTGACGTCGATATGGTATTATTGCAGGCGTAGAATCCAGCGGCCAAGTCGGCCTGTCAAATTTTTGAGGGAAGACAACCAGCAAAGAGCATGGTGGTCGGTCACAACAGTGAAATGCCGACCGTATAGGTGAGGGAGAAATTTTTGGACAGCCCAGACGATGGCAAGACACTCCTGCTCGGTAATGGTGTAGTTTTTCTCAGCTGGAGTCAAGGTCCGACTGGCAAAGGCAGTCACTTTCTCACGCGATGTTGCATCACGCTGCAGAAGTACAGCGCCAAGACCGTGACCACTGGCATCGGTATGCAGGATAGTTGGAGCGCTGTCACTGAACTGGCCAAGAACAGGATCTGATGTAAGGGCGTGCTTTAGGTCCTTAAAAGCAGTTTCGCACTGTTCAGTCCACACGAAATGGCTGCGTGCTTTAAGTAGCTCATGAAGTGGTCCAGCAATAGTTGCAAAATGCCTTATAAAACGCCGAAAATATGACGCGAGGCCGAGAAAACTGCGCAAATCTGTAGTCCGTTGTGGACGAGCAAAGTTCAAGACCGCGATGATTTTTTCAGGATCTGGGCGAATGCCGTTATGGCTGACCAGATGTCCCAATATTTTAATTTCCTTCTGTGCAAAGTGGCACTTCTTGGTGTTGAGCTGAAGGCCTGCCGAAGCGAGACAGGTGAGAACTTCATTCAGGCGCGTGAGATGGTCATTAAAGGTTGCCGAAAAGATAACCATGTCGTCCAAGTAACACAAGCAGGTTCTCCATTTTAGGCCACGAAGCACAGTGTCGATCATTCTTTCAAATGTCGCTGGTGCGTTAAAAAGTCCGAAAGGCATAACATTAAATTCGTAAAGGCCATCGGGTGTTGCGAAAGCGGTTTTTTCTTTGTCGTCCTCGTGCATAGGTATTTGCCAATAACCTGAGCGGAGGTCAAGGTCGAGAAATATTCGGAGCCTTGGAGAGAGTCAAGGGCATCATCAATTCGCGGCATCGGATATACATCTTTGCGGGTAATTTTGTTGAGTGCGCGGTAATCAACACAAAAGCGTACCGAGCCTTCCTTTTTTTTTAACTAGCACTACTGGGGAGGACCATGGGCTTGTTGAGGGACGAATTATATTGCGATGGAGCATGTCATTTACATTTTCTTCAATTACCTTTAGTTCCGAGAGGGAAACCCGATAAGGCCGTCGGCGAACGATAGAGTTACCTTCAGTAATGATGCGATGGTGCGCAACACTAGTCTGTCCCAGTGGTGTGGAAGTGGCATCAAAAATGGCTTGGTGGTGTCAAAGCAATGTCAGCAGTTCTTGGCGTTGGTTCGGCGTGAGTTTAGGATTAATAGTCTTTGCGAGAACAGAAAGAGAGACGTCTGACAAAACACGCTGCTGAGGCGGAGGGGCGGTGAGCACCATCAGGGAAAAAGGTTGAACATCCACCATGCAATGCAGAGAAGTTCCTTTTGGGAGCACGAGAGGTTCACGTGAAGTGTTAGTGGCCACTACTGTCGCTGAGCCGTTGTGGAACCGGGCAAGACTTGACGGGAAGGCGATGCCGCGTGCAAGATGACTATATGATGGTGCTATGAGTACGTCCCCGTCAGTGATGTGATCAGAAACAACAGTAAGCAGTTTTTCGCACCGAGGAGGCAAAACAGTATCAGCGGCGGCAACGAGGGGATGATGTCGTTCAGAAAAGTCAGATGAAAAATCGCTGTCTGTCATATGGATAACACGCTCACCACAAGAAATTAACGCTGAAGCGGTTGACAAAAATCCCATCCAGAAATCATCAGATGCGCACAAGCTGAGAGCACAGCAAACTGCACATGATGGCGGATGCCGTCGATAACAACTCGTACGGTGCACTTCTCTGAAGGGCGCAAAGTGACGTCATTGGCTCCACGGAATTCAGGCCCATGATATGGTGTTGTCACTTTTCGCAAACGGTAGCACAAATCAGCGTGAATGACAGAAATTGCAGCCCCTGTATCAATCAAAGCTTCGACCGGTAAACCTTCAGCGATAACAGCAATCACGTTATACGGGCGATCAGGAGGACTTTTAGTAAGTTCGCAGAGTGCGGTTTGACCTACGGAAACTGCAACACTTAGTTTTCCGGATGGCGGACAGGGAGAGTGGTTGCGGGACGGAGAGGTGAAACTGAGCTGCGGTATGGGGAAAGGAACCGGCGTCGAGATACATGGGCGCCATTTGGTTCAGACGAGAATGCCGGCGGTGGAGAGGATCGACGAGGTGGGCTGGGAATAGGTCGCCGCTGATAATATGAGGGTACGTCACTTTCGAAGGCGTCGTAACCACGCCGCTCGTTTTGAATGCGTCGACGACAGAAGCGGGATATATGCCCTCGGATTTCACAGTAGTAGCACACCGGCCGAGAGGGGCGCCAAGGTGCGTTATAGGGTGGCGTAGGCTGAGCCGTCGTAACGGCGGTGATGTGGTTGTAGGGCGGTGCCAATTGGGGTGGCGGAACAAAAGAAGGGGGTGATGCTGCGACGTGTGCGCAAGTCGATGCTGGGCGGGGTGCAGGAGGGTCGGACACCATAGGCCGAGTGATTGTTGCCAGCTCATCTTTAATGATGTTGCGGAGACCGGCGTCATTAGAAGGTACCGAAGAATGATCGCACCCGTGTCGACAGACAGGCTTGAGGGCTTGGAGCTCCTCCCGGATGATGGCTCGAATTAGTGCCCGCAGATCTAGGTCAGCAGAGGTCGGGCCAGTAGCAATGCCGGGCTGCAATCGGGCGGACTGCAGCTGGTCGGTACGTTGGAAGGTCGCAATAATGGCGTCAACAGTAGAAGGATTCTGGGCAATCAGGGTGTTATATGCCACTGAATTAATTCCTTTCAAGATGTGGTGTACGCGTTCAGGTTTCGGCATGGTAGGACTTATACCGGCATGGTATTACTCATCGGCATGGTAGGCCGGCATGGTAGGACTCATAGGGACCTTGGAGGCGAGAGGCGAGCTTATTCTTCGCGACCTCAGTCCGAACTGCTGGGTCCGCAAAATATTGGCGGAACTGCTGCTTGAACGTGGTCCAGTTAGTGGTGTGGGGTTCGCGGTTAATAAACAAGGTTATGGCGACCTCAATGAGGTAGAAAGAAACATTCAGAAATTTTAGAGCATCGTCCCACCGGTTGTAGTTACTGCAGCGTTCATAGGTGTCCAGCCAGTCATCGACGTCTTCATCGCGACGACCAGCGAACAGCGACGGGTCGCGTTGTCGTGTGGGCACAGTCGGAGGGGGTGGTGCAGCCGAGGTAGAGGGTGCTGCCGATTCGTGAGTACTCTCGGTGGACGTAACGATGGTGGCAGGCGGTAAACAGCGACCGGAACGCAGCTCCAGCGAGAGGCAGGGCACAAAACAGCAAGGGGATCAAGTCTCACCTCCACCACTTGCGGAAGAAGGCCAGGTCGAGACGGCAAGGTCGAGGCGGCAAGGCAAGGGATGTCGTGTCTGGCGTTTTACTCCGATGACAAAACCCAGGCGCGCGCCGGAGCTGGCGCCGCGAGACGATGATGATGGTATGTACAAATGAAAGAGGAAGATCATGGCATGTACAAATTAAAGAACGTTCACAGAAGGCTCACAATATCATGGTTTCTAGTGGTCGGTATTGTCTAACGAGCTTTGATGGCTGGCCACCTTTGCACATTTCAGGCTGCGGCAGCGCTAAAAAAACAGCAGAAGCAGCTCTGACCGACACAGACATTTCTAATGCTTGCATCCCAATATGACAGTGTTTTTGGGCTAATTTCGTCCCAACTAAATTTTTCGCTGGCCCGGACGTCAGTTTACTTTCAACTGTAGAAGATCTTCATACGCCATACGAAATTTGGGCCACCATATATATAATGTGTATTGGGATTAATGTATAGATTGTCCTAAATAAAGTTGTTTGACTGAGCTGACCAGACAAAATGCACAGAAGTGCCCATCACGGAAAATGTAGAATATATTTTTCTGAATACATTTTTCGTGACTCGCGAATTGTTGCGGATGACTTGCGATTATACTCGACAATTCTGGTAGAGAACTCTTTTATTTACGACATTAGGCACGATTAATTGTTATGTAAAATTCTGCATATAATATCTTCGAGACAATTCCTGCAGACTAGAGGCCCGGATGTCGATCACGCGTGGACGTAGCTAACACAGATAGTGTTCCAAACTTTAGCCAAGTGTTGAAAAAATTCTGACAGCACGTGGAATCTACACTGCAGAAATTAACGAAGGCGAGATTAATGCTACTGCATACGGTGCATCACGTATCATTATCGTTATCAACTAAACGCAGCGTCATTACCATTGATACTGTCAAGATTGTCATTATCACTAATTGCAGCGTCATTCTCGTCGCTATCCTCACGGTAGACAATGAGAATTATATATGGTGCTAGTTTCGCGATCCAGGGTTTAGCGCAGTTGGTTAAAGCGTTAACTAGGCTAGGAATTCGATTCCTGGTGGAGGCGATTTGTTTTTCTGATCTCGTCAAATCAGGATGATTGAAAGTGATTGACACATCAATGCACAGATCCGATGCACAGATATATCCATGCACAGATCCCGAACACATCTCGCGCACAACTCTCGCGCACGGGATTTCGTTCCATGGGCCTATTTATACGCATACGAGTACACAAGCATACGCGCACGCTCGAGCACACGTCTGATCTGACAAGCAAATGTTTAATAGATGCGTGTCCGCGAAAAAA
This sequence comes from Amblyomma maculatum, assembly GCF_055883805.1. Classification (NCBI taxonomy): domain Eukaryota; kingdom Metazoa; phylum Arthropoda; class Arachnida; order Ixodida; family Ixodidae; genus Amblyomma; species Amblyomma maculatum. The sequence goes on from NC_139346.1 coordinate 30,476,383, forward strand.
ATCCTGCGCAGTCAAGCAACGCAAGGTACTCAAATGCAAAGAACGCAACGTAACGTGTGTGTCGCTTGAACAAACACCAGGGATTACGTTTGGATAGTAAACGCAGAAACGATCGAATATATCCGGTGAATCCACATCCTGTAAACGTTTGTGGAAACACGCACGCGTAGCATCATAATTTCCGCCTTTTTTTTACGTGATGGAAAGAAACCCAACATGTTCAAGCTATAGCAGAGGTGGGAGAGATCGATCGCGCTAGCCAATCAAACACGCACTGCATGATTCGCCATTACCCTAGCTGTTTCCGGCATTCAGCATAAGCACCGACTATACCACGCCACAGTACTAGCTGTTCTTATAGACAGATATGTTGGGCTGCTTTCAGGGCCTTCGAGTTCTAATATCTACTAAACACAAATTTGTACTGTACTCTTTTGCGCTCTGCTGTGGGCTTCAGCAACAGACAAAGACTAAACGACTTTGGCCATCGGTGCAGCAGCGCATAAAATATTTCAGCTCAAAGAAAATATACAAGCAACGTATATTCTACGCTATGTCTTAGCCAATTCACTTGACAAGAAAACAAATCTGAACTGTCCTGGAATGGTTCGTATTCTCAGTTCAGTTCAGTTCAGTCGTTCAGTCGTGTCCGACTCTTCGTGACCCTATGGACCATGTCACGCCACGCTTTCCGGTCTCTCATTATCTTCCTAACATCACATAACTTCATCTGCAGTGCCTCGAGGATGCCACCTAACCATCGCGTTCGCTGCCTACCCCTTCTCCGGCGACGCTCAACCTTTCCCAACATCAAATCTTTCTCCAGCGACTCCTCTCTTCTCATCAGATGACCAAAGTAGCTGAGCTTTAACTTTAGAATTTGAACCTCCAATGAGCAGTCAGGGTTTATGGTCGACAATATCGACTGATTTGATCTTCTGGCAGTCCAAGGAACTCTCAAGAGTCTTCGCCAGCACCACAGTTCAAATGCGTCAATTCTTCGGCGGTCAGCCTTTTTCACAGTCCAACTCTCGCATCCATACATCACAACTGGAAAGACCATAGCACGAGTTATACGGATCTTGGTTGGCAGACTAATGTCTCCGCTCTTTACTAGACGGTCAAGGCTAACCATTGCTCTCTTTCCCAGAAGCAAGCGTCTCCTAATTTCATGGCTGCAGTCTCCTTCCGAGGTAAACTTGGAGCCCAAGAAGAGAAAATCTGTCACAGCTTCCACTTCTTGTCCATTGATGCCCCAGGATTTGATAGGGCAAGACGCCATGATCTTTGTCTTTTTAATGTTCAGTTTAAGCCCAAACTTCTCACTCTCTTCTTGTACGCGCATCAGAAGTATCTTGAGTTCCACTTCACTTTCTGCCATTAAAGTGATATCATCCGCATATCTAAGGTTGTTGATACGTTTTCCAGCAATCTTCACTCCAGCTGAAGACTCGTCCAGACCGTCCTTCCTCATGATGCACTCTGCATATAGGTTAAATAGGCAGGGCGACAGTATGCAGCCTTGCCTCACTCCTTTCTCGATCGGAAACCAATCAGTAAGACCATGCCCAGTTCTGACTGTGGCCTCTTGCACTTCATACAGGTTCCTGAGGAGACAGATGAGGTGAATTGGAACTCCCATCTCTTGGAGAGCTTGCCACAATCTGCTGTGATCTACGCAGTCACACGCTTTCGCATAATCAATAAAGCAGAAAAGCAGAAGTAGATGGGTTTCTGGAACTCTCTTGCTTTTTCCATGATCCAGCGAAGGTTGGCAATTTGGTCTCTAGTTCCTCTGCCCTTGCGAAGCCCAGCTTGCACGTCCGGAAGCTCCCGATCCACATACTGCTGCAGCCTACCTTGGAGGACTTTCAACATCACCTTGCTAGCATGCGAAATAAGTGCGATCGTGCGGTAGTTAGAACAATCTTTGGCACTCCCTTTCTTTGGAATGGGGATGTAAACTGACCTCCTCCAATTCTGTTGCCACTGCAGGGTTGTGTATGCAGAATGTTAACAGTGTCATGGTTGAGGTTTTGAAGCAACGCAGCTGGAATGCCATCAATTCCGCTAGCTTTGTTCTTAGCAATGCTGGCTAAGGCCCATTCAACTTCACTCTTCAGGATGCCCGGCTCGAGATCAGTAATCACAACTGTCTTATGTTGGGTTTGCACATTCGGGTCCTTCTTGTACAGTTCTTCTGTGTATTCCTGCCACCTCTTCTTTATCTCTGAGGCTTCAGTGAGGTCCTTGCCTCGTTTGTCCTTTATCACGCCCAGCTTAGCACAGAAGCTTCCTTTGATATCTTTGATTGTCTTATACAGAGCTCTTGTGTTCCTTAATTGGCTGTTGTCCTCAACTGCTTGGCACTGTATGTTCAGGAAGGCATTCTTATCTCTCCTTGCTATTTTCTGAAAATCCGCATTGAGAACCTTGTATCTTTCTCTTTCCCCATAACTTTTGCCATCCTCCTTTCCTCAGCTATTTGCAAAGCCTCTTCAGATAACCAGTTTGCTTTCTTGCATTTCTTTTGCTTTGGAACTACCTTAGTAGCAACTTCTTGTATTATATCACGAACATCGGTCCACATCTCTTCGGGCTCTCTGTCTTCTAGATCTAATTCTTGAAATCGATTCCTCACTTCCACAGCATATTCTAATGGAACTTGATCCGGATCATACCTGAAAGGCCTTCTAGTATTCTGCGTTTTCCTCAATCGAAGCTTAATTTTGGCAACAAGAAGCTGATGATCGGTGCCACAATCGGCCCCAGGCCTTGTTTTTACTGCTTGTATAGCGCTTCTCCATCTCTGCCGGCAAAGAATATAATCGATCTGATTCCTGTACAGACCGTCCGGTGAAGTCCATGTGTACCGGCGCCTCTTGTGCTGTTGAAAATGAGTATTCGCTATGGTCAGGTTGTTTTCTTGACAAACCTCTACTAGCCTCTGCCCATCTTCATTTGGCTCACCAAGACCGAACTTGCCTGTAATTCCGGATATTTCTTCACTGCCGACCTTAGCATTCCAGTCTCCTATGAGAAAAACGACGTCTGATGATGGGGTGCGGTCTAAAAGGCATTGTAGGTTCGCATAAAATCTCTCAACGTTAGCTTCTTCAGCAGTAGTGGTCGGTTCATAGACTTGGATAACTGTTATGTTGAAAGGGTGACCTTGGATCCGAAGTGAAATCATTCGGTCGTTTTTGGGGTTGTACCCTGGCACTGCTTTGCCCATTCTTCTGTTTACTATGAGAGCAATCCCATTCCTTCTCTTAGATTCGTGCCCACAATAAAAGACATAATGGTCGCCGGAGTTAAATTCTCCCATTCCGGTCCACTTGAGCTCGCTGATGCCCAAGATATCAATGTTCAATCTGTCCATTTCTCGCTTGACGACATCCGGTTCACCTTGCGTCATAGATCTTACATTCCATGTTGCTATGTGATATATCTCCTTGCAACATCGGACTTTCCGGTCGCTTCCCGACACATCCACAAATGAGCGTCCTTTTGGCTTTAGCCCAGCCGCTTCATTCGTCCTGGAGCTACTAGGAATCGCCCTTTGTTCATCCCCAGTAACATGTGGGACGCCTTCCAACCTGGGGGGCTCATTTTCCGGCGCCATATCTTTAATAATATTGCGACTGGCCATAGGGTTTTCTTGGCAGGAAATACTGGAGTGGGTTGCCATTACCTTCTCCAGTAAATCACATTTTGTCAAAGATCTCTCTGCCGTGACCTGTCTATCCTGGGTGGCCCTACACAGCAGAGCTCACGACTTCATCGAGTTTCGCAAGCCCCTCCGCCACGACAAGGCACTGCTAAAAAGTTGTGTACATGTAAAAGATAATAAAAAAAATCAACAACACTGCATGGGACAAGGCGAAGGAAAAAAAATAAAAATTTTAAACAATTACCTACAGTGTAATGAATGCGCGCACATGTGTCGCCAGCATATATGGTAACAAAATTGAAATTGCATAATAACGATGTTCCTTACGGAAGTTATTTTTGTTCGAAAGCTGTAATATATGGCTCATAATGATGTATTTGACCACAGCGCCTGACAGCGCTCTTCTAAGCATTGTTCAGAAACTATTCTTCAAACATTCAGTGCCTTATTATCCAACCATATAATCACCGCACCGAAGGCATTTCCGTTCAAAGAACTAAATAATTCTATCCCATCATGTCAACCAGGCAGCTAATTGCAGTTCATATATATTAAAAGTAATGCGAGTGCGTCACTTTAGCAGTTTTGAGGCATTTTTACAGAACACCACTCTCGAAGAATTTAACACATGATTGAGAATTAGGGTTCCTTTGTGAAATATTCTGCCGCTTTCACAAGCGCTGCTTCCGCGGGCTGAAAGATGATTATACCGCGCTTCTATTTGAGGACTACCTTGTCCCAAGTTCGTAGATATAGTTTCAATGCTGACCCTTGCTTTCTTTTTTATTTTTTCTTTACTGCCAATTTAGTTCTTCAGATCTTAGCTCGTCGAGTATTTTGTATTTATTGATATGCCCACGCTTAGCTCTATGCGGATTTTTTCTTGCTCCAAATGTCCACCTGATTTGAAAAAAAAAAAAAAAGAATAACATGGAAATTTTTAACCTTGAAGTACTCGTAGCTATGGTCGTTTTCGCTTTTTTTTCCTTAATAGGAATACAGCAAGTATACGGGCTGTTGCATCGCTCAGTTGCGCGTGATGACGTTTCAAGAGCACTCCGTCATGAGCACCGACCTGTGTGCCATCTTTAATAAAAAAATATGTCCATTTGTTCGAACCGAGGACGATTCCGTGAAAACTGAAGATTGTTTTACGTATGTGATTATTATTTGAAACCATGAGTAAAACGTATTTTGCATAAACAAAAAAAGTTCAGCGAAATTATCATTCCACTGAAAATATTACCGAGCCAACAGTCGAGGCGACCAAAGAGCTCCGAACGCACTCCTCGTTGTTTTAGCGAAGCCAAGGGCAAAACTCTGCGCATTCCTCCTCACTTGCTTGGCGCAAAGAACATATGGTTTCCATTCTCTCGTCCTTTCGTAGCCTCTGTGCCCGAGGGCCTTGACTAAAGCAATTCTCCAAACCGCTTTCAACTTCCCGTCTTGTAGCCTCTCTGCCCGAGGGCCTTGACTAAAGCAAATCTCCAAACCACTTTCAACTTCCCGTCTTGTAGCCTTTTCTCCCAGTGAAGCAGTCACCGCGGAAGGGCAGCGACCTTCACTGCCCTCTCTTTCCTCCCGGCTAGGCAGGCGTTGCTCACAATGCCCCCTACTCTACTCCCCCTCACTCTTACCTTCCTTCCCGCCAACTTTCCTGGCCGGCAGCCTTCTGGGCTCACGTGGTCCTGCGGGACCTCTTTCATTTCTCTTACCCCCTTTCGAGCTTTATGCCTACTCTTTCGACAGATTTCAAGCAAAAAAAAAAAAAAGAGGGAGAGAAAACACAACCATCCTTCCAAAGCTTGACATAGATTTATTCTGGCTACTGCAATATAAAAAAAATGCGGCACACATGGCAGCACAGAAATTGTGTTCAGTTTACTAAGCATTTATAATTAAACTGATATAGTTGAGTAAAAACATTTTCAAGATAAATCCTTCCTCCTGAGAGCTGCCAGCTGCCCCGAAGTAATGCCACTGTTCCTTTAATTTGTTACCACGCTGTTATGTTGAGATTTTTGTTGCACCACTTTCAAATGATAAGAACTGGTTCGACAGGAAACTGCACACACATGCTGCAATAAATGACATTTTGTTATATATATATATATACATTCCAGGGTGCAGCAGCAACCTGAAAATCTCTCTGCGGCTGATGAATAATGCAGCCTGAGGACTTACCAGTCCCGTTTCTGTTTCTTGTTCTCTTCCCCTCTCCCATTTCTTTCCACTTGCTTCCATTTTCTCTCTCTCTTTTTTTTTCTTTTTTTGCGCTAAGTGAATCAGCGAAGCGTGCGACATGCGCCGTTAACGAGGTCAAAGCGCGGTCGTGTAACGAAGGTTGCCCGGTTTTTCTTTTACCAAAATTACAACTTTCTTCGTAGAGAGTCGTATATTCAAACCGGCTGACCTTTGCGCGGAAAATGAAAAGCGAACCGTCGACGCCTGTGCACCTACATCTTCGTTGTTTACGCGTCGAATCCATACAAATGGAAACTCGTGGCACTCCAAGGTCACATACAAAGAATACGGATACACGCCCAATCGGGCTTCGTTTTCCAGTAAAAAACACCCGCTACAGCTTTGTATCTCAAGGATCAAGTTTGAACATTCGGGTTTACAAACGAAGAATTAGCTATAGTTAGCAATTACAAACTCAAAGGGTCTTCGGCATTTTCGGTAGCAGCCTACGCGCGCTGACAAAACGCGTAAAGGAAGTAAAAGAATTGTTGAGGGAAGAATTTTTTCCTCCGCAACAATGAACAAACTGACACAACCTAAACTTTTCTAATCATAAATTTTAATTTTCTGCTGCAAACTAAGAGACAATATCTGAGCTGGCCTCATGGCCGCAATCGAAAGGCGATAGGTGCCCTATGAAATCTAGAACTCTGCTCGAGGACGCCCGTAAAGCCCGTTGCGTAAGGCGCGCTAAAAAAAGGAGCCAGGAAGGTGCGAGAACGAAAAGGCGTGCCCAGATGACAATTTTTGGGTGCCGTCCATTTTAGGCGACCGCAAAACAATCTCAGCAGGTGTACCGAGTAACTTGCCTGATTTGATCGCGCTGACCGCTTCCTCTGACTTCACCCAGATCGGCTCGCGCTTCAGTGGTTGAAAAGGTTCGTTGCAGTATGCCTCGCCGGTGAGCGTTTTTCGCCGCCAAGCTCGAACGAACGAGCCGCTGGCAAAGGGAGGCAGCTTTGGACTTGAACGACATCGCTGCAGCTGAATGAGCACGAAAGCGCGCAGTCTGTCAGACGCGGCACGACGCACACTACGCGGAGGCGGAGTTGTCTTTGCGATATGTCCGGTCGTTATCGCAGTGTCGACGGCGCGCTGTAGATGGCTGTAGTTCTATCGACGTAAGAAAGCCTAACGCCTGCCTGTTGAAGGAGAATCAGCAGAAATATCTATGGCGAATTCCAATCGCAGAACTGGAGCAGCGCGCACGCTCCATCACAGAACGCCTCTAATCCGGCGGAGAGCACGCTCCCAGACTCTGCGTTTCGAATACTCTTGCTCTGGCCGGAGCAAGTAGGTGGCGCTCGCGAGCAAACGGAGATTATCCCAGCGGGCTGGCAACATCCTTAGCAGGAGATGCTTGTGGGGCTTTAACCGTTTTATTATGGTGCGGGATCTGTGGAAGGCGGTTCACGTCCCTGCCCTGACCTTTGCCAATGCGGTGGTATGCTCTACAGCACCTGCCCGCGAATGGCTGGAACGCAGTCAACGCACTGTTGGAAGGCAGGCTCCGGGCTGCCATGGAAACGTTGCAGACGAGACAATTCAAGGCGACCTTGGTTGGTCTAGTTTTGAGGCGCGCGAAGCAAGGCGTCGTATGACGGCAGGCTGAGGACTCATGCATCCACACCGATTAGCGCGACAAGTCTTCGATTACTTCCACCGTAATGGGATCCGCACCAGATGGACGAAGCGACTGCAGCAACTCCACAGGAAGTACGGTTTCTATTCTCAGCCCGTACAAGAGGAGGCGGAGCGAAAGTGGGCGAGAGAAAGGTGGAAACTGAGCGCTGGAGGAAGGCCATGGAGGGAAAGTTCACACTTACGCTCTACAGAAAACACAAACAAGAGATTTGTGCGGAACCGCTCTATGACAACGACATCTCTAGCAGCCTCCTCTTCGAGGCACGAGCCGGAGCCCTCCAAACTGAGATCTATCGCCAGCGCTACGATGCTGGTGTGCGAAGTACGGTGTGCAGAGTGTGCGCAGTGAGTGAGGAGACTATCGACCACTTGGTTCTGTACTGTGTGGGCCTCACACCAGCGCCGAAAGAGGGCACTACACTCCCACAGGCAATGCGGTGGTATGCTCTACAGCACCTACCCGCGAATGGCTGGAACGCAGTCAACACACTGTTGGAAGGCTGGCTCCGGGCTGCCATGGGAACGTTGCAAACGAGGCAATTCAAGGCGACCTTGGTTGGTCTAGTTTTGAGGCGCGAGAAGCGCGAAGCAAGGCGTCGTATGACGGCAGGCTGAGACTCATGCATCCACACCGATTAGCGCGACAAGTGTTCGATTACGTCCACCGTAATGGGATCCGCACCAGATGGACAGGCCAGGCACAGGCTTTTAAAGGTGGAAACTGAGCGCTGGAGGAAGGCCATATAGGGAAAGTTCACACTTAAGCTCTACAGAGAACACAAACAAGAGATTTGTGCGGAACCCCTCTATGACAACGACATCTCTAGCAGCCTCCCCTTCGAGGCACGAGCCGGAGCCCTCCGAACTCACATCTATCGCCAGCGCTACGATGCTGGTGTGCGAAGTACGGTGTGCAGAGTGTGGGAAGTGAGTGAGGAGACTATCGACCACTTGGTTCTCGACTGTGCGGGCCTCACACCAGCGCCGACAGAGGGCACTACACTCCCACAGGCACTTGGCTTCAGTATACGCGACGCTTCTGATTGCGCAAGACAATTCAAAGAGGTGGCCAAGACCAAGTGCCGCTTGAGAGAGTGGTGGAAGATAGTGCGACCAAAATAGTAGATGAAAATGTTAATCTGTATCTATGTACCTGTAAGTGTTAGTGTGCAGTAGGTGAAAGTGATCCAGGCCAGGATATTGTTATAATGTAATATCCATATCCACCCGTTACAAAGGGGAAGGCCACAACATCCATCCATCCATCCATCCATCCATCCATCCATCCATCCATCCATCCATCCATCCATCCATCCATCCATCCATCCATCCATCCATCCATCCATCCAGACGGAGAAAGTACCCATCATTCCTTGCACTTGCCCGCGCTTTTCGTGCGCTCGCGTCGTCTGCTTTGCAAGCCTGCAGCCTTTCTTCCCTTTGATATGGAGCCGTTTACGCAATTATATCCTCCTTGCTCGAAGAGCCGAGCGCGGACACATACGGTAAGACTCCTTCAGCACTTTCTTTAATATGGAAGAAAACTTCGGTTCACGTATCGAATGTTTGCAGTCTTCCAGAGCCGAGCTATAACGTGCGCGGCTTTGAGTTTACACGGACGATGGACATATAAATAGTTAATTCTTGATTCTTCGACAGATGAGTCGGAACTGCTGCTCTCCGACTCGCTGTCCTCAAGCAAAGCGAGCGCAAGAGCGCGACGCGAATCACCATTCATGGCGGCGGCAAACACTGATCGTCTGCTATGGAGTGGCGCGTTGCAGAGACCAGAAGCCAACGCGGCGAGCCAGCGGAAATGGATGCGCTAGCTAGAGCATGCGCAAGCGTCGCTCGGAAAATCACGTCATGCAAACTTCCGGTCGCTTCCCCCGATTTCCGCGGAGCAGTTTTGACTGCTCCGCTATCAGTTCAGTTCAGGCGTTCAGTCGTGTCCGACTCTTCGTGACCCTATGGACCATGTCACGCCACGCTTTCCGGTCTCTCACTATCTTCTTAACATCACATAGCTTAATCTGCAATGCCTCGAGGATGCCATCTAACCATCGCATTCGCTGCCTACCCCTTCTCCGGCGACCCTCAACCTTTCCCAACATCAAATCTTTCTCCAGCGACTCCTCTCTTCTCATCAGATGACCAAAGTAGCTGAGCTTTAACTTTAGAATTTGACCCTCCAATGAGCAGTCAGGGTTTATGGTCGACAATATCGACTGATTTGATCTTCTGGCAGTCCAAGGAACTCTCAAGAGTCTTCGCCAGCACCACAATTCAAACGCGTCACTTCTTCGGCGGTCAGCCCTTTTCACAGTCCAACTCTCGCATCCATACATCACAACTGGAAAGACCATAGCACGAGTTATACGGATCTTGGTTGGCAGACTAATGTCTCTGCTCTTTACTAGGCGGTCAAGGCTAACCATTGCTCTCTTTCCCAGAAGCAGGCGTCTCCTAATTTCATGGCTGCAGTCTCCTTCTGAGGTAATCTTGGCGCCCAAGAACAGAAAATCTGTCACAGCTTCCACTTCTTGTCCATTGATGCTCCAGGACTTGATAGGGCAAGACGCCATGATCTTCGTCTTTTTAATGTTCAGTTTAAGCCCAAACTTCTCACTCTCTTCTTGTACGCGCATCAGAAGTCTCTTGAGTTCCACTTCACTTTCTGCCATTAAAGTGGTATCATCCGCATATCTAAGGTTGTTGATATGTTTTCCAGCAATCTTCACTCCAGCTGAAGACTCGTCCAGACCGGCCTTCCTCATGATGCACTCTGAATATAGGTTAAATAGGCAGGGCGACAGTATGCAGCCTTGCCTCACCCCTTTCTCAATCGGAAACCAATCAGTAAGACCATGCCCAGTTCTGACTGTGGCCTCTTGCCCCTCTTGGAGAGCTTGCCACAATCTGCTGTGATCTACGCAGTCAAACGTTTTCGCATAATCAATAAAGCAGAAGTAAATGGGTTTCTGGAACTCTTGCTTTTTCCATGATCCAGCGAAGGTTGGCAATTTGGTCTCTAGTTCCTCTGCCCTTGCGAAACCCAGCTTGCACGTCCGGAAGCTCCCGATCCACATACTGCTGCAGCCTACCTTGCAGGATTTTTAACATCACCTTGCTAGCATGCGAAATAAGCGCGATCGTGCGGTAGTTGGAAAAATCTTTGGCACTGCCTTTCTTTGGAATGGGGATGTAAACTGACCTCCTCCAATCCTGTGGCCACTGCAGGGTTGTCCAAATCTTCTGACATAATGTATGCAGTGTGTTAACAGCGTCGTGGTCGAGGTTTTGAAGCAACTCAGCTGGAATACCATCAATTCCGCTAGCTTTGTTCTTAGCAAGGCTGGCTAAGGCCCATTCAACTTCACTCTTCAGGATGCCCGGCTCGAGATCAGTAATCACAACTGTCTTATGTTGGATTTGCACATCCGGGTCCTTCTTGTACAGTTCTTCTGTGTATTCCTGCCACCTCTTCTTTATCTCTGAGGCTTCAGTGAGGTCCTTGCCTCGTTTGTCCTTTATCACGCCTAGCTTAGCACAGAAGCTTCCTTTGATATCTTTGATTGTCTTATACAGAGCTCTTGTGTTCCTTAATTGGCTGTTGTCCTCAACTGCTTGGCACTGCACGTTCAGGAAGGCATTCTTATATCTCCTTGCTATTTTCTGAAAATCCACATTCAGAACCTTGTATCTTTCTCTTTCCCCCATACCTTTTGCCATCCTCCTTTCCTTGTCTGGCTCCACAGTCTGCGTCCAGACGGTGCGCGTGGGCAGGTTTGTGCAGGTCGACTTGTCTCGCGCCTGCTTCCCTTCGCCGTTGACGCACCTCGCGCAGTGGGCCTTGTCTTCAGCACACTCTTGCTGTCCCCCGGCAACAGAGTACACCTCAGATATCACAAAACCAGTTTCACCCGTCAGGGCTCCGACGTTCCCCGCGACAAACGCGGTCGGGCCTGAAGCCACCGACGAGGGCGCGGGAGGCTCACTGATGAAGCCGGGGGGCATCAGCACCGTAGACGACGGGTCCGCCTGGCAACCCTGGTCATGTGAGGTGGACGGTTCACCAAACCCGTTGGTGACAACCTCATCAGGGTCAAGCGGCTCCGTCTTGATGGTCACTGCCGGCGCTGATGGAAGCGAGGCTGGTGGGGGCACAGCGGGAGATTCAGCGGGGTCCTCTTCTTCCGTCTTGATGTTCTCCACCAAAATCTCTCCAAACTCTGCTTGAATCTCAAACGGAGATGACCGCTGCATTATTTCGACCACGCCGCAGCCAGAACCAGGCGGCGGGGCTGCGACCTCTGCGTTGTCTTCGTGGGGCTCGTCTTTCACCACGTACGAGGTGACAAACTGCAGGAAGTGGCTGCCGTCATCGACGGATGTGCTGTCCTAGGTCGAGGAGCTGGTTCCAGCCTCGTTCGAGTCATCGATTTCCCTCTTGATCTTGTGGGGTGGGATGAAGGAATTTCTTCGCGCGGCAGCAGCACCCGCCACATGGTCGACTCCGCTATAGTGCCTAGAAAATACTTGCTAGTGTGCCGTGCGGAGGGGTCTCTCAATGGAAGGAGGTGTCCGCGCCGGCGATGCCTTCCAACTTTGGCCGCCAGGGGCGCTGCTCATCGTAAAGGTGCTAGGGTGCCTCGATGTCAGCGCCGCCGTTCAGGGTGGTGCCATCCTTTGACGGGCCCCACGCCAGAAGCGTTTAGGGGTAGCTCGGCTGGAAACGCTGATTGGTGGACACGCCGCGGCCTGGCGTGACGTTTTTTGCGTCGGGCGCGATGCTTAACCGGACGTGACGTAGCCAAAAACTGGGTTTGCTTGTTTTTTTTTTCGTCCCTAGACGCTCTAGGGAATCGCTAGGTGCCCCCCGCTCTGGCAACGTGCGCGATTCCGGCATTCGGTTCGTGGATCTCGCTGCTGCATGGCAGCGGCGCGTTCGGTCACCGAGGTGCTCGACGATGGCGGGCCTGCGCGTTTACGTGAATGCGCTTTCGGCACGCCGATCCGTGCTTTACGTTGGGCGGAATGACGTTGATAATGGCGACGACCTGCGGGAGATCGCAAGCACCGTCAAGGTAAGTATAAATTGCGCAAAATTGTCTCGCATTTTGCTTATTTATAAGTGCTGTGTCGCTTGTCTCTCCCCACGTGCTTCCAGGACCTCGTGCAGCAGCAGCTCGTGGCATGGGCGCTCCTTGTGTTTAAAAAAAAAAATCGGCCACGGCAATGGAGACGCCCACGAAAACATCCGCCGTCGGCAACTAACCGCTGCCTGACTGCTATGCTGAGGCGCACGTCTGCCGTGCGCATTCTCAACCCTGATTGAGGTACAAGAACGCAGATTTCTTTGTCGAAAGTTTTGTAATATGTTGCGCATTCATCAAATCGCTATGTTCATAATGCAACTTTTTTCTACTCTTTTTACAGCACCGTTTCCTGTATGCTGCGAAGAGGCCGAGGATTTTCTTTGTATACAGGCAGCAGCCCATGTCAGGGATGGCGGCATCGATCAGCTCTCCAAGATCATCGCGGCAACCCTCGTAAATGTCTACAGTGGAAGCATCGCTACAGCATCCAGGGCAGCATATAACCAGACACTGTGTACGACGTAGTGCACCACTCTTGACGGTGCACGGCAAAGGGCCACGGACGAGTGCAGGGCGTTGTGTTCGCCACGCCGTCACGTCGCTGCGCATCCAAACGGCCCTTTTCAGGGCCGCCCCAATGTTTCCTGGCAGACCGCAGACCTGCACATCCCGTGCTCCTCTTCCCTCTCTACGTTGCACGTGGCTTCGTATCAATCGCCGCGGCCACCAAAATAACTTGCGCGCTAGGCCTCTTTACCAGGCTATACGTAAATACACGCATGCATAATCGTGTCAAATTTGATTTAATAAAGTGCTACAGTGCTTATTACCTGCTTCCCTCACGCATTCTTCCGAGTCTTCGTGCAGCAGCTGCAGAACACATGGCAAGTGTCACTCTGCTGCCGCGACGAACGCTAACTAAGCCCATACAACAGGGTTAACAGTGTGGTGCGGCTTTGTTCAGCGATGTTAATGGAAGTATCGACATTTTATATAACAACTGCATAATCGTCTTGAATATTGCTTCATAAAGTACTGTACTGCCTAATTCTCACCTCGTGCATTCCACAGATGCTGCAGCTAGCACGTGGCCAGCGTCGTTCTCTCCAGTGATGCAGTGACGACAAACTATAGGCCTCGCGATAGGCTACAATATACACAGCGGCTTTGTGCCGCTGTGTTTTTTTTTTTAATAAATCCATCACATTTCGAAGGTTATAGTCGCCATCCAAGGATCACTTAACTGGAGAGCACGGGAAAAGGCAGAAGTGTACGCACCTAGATTCGATGTTGTGTACAACGCCGGGTTTTTTTTTTTTTTTTTTACGAAAGCATCCTACGCGCTAGGCGTCCTAGACAAGGTTCAAGTGCAGTGTGCCTTTGTATAGTAACCATGTATGGGGTGAGCGGTTGCCATGTTTTCAGTTCACTTTTGTTGGCTGTTTCTTAAATAAAAATTGTCATTGGTCTCTGTTTGTCACTGTGTCTAAAGAGCTGCTCTAGCCGAACCACATACGTAGCGATGGATTGCACCGCGGCAGTATGGCTTTGTTCCAAGTTTAACAAAGCAGTTGAGGCCGAATCAAAATCGGAAATGACCATTTCCAACCGGGATATCGGCCCCCAGTCAACAATTTGGAGTCCAATTCAATGGCGACACTTCAGCTCTGTGCCAACATTTCGTACAATTAAGGGAGTCGAAATTATGGAAATGGCATGCATTTGTGAACATCAAACATGCTTCACATCCAATTAACATGTTATGCAATGCTAATATAAAAGCTCAATATTCTATCGGGGAACTCTATGAAATCTGCCAGAGCATGGAGCACACGTTCGTAGAGATATTTTTTTTAATTACCAGCACTCGCAAAGGTATTGGAAATAATTGAATCAAGTCCCATTCAAGGAATCAGATGAACAGTAACAAAAACAAATCATCCTTTATATATTTTGTTTAGTACCTCAATGAAGAGTATTAGGCACACTTTTGCTGAATTTGTACATAAATGACATAATTCATATTGACAACAGTGTTCAGCTCATCATGTATGCTGATGATAGTGTGTTTATTACTGGCTTTGATCTCAATGAGACTGTTTTAGATTGAAATTATTTACTTGAAAAATCGTTTGCCTGGTCCAATTTCATGGAAAAATAAACACAGAAAAACTATTTTGTTTTGAGTCTGAAATAAGAAAATGATGTAAGAGATGGCTACCGATCTATAATAAAAATATTGACCTTGTAGAAACTCGCATAAGTGTGAATTTTTTTCATTTGAGATAGGAAATTCATATAAACAACACTGCAAATAAAAAAAAAAAGATTTCTTCAATGAGTGAGCTTTACCTTCATGTGGTACTGTCCTTGCCTTTAATTATGCAAGTCCCCACAGATAAGGTATTGCAGTTTTATGTGGGCAAGCACCACAAGAGCAAATATCAATAAAATGATAATTCTCAGTAAATTAAATGAGTGTTTCTTACATAACCGATATTGACTGCCGGTTTATGACATGACGCCTCCATGCAGAATACAGTATAATTATATTTAACTATGAATGCCACTTGTTGCATATTTCCTATTTTTCTTAGCAGGACAGTAAAAGCTTTTTTTACTCGATGGCACTGCTGCAATTTAGAGCTACTCCGTTTTTAACTCAAAACTCCAACCTCTGGTTTCTCCCGCACTTTCACACTTGGTGCAACCTGCAATCAATAAAACACAATCTAATGGTCTCACTGAATGAACTTAAACAAGTATTCCTTCCTGAAATTGTGAAAACAGCTATGAATACACTTTTTAGGGTTGTAAAATCAGAAATGTTGCAAAGTTAAAGAGCACTGCAGAATCTGCATTGGAGCAATGCAAAAGAATGGATGCTGCTGCAACATTACATCACCCTCCATCGATTAAACACCACTCATTAACCTCCACCACTTCTCAATTACTCACAACTGCTGCGGACATGATTTTGCAGACACATTCTGCGGATGCGGTGTGCGGACGCGGTCTGCGGACAGAAATCTGTGAAATCTGTGCGTTTGCCAGTGCTGTGTTAATGTATTTTATGTTATCACTTATACTACTTGAGAATTCATTTAGTGTTCTATCAGTGTGTTGTGTTACCTTGCTAACAAGTTTCCTCATATCCTCTGTGCATGTGTTATTGTATGTAGTTGTATCCCCCCTACAATAATGCCTCATGGGCGCTGTAGGTACTTACAATAAATAAAAAAATAAATAAATATAGCGAAGTAATACTTTCGCATTAATAGATCTTCTAGACATAGGGTCTCTAATTCTTGCACTTTTTTTTAAATAATGTGTAAATTTTTTTATGCTACTCTGCAGCTAACGTCTGCTGCTCCTTTGTAAATGGGTCCAGGACCTAAGTGCATGAGTTGCTCTCTGAAACATTTAATTTAGCTCTCGAGACTATCTAATATGCTCGAATTGAAATCATTGACTCCAGATTGGACTTTGAAATTAGTTGCAAAATTTTTAACTGCAAAGCCTATTAATTGAAATCTAATATGTTTGGGTGTATTTTTACTAGGGAGCGAAATGCACCAGCTTCCTTTAACATCTTAGCCAGCACACACACAATGCATCATTGAAATGTAGTTTGAATTCCAGTTTCACCATGCATACCAATTGTCCATTCAGTTTGGATGTTCATTAGGAATATCAATTCTAACCCGTAAGATGACCATAACTTAGCAGCCCATAATAAAAATAAATTGCTTCTTTAAAGAGAGTTAAAACTATGCAGTTGGGACTAAGTATTTATTCCAGCTGGGAGGTCATCTGGAAACTGGAAGACATTTGATTATGCAAATTCAATTAGAAACTGAAAATTCTAATTGGAAAGAATGAAAAGATCCCTAAATGGAATGAGGGCTTCTAGAGAAAGTGTAAATTCTGGAAACTCAATTGGATAATACAAGACTCTTTAGCAGGATCTAGAACACATCTTTTACAAATGAACACTTGAAACTTAGAGCACTGGCTGACGCTCACCGCCGCAGCTGTCAGAATAACTGACAGCATGGTCAAAACTACAGTAGGTGTTAGTGCAGTATACACCAGTGTTGTCACTGCGAAGTGAAGAGCCACAAAGCAGAGGACTGCCATCCTTACTACTGCCAATATAAAAGTCCTTCTCAGAGCCACCCCCATTGTTTCCTGGCAGATCATGGGCCTTCAACTTCATCGTCATGTTTTCTCATTTTTAGTCTTTTGTAGGATGTATTGGGCCTTCGGTGGTCTGTCATGCAACACTGCATGACTAATCCACTGAGTGCAAAGCCGTTAACCAACAGAGATATCTTTTCACTTCATGTGTGGCACACATACATCATGCATAAAAGAGGCCACATGTCACTATTCCATCTTTCTTTACACTTTCTTTCTTTAGCACACTCTAAAACCATTCCTGTAAAAAGCTATAGCTTCTTTTATGCAAAGTGACATGGCAATTATTGTAGCTTGAAACATTTTCAAAACGAAAAAATAAATGCATGAGGCGGCTCACAACCATTGCTTTTTTGTAAAACTGTGTTGCTTCATAGGCAGTAACTTGAACAACACTGACAACATTTCTACATTACTTTGAAACAACCCAGGCAAAAATCCTAACTGATGTAAATGGTTTAAGGAACAGACTTCCAGTTCATACCGGTTGGATAACAATGGATCCCCAACTGGAATTCAACTGGGATCAACATTCATGCGTGTAAGGTACCCGTTGCATGCGAGCCTTGCTACCTGTTGATGGTTTACAACTCAGAAAGAACACAAAAACGAGGGCACAAGTGCAGATAAGGCGCATGTTTGCAGTCTCCATGACTGGTTGTATTCTTTCCTCTGTATCCCATGAGAGCACTCCATTTCTAACCCCCAATGGCGTAGGTCTGCGACATCCGGTGCAATAAAGTGGGGCAACCCCCCCCCCCCCCCTTCTTCATGAACACACCTGAGCGCAATACAATCAACTACTTTGTCGTCAAGGCTTTCTTCGATTGGGGAAGTTCGTTTTTCGTATCGCACAACATTGTGCAAGCCGAGGCATTTTTTTTCATTCGTTGCTTAACGTAACAAGCATACCCCACAACTGATAATAAGCTATATTACGAGGGGCATATGTCATATTTTTTTTCTTAAGAAAGGTGCATTTGTGAAGAACTAAGTAGAGGTTTTTGACAGATGAATTTCTAGATTGGGACCACTGAAATAAAAGGGCATATAAGAGCCACAAGAATTGCAAACTTCGAGCATGTAGAAATACTTGGTAACACGCACAGTAACTAAAAAGTGGCAAACTGGCAGATGCGACCAGGATTATAACACGGTGCCATTGTGAACAATTTCGTTTACATCAGGCATAGCGCAGTGCCAGCAAAAGCCTTGAGAACTGGCCAATGTGCTGTATTGCAGTTCATATTTTTTATGCTTCCACAAACTCTTCATAAGGACTGTTGAAAGCTTTGAACATGCACAAGACAACTGTAATTACATCGGCCACAGTGACAAAGAATAAAGTAAATACGAACCAGCTAGAATGTTAGACTGAGCGTTCACATGCAAATATGGGCGTAGAAATGCCATTTGAGAAGTAAGCAGGCTAATAGTGAAAGGACAACTCGAACACGCAGAAGAGAACTGAAGTTACAAAAACAAACAAGCAGTCATAATTGAGGCCTTCAACAACTACGCTGTAAAATCAAATTTTGCAGAGGGACAAGTGCATAATTAATCCTGCCGCACAAATGAAATAAGCATACCCCTTGATCAATTAAAGAAATCGCTTGTGTACAAAAAGTGGGAAACACTGAAGTCATCTTGCTTTGAGCAACTAATTTCAGATATTATAAATCTTGTTTTGAAAGCTGGTATTGATCTAAAGAGCATAAAGCAAAAAAAAAATACGACATGCCAACATTTTCATTTTCCGGTCTTTAAGGCTTCAAAGCTGCTACTTGGTTTGTCAAAATCAATGTTTTTTGCTATCTCATGAGAGATGATAATGCAAGATCTGAAAGCGTGCACTGACCCATCATAGGTCCTCTTCCTCACAGGACACAACCTCCTCCTCTCACAGGATACAACAGACACTCATATATTAGGAATAGTTGCAGGCTGGGGAGAGGCTCTAGAAAATCTCAATCTGGGAAACTCCAATGCTGCCCAACTGTTGGTCTCTTCGAGTCCAATGCTTGCCACTTTCATTTGAGGCGTCTCCTCAGCCAAGGCATTTCGATGAAATGTGTTCTATCAGACAGCTTGTTGTAGGAGGATGTAAGCTTCGGAATACATACTTTAAGGCTTGAGAGGTCCCTCAGTAGAATAAAGAAATCTCTTCACTTCAAGAGGGCCAGATATGTTCTGCGGCTTCTAAAATCGCTTTTGATTTAATGCAGAGCTCGGCATAAAATCTACCAGTGCAGTCAAGCATCACCCCTTTTATTTTCTTCCCGCAATGAAAACCCTGAACCTCAGACACATTCCCCTACCATACTCTTTTTGAACTTCTGGGGTCTGTCTACTGATATTCTGAGCTCATTTGATTTTATGAATTTCTGCTCAATAGCCTTGCACACTGTGGCCACACATCATCTTTGAGAAAGAGCTTTAAATCATACATCTTTGCCACTACTTTGTCAAGGTATAGATGCTTTGTCTGCAAATGGAATTGTGCAGCATTTACTACTTCAGGTACTGCATGCTATAGGTGCAAGCAACATAGAAAAGCAATGGCACAGACTACTTTAGCCTCCATGCAAATAAAAAAGGTACCAATGAGCAGTGATGCCTTGCTAACAGAATACATTTAGTCTCAAAGTGGTCTTCAGCAGCGGAGTGATAGTGGGCGTCGTCAGGTTTGATTTCATGATGGACTGACTTGTATCTCTCATTTTAACAATAACCTTCTCTTACAGCAACAAAAGAGAGAAAGCATTCTCTTGAGGAAAAGAACTTAAGGCCCACAGTATTGCAGCATGTGAATTGCCTTGCATATATTTCTCTAACTGCATTCTTTGCATTACCCCCCCCCCCCCCTTCCCAGCCACGCTTTCCTGAGCACTGCACCCAGTGCAGTCCTCACACCTCTATAGGGACAGCAAGGTTTCTAACCCCTCCTTTATGCTAAAAAAATGCCTTTTTATATCCTGAAAAGCAATCCCACAATGTCTGGACAGCCCGAAATTCAGCAAATACTCGTTTTACTCATCTTTGCACCTTAGTAATGTATAAGATTTTTTTTTTTTTTTTTGCTGTTGACATATTAGTTGTATAAAAGGTGGCAGATACCCAGAAAATTTTGTTAAAAATTGGCTATAGTGCATGCTACCTTTCTCTTTCATAAGTCTTTTGCAAACTGAAGTGGTGGACCACATTAACTTATTCTTCATTGCATTATGCCATCATTGTGCAATTAAATAAGTGTCCACTTGGATATATTCACAAGTGCTGTTTGATAAATAATTGTTTTTAAACTCTGAGGTTGTGTGAAAGAGATACTAAATGGAAGGAAAAATAGTGTACCACTTATATAACTTTATATGTGTTTGTAAGTGTAAGGTACACCTAAATAAGAATGTAAAGAATTTCTGGACTGCAAGCAATCAATGTAACGAATGACAAACATTTACTCAAGGCAATGAAAGTTATTAAAGCATTTCAATGTTTTTATGAACGAAAATAAATGCAGTGTTTGAATATATACAAACAAATTTGTGATGGCAGTCAGCAGTCTGTTTCAGGCTACAGGTCCAGTTAAAAATCACAATTTACACATATGACGGATGCGAAACTTGTTGCCGTGAAAGAAATGCAGAAGACGTAAGACGCTGTTTATTACATATTAGACATGCGAAGGCATGACAAGCTGAAATGGCCCATGCGTTGCATTAGAACAAGCACTAAGTCATTAAAAGATGCATGCATCACATGGATCGCAATTTGACAGCAAACATATGCTGACACTTACAAAACATACAATGACATTACTCTTCATGTGATATACGCTGCAATATTTTCATGTTTTCTAAAGGCTATGCACATTTCTGCACTACTTAAAAAGTAACATCTTATAATGCTCCTATAGTTACTCATATATAACATGACCTTAGTAACAATGTACAACATTTCTTCTTGTTAGCCTGAAATCCTGAGGCTGAATGTTCTGAAATCCGGTTGTATTAATTGCGACTTTATGATATGCTCCATCAACTTTATTTGAGGTATGAAGGCATTATGCTACAAGTGCAAGATGGGGATTTGCTTTATAAAGCTTAATCTAAAACAAGCCCTGATCAATGTGAAATGACTTACATAGTTTTATAATAATCATAGCCCAAATGAGAATAGGATATTCATTAGGCACCTAATTGTTTTTAACAACAGGGTAACCAAAACAGGGAGAGGTCATCCTTTAATACTACAGCTTATTTAGTTTTTTTTTTCCCTAATCAACATATCACTCCCAGCATCACAATTCTGACCTAAAAAATTTGTAGAGTCGAATGACCTAGTACGTATCTCTATTACCTTTGTCCTCAAAGCTTTTTTTTTTGCCCCCTACAGTCATGGACTAGCTAGCTATTGCAGCTAGGATATGCTTATAATAGCGCCGGCGCCGCGGTGTTGCCGGCCGGCATCATATGCATTCGCCGGCGCATTAGTTTGGAGTGAGGAGGCCCTTTTGTAGCGAATAAGAGCGGTCACCGGCGCATTTCTGGTTAAAACAATTCATAATGAACTATTTCGCTTAGAAAAAGACCGAATTATATCGGGACGCGTGGCAACGGGACGGACGACCGTTGCCGACAGCCTGCGCGCCTGAAAGACGTCGCACCGAGAAAGCTATTTTGCAAGGAAACATTTTGCAAATATACGAAATGTGCAGAAGAGCGGAATCACCGCGAACATGGTGTGCAGTTGTCACTGAAAAATTCGCCCGGCCGGCCTACGAACAGGTCACACTGCGTTGGCGAACCTCGATTGTTTTTGTCGCCGAGAGGTCTCACACAGATCTAGATAAAGGAAAAGCAATTAAACTGTGATTTCCCGGCAATTCGTGTTGTGTGACAAGCTGGTTCGGAAACCTCTTCGCGGCTCGAAGCGTGCATATGTTATTTGACATCGCTGCCGTTTCCATGGTGTCCGCACTGCATGCAAGCTAGGCCTCGTGCCTCTCCGCCGACGGCCATCGGCTGGGCAACTGCGGTTTGCTTGCGGCGCGCCGCCGACACCGCCGGCCATGCGGCCGGGTCGCGCCCGGGCGCTCTGAAAAGCATGGGGAATCCAGGGACAGTCTAGGGTATAGTGCCTAGAGTGTGTCGAGCGCGCCGGCTGGGATGGCTCGGAGAGCAATGAAAGCCGCCGGCGGCCGCATAGCGGCGCTGTGGTGCGAGAGGGTGCGAGCCGGTTTCTCGCGCACATTGCGCCGCGCTGCTGAGAGTTGGAAAGGGAGCTGCGCGTTGCTTTGGCTCACGTTTAATACTTTGTTTTAGAGCTCTTTCAGGAGCTTAGGATTGATATAACGTTTTAACATGCTAATGTTAATATCGAACTGCTTTGTGCAGATTGCTCGAACTTGAAAGCTCAATCGGTACGTGAGCCACACGCTAACCCGGTAAACGCACATGAGAGCTTTCGCGTTTGGAGGATTTCAAACTCAAAGAATACAAGTCACGAAACACAGATTCGGTTTAATAGAACGAAGGCATCATGTTTAATCAAAGGTGACAATGCGAGTGGAAGGCAATGCTGGCATGTTCTTCCCACTTGTCAAGATATCCTAAAAAGTCTTCCAAGAAACGCATGTCTGGGCTACCCGGCTTAAGTGCACGCTTGGTTATCCTGGAGGTCATTACTCGTATCAGGCGATTGATTAGCTTGACGAAGTCTTCTGTTGGTTGCACCCGAGTGTATATAGTCTCCACATGCCGCCGGTGCAAAAAAAGTCCTTTAATAACCTCATTTCAAAAAGTTGGAATGCAAGGTCAACCTTCATCTTTTCAAAGTTATTGGGTCTTAAGCATAAGCTAGGCTGTCATCCACGGAAGGTATCCGCATTCATGTAACCGGAATGAGAATGTCCTCAAACGGATGACGGCCTCCGTGGCGGTTAGGTGTCTGCAGTGTAGACTGGCTGCCACTCTGTTCACCCACAATGCCCGCTTCACTGGAGCCGGAGGAGTCGTTGCAGTCTTGAAAGCCAGCTTCGAGAAAACAGGAGCCCTCGTTGATTTTCGAGCCCGA